>NC_089756.1:48755630-48880630 GCF_040412425.1 Macrobrachium rosenbergii
AATTAAATATTACAGTAACAGTCACTTGATAAATAAACACGTACGCAATCCATTCACGCTCGCTTACGCCCAAAACAGTATGCATTAGTTTTGATAAACAAAATTCCCCTGGCGCTTCAGGAATGAAAACATAGGCTTTCAGCCTACGCCAAATGGGGTTGTCGCAAAACAAGCAGCAAATCAAAAGAACGCTGGCACTTTCATAAAAGACTCTCAATTGTCGTAATCAATAAAAGCCCCACCTGGCCGAGTCCTGTGCCAAATGCTTCGGCTCATTAAGGTTTCATTACGCGAGGACGAACACCGCGCGCGATATGTTGTCATGAGCCTGGGTTACCTTTGGCGTCGATGTTATGTTGAAAGATGTTCTTTCCCGAGGGAAAGAACATCTCACAGGGTAACATCGAATTTCATAGGCCAGTTTTTCTTCAACAGTTTAGATTTTTTTAGTCATGTTGCCAGTTTCACCACGTAATTTTTTTTTTTTTTTTTTTTTGTAATTTCTCCTCTGTTTTATGTCTCTAAGTTTGTGTAGCATTCCGGACTACTATTCGTCTAGCTCGTAATTATACCTTTTTGGGGTTTTCTAGTTAATTTCTTACATTTATTTGATATAGCCTATTTGACGTTTTTCTACATTCTCTTAGAAGCAGGAGGGACCGATTAATATTCCCTCATTTCAATTATCCTCTTCCCAGCTGACGGTCGATTTTTTAAATTTAAATTTTCATATCTCGTAAAACTAGCTGTGGAAATAATCTGCTTATCATATATGCAAACATTTTACGTTTAGCCTAATGTAGCACCTGAGAAAGCCAAGAAGCCACATGTAGAATGACAGGAGTATCTGTTACTCTATTTATGGATGCTACATTTAGCCAGTGTTCCCAGCCTTAGACTGTGTGGTAGCTTGTCTAGACCAAGGGCTTTCACATTGGATACCTTCGAGCACGCTTTCATATATTTAATTCTTCATTTATTTATTAGATTATACATTACGTTAAAGTTGAATTAGTATTTGTCTTATATTATCTATCCATCTATCTATCTGTACACACACACACACATATATATATATATATATATATATATATATATATATATATATATATATATATATATACGAGTATATATATTGTATGTATGATATTCTTTTGCATACATCCACATTTTTCTGCGGAATCTTGCTTGGCAAATTCATAACTTTTCGGTTTCTTCCATAAAAATGTTTGCACATTACGAATAATAATAATAATAATAATAATAATAATAATAATAATAATAATAATAATAATAATAATTTTAGAATCGTTGAACTGAAACAACCGCATATTACGTAAAAAGAAAATAGTCATTATGTATTGTTCTGTATAGCTGCAGATTGAAGTGTGTTATGTACAGCAGAATGCGTCGCGGAGTTTACAGTTGAAACACAAGTCTGTCGACACGGTAACCGTACACTATTTTAAAAGTGACATGCGATTGAAAACCTGCTTAGCTACGCTGAATGAACAGTAACACACAAAAGCAGCGGGGAATCAAGTCCTGAAACATAGGTCGGGCTCGTCTTGGCACGCGTTTGCTGGATGCCGTAGCGAGCACAAGCAAGTACACAATTTCGCGTCACTATGGTGTGATGTAGTCTTCATTTAGATTGTAAACTGACGTGTTTGTCTTTCAGTTTTGTCTGCTTGGATTATTCATAGTTGGAGTTTACACCACCACTGTTATTATTATTATTATTATTATTATTATTATTATTATTGTAACTGGAAAAGCTGTTTCTCCAAAAAATGGGGTCACAAAGAAAAAATAGTAATTGATGTCTTACTGCAAAATATTATTATTATTATTATTATTATTATTATTATTATTATTATTATTATTATTATTATTATTATTATATTTTCGGGTGTAGTAACCCTCTTTTTCATAAACTGCCTCTTGAAATGGAAAAATACTTGATATTTTTTTTTTTTATAGATTTCTTACAGTATTTCCCCAACCACCAATATCTATTCGCTTGACGAATCTCAACCAATCAGTCAACCAGTAGATGAAATATGGAAAGGGCATTGTCCGTAACATTACCAGGAAGAGTAAACAATAAAACCAACAACATTAGACTGCACTAAAGTTAATCTCCCTCGAATGTGTAAAACCAGTTATATAACACTGAGATCAGCTGACACTGTGGTGAGAAAGCGATCTCAGCTTTTACGAGATTACACGGATCGCTCTTAGATTACGCTGATAATTATTGCATAGCCAAGGACAGTAAAATGCATTACAATTGATCTCTCTCACAAACGTGTGAAACCAGTTATATTACACCGTAATAATTGTTTACGATACAACGAATAGAATAGTCACATTTACATAATGATCAATACAGACTCTTTTTGTTAAAAAAATTTATTGCGAAAATTATTATTAGAACGATTTTGATTTTATGAACTGGTTCTTCTATTAAGGACAGTTTATAATAATTTCACAATAAACCCTACCATAATACCAGTATGTTTGATAGAATACATATGCTAGTAATAATAATAACACTCACTGAAAGAGAATGAATGTTATTTTTGCTTATGTTCACTTCGCAATAGTACGCGATAATCTTATGCTGAAGATATTATAACCTTATCCTTACAGACAATCTCATCCTTGCAGACTCGCTACGCCCAACAGCGTTCTGTATTGTTTCACAAATACACCCACCTCCTACTGGTGACTACGAATGGCTGCGATGAATTATTTTTGTTAGTCTCCTTCTCACTCGCACCCCTACCGTCTCGGATCCCTCACGAATGCTCGGGATACTTCTGAAGTCACCCTCCTCTACCTAGCACAGTCAGGTACTCACTGAACAGTGACTTGAGACTAAGGTTGTAGTGAGTCAGTGTTTGAACTGGTATCAGCAGAGTAGGCGAGGCAGGCAGGGGACGGAGGTGATGAGAGATTCCGGGGTGGGGGGGAGGGGAGCGGGAGGTAGAGTTCAGTCGTATGACACACACCTGGATGTGCATAAGTAGAGATTATGTAATTTTAGGGTTCTGAGATGTGGAATATTTTCCAACAAGTGAGGGTTGATAGAAATAAATAAATAGTACGGTACAAAGCAACATAAATGGAAGGTGACCTAAATCTGGATAATTAAAATCGTAGAGCATTGTTTTGGGCATTCGTGCTCTTATCGTGGAACTTTGTGACGCCAGTTTTAGTAGCTATAATCAATCAGTCAATTACAGTGGAGCTACGTTTTCAGTATTTTCTGTCGATGAATACATGCAAGTATCTAATCTTATGCACGATCGTCTGCTCAAATGGACGAATGAAATAAACAAACAAAACATCCACAGACAAGTTTATAAGTGGGCGTTATACGTGAATGAACTATATGTGTGTGTGTATATATATATATATATATATATATATATATATATATATATATATATATATATATATATATATATATATTATTTAACATTAAGCCTTTTCCCCTTACAGAACAATGGATCCAGAGAAAATAAATGACAATGATCACTGCCCCATTCATACTTCATAACTGTTCATTCGTGGATGGACTCCCTAACGTTAGCTTCTCTGCACATCTGCAGAGCAGGCTTATTATTAGCAAGTCAAACCCCTCGAGCCATACTGCACCATTAACATTACAAAAACATCTCAAAGCAATCTGATTCTTCTTTTCACCTCTGCCAAGCTTTCTACCACTTCTGCTTATCCATAATTTTCACCAATTCATTTCTACTTAAGTCCCATATATACTATGCACAAATTCATCTCTACAGCTTCTACCTTTTTCATAAACAATACTTTCATACATTCCCACTTTTTCCTCCTTCCAATCTTATGTACACTACCTACTCACTTCCTTGTTTCACCTGTGTGCCAAGAACACTACCCTGATGAACACCCTGATTACACTCGTATGGTCACTTTAGTTTCCAACAACAACTCTTTGCAAATTTATTACAAACTCCGTAATACCACTTCCGTCTGTCTAAGTTAAGGAGTGAGGGCCTTATGATTAACAGTCTGTCATAAGCTTTTTGCAAAGTCCATGCACGACACTCACAGCTTTTTCGTTTATTTTAGAACATCTTACATGACTTATGAACATGCACATGATCTGTTGACCTTTGCCTTGTTTAAACCCTAGTTGTTCTTCGCTTGTCAGTCCTTCTGTCATCTGATGTACTTTTTCCATTTAAATCCTGCCACACATCTTCCCTCGTATAGTAAGCAACATTATGCGTTTTTAATTTCTAGCTCTCGTTTATCACATTAACCCTTATACACAAGGACAGATACTCCTCTCATTCGTTCCTTCAGTCTCCTTTATGCAGCCATACCATACACAGCCTGAGCAGCCACTCAGCCCCACTTTCACAACCATTCTGTAGCATCTAACCATTAGTGGATTAATTGCTGGTGTATTTTCAGTTTTCAACTTGAGATTTTGGCATGGGTTTCAAAACTCGCCTGTAGCAAATCACTCATTAACCACTTTTGGTCATAGCGACATCTTTATTTATTATTGTAAGTTATTTTTCGTGATATATAATGTTGGTTAGGGTCTCCTTGTGAAGCTGAATGTTTTGATTTTATAGTTTATTCAAAAATTGAAAAAAACAAACGCTCATACATGCTCTCATCACTGTTCTGCAGCATCTCAATAATAACGTCACCTGGAGTTGATGTTGTTATTGAGGTGGTGAGAGCATGTATGAGTGTTTGTTATTTTCAATTTTTGAATAAATTATAAAATCAAAACATTCAGCTTCACAAGGAGACCCTAACCAACATTATATACCATGAAAAATAAATTACAATAATAAATAAAGATACCGCTATGACCAAAAGTGGTTAGTGAGTGATTTGCCACAGACGAGTTTTGAAACCCCTTTCGTTCCTTTCACTGTACCTCCTTTCATATTCTCTTTCTTCCATCTTACTTTCCACCCTCTCCTAACAATTGATTCATAATGCAAGGTTTTCCTCTTGTTACGCCTTTAAACCTTTTTACTGTCAATTCCGTTTCAGCGCTGAATGACCTCATAGGTTTCAGTGCTTGGCCTTTGGCCTAAATTTTATGTTCAGTTCAATTCAATAACTTTGGTAATTCCTAGAACTGCTATGAACAGGTTGCACCTCTTACCACCGCCCAAGTAGCAGTTCAGAGTATAAGAATGAAAATCTGCTATTTAAGAGACATTTACTCATTCAGAGTATTCACAACCCTCCATCTGGCAATCTTCTGCCTTAGAATGCAGTACAGTAGAATCTCAAGCCGGTGGCACTTCCAAGGACAGTATTAAAATAAACGGTATCGCTTATTACCACGCAGTAGAGAGAGGGAGGGAGAAGGAAACAACACGGTGTATAAAATATGTAATATGATCACATAGTTATACTGTATTACAATTCGTTCCTTTATCATAGTCTTCAGCAAGCTGAGTAGGCCACCGCACGCAGTAAAATTCGGATAATGCTTTGCTTTATAGTATCACTTCGTCAGTGCGTAGTGTCTGGCATTCTACGGTGGTGCAAAGATTCACATTTCATATACTGTATATATATATATATATATATATATATATATATATATATATATATATATATATATATATATATATATATATATATATATATATATATATATATATATATATATATATATATATATATATATATATATATGTGTGTGTGTGTGTATGTATATATATATATATATATATATATATATATATATATATATATATATATATATATATATATATATATATATATATATATATATATATGTATAAATGTATGTATATAAAGGTTGGCCTGTCACTCGGGAGACCGAGGTTTTTCCCAGCGTTAGAAATTCTGTGGAACACGTGCTCATGTCTTCACATTTCTGTGTGTGTGTGTTATGTATATATACACATATATAATATATATGTATAATATATTGTCACAATGTGTTCCAAGTACCTGGTTATTACACAACTAATCCCAGAATTCAAAAATTTGCCTCACTTCAGCCAGATACCTGAACTCTTATAACAATAAATATTACGACTGAGTACTCTAAAGGTAACAGTGATCCCTTGAAAAGCTTATTAATCACGTGAAAAATCAAACTAAGTTTATCCAAACAAGTTTGAGGTATCAACAATTTAACAAGAAATATACTAGAGTAAAAGGGCATCACTCCTTCAAACAACTTTAACTGTTTCCCTGGTCACAATTCACTTCAGTAAAACTAAAGGAACAAAACATTTTTATCAATTTGCAGTATGCACACAATTAATCCTATTCACTGGTGGTCAATAAATGAAACGCTGGTTTTTAAAAAACAATTTAAATACAAAAATTTATTTTTAAATTCAAAATTTATTATTAGAATTCACAATCTGAAAAAATTTACTGTTGCTTGAAACCAACACAAAATTTAATTAATTATTGAGTTAAATTATAAAGGTTAATTTACCGAGAAATTAAATCAATCAAGCAAAATTTAAACTATCAAGAGTTACACAAGATTTGAAAAGAAAATCTTAATAAATGAAAATTAAATCAAGTATGCAATGTTAAGTTATTACGAAATATTTAAAATGCTAAGTAAATAAATGTTAAATCACTAATATACAAAATGTGAAAAATCAAGAGATTGCAAACACAAGAACACACAAAAATACACAAAAATTTTGCCAGAACAATTTCACTAAGGCAAAAATTTCTCAATATACCTTATGATATGATAATAATAAGTAAAATTCACTTTACCTTACACAACCTTGTGAAAACTTCTGCAAAATCACCTGAAATGCAGCTGCTTGAGATTCACAAAACACACTTTTTTGTTAGGTGTCGTTACACACTTGTCCTACATTCAGATCTCAAAAGCTAAGACTAATGCTAGTGACCACACAAATATTTTATGTTAATAATTTCTCTCTTTTGAAGAAAGAGAGAGAGAGGGAACCACACAAACGGCCTCTGAAATCAGAATGAACAAACTTTAGGATTCCAGTAAGAAATGAAACAATCAGATGGCGCTGTTACCAGAGCAAAATGTTTTGGGTCCAATTAGCGCAGTTTAGAACATACATTATCAGAGCAGTGTACTCTTACATAACATGACGTAATCGACCGAGACGTGCATTTACTCTCAGAAAGGAATACGTGACTCGAGCAGAAAATCGTATGGGACGAAGCTCTTAACGAAATCTCAACATGATCAGAACAGACAACAGCTAGCGAACCATAAATGTTATGTTTTTAAAACAAGACGAGGAACCAAAGATGGTTTTCAGAATAGTACATGAGACGTTGCGAAATCACTAGTCTTTTTTTCGTATGAGACAAAATCTTAAACGACTCGACTGCCATTCCCTCGCTTGTTAACACATTATCTTTCGTGAAGACAACCGAATCAAAACACGACATACAAAATCACGAGCACAGAAGACATGTTGCTGGGAGACAAAATACGTGATCGCATACTATGTTACTATTAAAAATGTATTATTAATTAATTCGAAATTATGCTGTTAAGTTATCTAAATCACTAACTCTTTTGAGATCTGACACTACACTATATACAATATTTCAACAATTATTATCATTACACAGAACACATGATAACTAGAACAGTAAATATATCAAACTAGTGGAAAGATATACATTTTACAAGGCAACATCATGAAAATATAAATATATACTATATTGGCCACTTACTCCTAAAAAAAGTCACTTAGGTATAAGTAACAAAGCTTATAATGTACAGCGGACTTGAAATCTATTTATCTCTCTCGTGATAATCAAATAGATAAGAAGACTTTACTGCTGATTTCATCCAAATGGCACAGGTTCAGATCATGGCTGAGGCAGATGCATTTATCATATATATTTTCCCCGTGGTGTAAGGTATTCCAGGGATAATTTGAATTTTATATCAAGGGATATGCATTTGTGGATCAATATATTTGACACACACATACACACACAACAATTTTCTTTGTATGGCCAAAACATAACCAGTAGCACCACGAACAGATCCAGCTGTATTGTGACAAGCATCTATCTGTTTCAGAGACCGTAGGAAGGTTAAGCAAATTTATGTTATCAGGAAAAATAAGTTTTTGTTTGCTACTCATAATTTGTGACCTGTCTCTTCTCCCTCAATGATACCATCAACCAGATATCACAGAACCTTTTTTGTTGTTAGTTAGAAGGAAATTATCACATCCACAATAAAATAAGCTTGTATTGTGTTATTATTTACTCATAATGTGTACATATTCATGTGGAACAAGTCCGAAAGCCCATTAACAAGGTTATGCAGAACAGAATTACCATATTTGAAAAGAAGAAACCACTAGTTATTACGATTCTCGGAAGCTGCTCATATGCGGGCTTCCAAGCCTGCCTCAAATTAACTCATAATGCAAAACTTAGTGTTTGGGCGTTCCCTTAACTGACTCCCTCTACTTCAGCCCCCTGATGACTGATCTGACCCCTTGTCCCGGTAACTGCTGTCGCCATATCGCTAGTTTTGACTCGGAGCACATTCCAGGCGAATAAAATTTTTACCCTTCAGTGTGTGCCATATAATTTATCTATTTCTCTTTGTTAAGAGACTTTAGGGTCTCAAAAGTTACGTCATGATCTTTTATTTGTTTAAGTCCCTACGTGAGAATAGACACTGTATTGTCCTTCTCAGTTCTGTGCAGATCATACCACTCATCCTTGTGTTTTCCCCTAGAAGATAGCCCTTGGATCCAACATCCTGAGTCTGTCGATTTTTACAATATCTGTATCCTTTGTCCTGAATTTCTTTTTATGCTTACCTTAGCACATATCTTCTAACACCTTTTAATTTCTATCCCATCGTGAATTGTCTAACTGTATTTAAATTGATTTTTTTGTAATTTCTTAGCTCTTGTTTTTCTGTATTGTATGTAGTGATCAAAAATTCATCTGAGATTCTGTATGATTGCATGTTGTCAATTTTTTCAAATAATTTCTACTGATACCAACATCGAAACTTGGAATTGTAACTACCACTACTTCATGTTTTGTTTGCCTCACTTCCATTACCATGTCGGCTTCTTTTCATCCCCATGATTTGTGATTGCTCGTAACAGATGATCTACCCCCCCCCCTTTTTTTTTGCAGGGTACGTAGGTTTTATGTATCTGTTTGCCATGTACTACTCTCCCGTGTACAGTTATTCTTTTATAGTGATTACTGTGTTGATTTGGGTTGCTCTTATATGTTTTCATCGGGCTTTTTTCTCATTATTAGTTACTATCACTGCTGCTTTATATCAAATGTAAATTCTCAAGTTACTCTAGGCAGTGACCTTGCAAACTGCAGCTTTTTCCTTCTTTTCTACTGGTGGGTAACATGAAATCATCCACTAATATGAGGGCCTTTATTATTATAACTTGTGTACGGGCAGCACCAGAAGCAGGAGTAGCCTACCTGCCAGCATATAACAGGCTTAATCCAAAGACAAATTTTCATTTACTGTAAATGGATTTGCATGAAAATTAATTGAATGTAGCATTATTATGCAATTCAATTTACCCCATTAGATGATCTTAGCATATGTTGGTGCTCAGTTCTCAACTGTAAACTGTACGTTTTAATCTATCCGTGATTGATTTATTGACAGACTTGTCTGGCTTAATATTTTGTATCTGAAATATTGACTGGAATAGTTTAAAGGTATTGATTTCACTTTTTATAGTCCTGCATCTGAGATCAATTATTATTTTTTTTTTTTTCATCGCCTGGAGAGTTTCCTCTTCTGGCTACGGTATCGAGTTCTGACATTTTTTTTTTTCGATCACCTCTGATTAGTATTTGATAATCATTTCTGCATCAGAATGACTCAGATATGATTAAATATGATTGAATTTTAACATTATCTATTTTATTTTCAGCTGAATCTTGGTGCTGTGGCGAGATCAAGTCATCCTCTCAAGGTTTTTCAGTGCGGACCTCTGCATAAAGGCCATTTCACACCGTGCTGTGGTAGCCATGTTGTGGCACGTGGCTTTTAATTGCTGGCATTGTTTTGAACGAGGCCGTTCACACTGGTTGCGAAGCTATGCTACCGATGTGTGCAACAAAGCTTTCATAGCTTCCAAGATTGCCGGGCGCGCGATTTTTGTGGATGTAGCCCGCCATACGCATGCGCAATTGGGTCTCACAGCAGATGTTCCCGCCTCATGGCTTAAATCTAAATATACTGTAAGTGTTATATTAACGTGGAGGTATAAAGTATACCTAGGCAAATTTACTCGAAGCAAAATTTTATTTCCAGTAGTTCATGGTCAAGATTTATTATTATTATTATTATTATTATTATTATTATTATTATTATTATTATTATTATTATTATTATTATTATTATTATTATTAAAAACAGGAGCACTTTCAAATGTCCAGAGAATATAAATGATTTCATAGATTAATATATAAATTAACTTTAAATGTAGCAGTAAAGATGACCAGATTAACACTAGCTACTTATATACTTGCGTGAATTGTTCACGGGCATTCATAGCTTTTGGTATGAACTCACGCATAGCGAGTATGGTTAGCATGGTTCTAGCATAGTGTAGCGTGCTTAGCATCGCATCCAGTGCTGTTTCACACTGGATGCGATGCTAAGCACGCCACGCTATGCTATGGAGCCACGATAACTATACTCGCCATGCGTGTGTTCACACCAGAAGCTATGAATGTCTGCGAACAATTCATGCAAGTATGTAAGTATCTGTTGTTAATCTGTTCATCTAAACTGCTATATTTAAAGTTAATTTATATATTAATCTGTGAAATCATTTATATTCATTGGACATTTGCTTCTCCCATTTGAAAGTGCTCCTGTTTAATAATAATAATAATAATAATAATAATAATAATAATAATAATAATAATAATAATAATAATAATAATAATAATAATAATAATAATAATAATAATAATAATAACTTGTTTACTTGTAAATATTAATATGTAAATATTAATATTTACAAGTAATATGTAAATATTACTTGAATCTCGAGTACTTTCAGGTCCTAACTGTGACCCTTTTTCAAGTTGAGCCATACTGCCCTTGTGGGTGAAACAGGTAGGGGAATAAGGACTAGAATCCAAGAACACAGAAGGGCAGTACAGCTCAACTCACAGGGGAGTGCTATAGCTAGGCATTGTTGGGAAAAGGACCATAGGATGGATTTTAAAAACAGTAGGCTTATATACAAAAGCAATAACATCAGTCATAGGAGGGTAGTGGAAGGGGCACTCATCAGACAGATTAAAGTGATAGAAGGAAACAAAGGATTTACTTCAGAAGATCCCATAAGCCGAGCTTTAATATTAAAAGAAGCTAAGATCTATTCTTCTGACCTGGAGGTTAGGACTCCTGCCCAACAGACTGATGGTGACCACGCACTTACCACAAGGGTTAATCCCACTGACCATCAGATCAGGATATCAGACCGACAGGAGGGGTTAACAACTCTCAAGAGAATGGAAACCAGGACAGCCATCATATAAATGACAGCACAGGGAGAAGAAGTTCCAGAAGATTGCTGGGCCTTGAACCAGCCTGACCACCTTCACATCTCTTGAAAAAGGGTCACAGTTAGGACCTGAAAGTACTTGAGATTCAAGTAATATGTAAATATTTACAAGTAAACAAGTTGTACACAGGAATCTTGTGGGTTTCTCTTTCCAATAATAATAATAATAATAATAATAATAATAATAATAATAATATAAAACTTGATCATGCACTACTGGAAATAAAATTTTACTTTGAGTAAATTTGCTTTGGTATACTTTATACCCCCATGTTAATATAGCACTTACAGTATATTTAGATTTACGCCATGAGGCGAGAACATCTGCTGTGAAGTCCAAGTACGCAAGCGCGAGTCAAGCCATGTCCACAAAAATCATGTGCCCGGCAGTCTGGGAAGTTATGAACACTATGTCGCAGACATTGGTAGCATGGCTTCTCACCCGGTGTGAACAGCCTTTCTTAAAATAGTGCCAGCAATTAAAAGCCATGTGCCGCGGCATGGCTACCATAATGTGGCGCTCATAGCATCGCATCTGGTGTGAAACGCACCGAATGCGATGGTAAGCGCACTATGCTATGGTACAGAGCCATGCTAGCTATACTTGCTATGCTTGTGTTCACACCGAAAGCTATGAATGTTTGCGAACACAGTTCCTTTGCTGCAGTGATGGGAGATGGTACATTGTGGTCCCTTGAGGTGATGGAGGAGCAGGAGGAGGAGCTATTACTGTTAAGTTTACCAATGATTAAGAGAAAAAAGAAGTGGGTGCATGACACAAATATGAAGACAAAAATTTGGTGAATATCATCATGTTCTAGAGTTGAAAATGGATGAGGAGAAATTTAGACAATATTTCAGACTGTCTCCAGCTCAGGTTCTCTGAAGTTCTATCATTCTCATTCTTAGAACAAGATATTAAGAAGGACACCAACTACAGGAAATCCATCAGTACAAGAGAGTGGGAGGCAGGAACATCTGCTGTGAGACCCAAGTGCACATGCATGAGGTGAGCTACATCCACAAAAATCCCGTGCCCGGCAATCTTGGAAGCTATGAAAGCTATGTTGCAGACATCGGTAGCATAGCTTTGCACCCAGTGTAAACGACCTCGCTTAAAACAATCCCAGCAATTAAACGCCACATACCACAGCATGGCTACCATAGCGTGGCGCACATAGCATCACATCCAGTGTGAAACGGTGTTAACACTAGGCAGATTTGAATGGAACTGGATGACTGCCTACATCAGGGGCTAGAGCATACCAAGTACATATGACTTTGATTAGTTAATTTTTGTGGGATTATGAATTAATTTTTTATTTTTAATACAGTATACAGTACACAATGGGTCATTTTGTTATATAGTAAATGTTCCAGCATTCAGTGTATCACAAGATAGCTTGAAACTCAGTAGTACATTTTTTATAATAAAAATTAACTTTCTGGATCGGGTCCCGTGTCAGCCGGTGAAAAGTCCATTCAGCACTTATTTCTAGGTAATTCCGTTGCTAGATACCAGAGAAAGCTAAATGAAATGCTGGAGTTACTACCCCCAGAGCGAGCTCCATCAGATGGAGTCGTGTATGGAAAAGGGTGAACTACAAAAACACGGAACCTTATCCTATAGAGATCCCAAAGTCAAAAGTCCCACAGGGAGGTGCCGTTACAAACCCATGCACCACTCGCGGACAGCACACAAAACACTGCTAGCCGCATTCCATTTCAGCAAGCACCTTCGGTCACACGTTTTTTCGTTGTGCTTTTAATCTTGTGCCTTTTTGCATCATTATGGCTTCCTCGCAAGGTCTTTCGCCACCTAAGTTGAGTACCAGTATTTCGTTTTTTAGTTGAGGCGATTGAGGCTCCTTATTTCCCTTTAGTTTAATAATTAAAGGGATTTATAACGCCCGTCTCGATCTCCTCTCGCGGCCTCACGTGACCTCCATGCGTGGTTCGTGATCTTGGGTCGCCCTGTTTTTCGATCTTTCTCACGGTTCCTCTTCGTGTTTAGGATCATTTTCCTTTTCATGAGGTCTATTTAGTGATTTTGATTGATTAACGTTTGTTTCCCTTTGCTTCGAGATGAGGGCTGGTGTTTAGGCGTCGGGCTTCCCCCTCGAGCCTATTTGCTTTTTGTCAATTCATTTACATGCCTTATTTTTGCCCTTCTCTTCTCCTAGCTTCTGGGAATTTTATTTACGTTAGTACTTTTAAGTTTTTTTGTTTTATCTTTAACCCAGTGTTCGGGTGCATTTGATATTTGATGATTATTATGGATATTTTTTTGTTACGAGGCTGCCATTTCCTTCACGTCCACATCGTGTTGGGTATGGTCCTCCTCTTGTTTTGTTTTGTTATGTTTTTATTTTATCCTTTTTTATGGGTTGGTTGTTAGCTTTGGATTTCCTTTTTGGGGCGTTAGGCTATTGGCCCCCCTTTTTTCCATGAAAAAAGGGGGGGTGGTCGTTCATTCCTTTTGTTCACATGCCCTTCATAAGGTTTTGTGTTCGTATTTTCCAATGCGGCGCTTTCCTTAAGTTTTACTAGGGTCTTCTCCTTTATGTTCCCTTCCCCTGTTTCGGCTTTTTGCGTAGGCTAATAAGCCTCTCGTTTAAGCTGAAATAGCGAGGGATCTCATGTTGCTTCCCTCTCCCTGTTTCGGCTTTTCGCGTAGGCTAATGAGCCTCTTGGTTAAGCTGGGATAGCAAGGGGCTTCATGTAGCCTACCCTAGTTTGGTATTTACTTAAGGTTAGTTTCCAGTTTTGGTTATGTCGACCCACCCTTTTCCCCCTCCTCCTCCCGAGTGCCCTCTCTTCCCCTTGATTTGTTTTCAATCTTGTTAACTTATCCAGGTTTAATGAGAGCATTCCTTCCTTTTAGCCTATAGCTTATGCCCCTTCCTCTGCATTGTTTGGCCTCTCCTTGGTACGGTCCGTGACTTTACCTATTTACTCTCCCTCCTGGGACTGTTGGTGGCCGGGAGGGCTTCCCCTCTCCCGTCCACCATCTTTGGCCATCTTTATCTCCCTGTCCCTGTCCCCCATGGAGGTTGTTCCTGTTCCTCTCCTGCTTCTCTCGCGTTTGCTGAGTAACGACTCAGTCAGCGAGTGGAATGGAGGACACGGAACACCCGGATTGTGCATTCCCACTCTCTGGTCGTTCTTTTTCGGTTCTTCCTCTGGGGTTTTCATTCCTCCCCTTCATACGTCTTCTCCGGCGTGTCGTTTAATTTGGCGACACTCCGGTTCAGTCCCTTCTTCGTTGCCAGTTAGAGCTTTCCGCCTGACTGTCTTCGTGTTGGGCTTTTGACGTTCCCTGCCCTTAGCTAACTACTGTCTTCTATCAGAGCGCATTCCTTGCTTCCCGCTCCGGCGGTTCTAGCGTTTATCGGTCTTCCGTTATCGCTAGTTTCATATTATTTTTAGTGGCCGGGAATGCGCTTTCTCCGGACAGTTTAACCTTCCCATTTCATTTTGTATCCGTCACTTACTTTAAGGCATGTTACTCCAGCTAGTTCCGGTAAATTTATTTTGTTTTATTTATTATTTTATTATTTATTTTGTTTTGTTTGTATGACATTTTTTACCCAGTTACCTCCTGGATCATTCCGGCTGGTTTCACGGCTTTGTTTAATACTGTGTTGCTCCGGCACACTACTCCGGCACCTTACACAGTGTACTCATAATCTCATACTCTTACAGGTGGTACGCTGCCAAGAAGAAGGGTGCTCCGCAGCCCTCCATCAGGCCAGCGGCCACGAAGTTTGTCGGTCTCACTCCGGATGTGCGGTCCACGTAGGGAATCTTATTGTTTGGCACCCTGACGGATGTGATGTTTGCTACGCTCTTTACGAGCAGGCTATCGATGATTCGGTAGGTGATCAGGCATCTTTCCTTCTTAGCCAACTATAATGTTTACATTTTTCCGATCCCCTCCGCCTTCGGTAAACCGCAATAATGTTTTTCTTCCGGCAGGCTGACCGCAAGTCTCGTGATGCTTCGCTTCAGGCCCTTAAAGTCTGGGTTAGCGGCTTTGGGCGCAACGTAGGAGCTGGCAATCCCTACATACTCTCGAAGGACATTTGTAATGTCCTTTTTCCCGGCGCTTGGATCACAGCTTCTGTCACCGACGAGGTTGCTGCTCCGTTAATTGCTGGGATTCGGGAGTTGACCCAGCCCTCTCCAGACGGTTCGGCTCTGAGCGGCGGCGCTCCAGAAGATGCGGCGGAACTCGATCTCGGCCTTGAGTCTCCGAGCATTATCCCGGAGCATCAAGCAGGTAAGGGGGTAAGTGAGGCAGGTTCTCCACTGTTTAGCTCTCCTTCTTCCTCTGTTGCTTCTTTTAAAGGCTTCTCTGCGGGCACGTCTGGGTCTATTGCCCCGAAGGTGAAGTCCGTTAAAAAGAAAACTTTACCTACTCCGGCAGGCCGATATGGGGTCCTCCGGCGGCGGCACGGCGACGAGCCCGTTCCGTCGACAGTACAGCCTCCCCTTCCGGGTCTCAGCGGAGCCTCAGTCACGTCAGGTAGTTCCCCCTCCTCCTTCTTTGGATACGTTTCATTTCTTTGAACAATTCCTGGAAGGAATCGACGCGAGGTTTGAGAAGATAGACGCGAGGGTAGACAGCAAGCTGTCTGGTCTTGCTTCTTCTTTTCAGTCTCTTTCGAAGAAGGTGGAATCACAACAAGGTTCTCGTTCTAGGTCTCATTCTGTTCCTGACCCTTCCACTCTCCCTCCCTTTGATCTAGGGAATCCTTGGCGTCTCGCCCTTTATGCTCCCGAGTACGAAGGTACTCTTACCATAGAGGGTTTGGGCACGAGGAGAGTGGAAGAGTTGGAGTTCTATCCTCCGGACCTGACATCTCCCTACACTGGGTTTGCCAGGCTGAAGGGAGAGGTTTGGAACAGGTCTGATAAAGTCCCTAAGGAGACGGTCATCTATCCTAGGGACCAAGCCCAGTCGTCTTTGGTGAGGACCCCCACGGAGTGGCAAGCGGAGAACACTAAGCTTACACCAGCTAAGGGAGTGTTCACTATGTTCACTCTCAGTGATGTTCTCCTTCTCCCTTGCACTTCGAAAGTGGCCTCCCTGACTAGTCAGGCTTGCTTTGAAGGTAAACCCCTTCCTCATCTCCGAGAGACGGACCCGACATCTCTCGTCTTTCCCGGAGGCACCGAATTCTGGAAGGGAGCCCTAATACGTTTACGGTGACTCGGCTTGACCCAGACTGCGCCTCTGATCTGTTCAGTGAGCAGCTCCCTAAGATCCCGGAGACGCTCTTGAAAACAGAGGCTGATACTAAGGAAAGGCTCGCCAGGTCTTTGAACTCTTTGGCTTTAGCGGAAGCAACTTCTTTGGTTTATAGGGAAGATCCATTATTCCAGGTCTTGACGAAATCTCTCTTGGCGAGTTTTCAACAAGACCTGTTTGACTTTATGACTGCCCGACTGGCCTGCCAGAAGCACATCTTTTCAGCAGCCACAGTTCGGCATGAACCAAATAAGCTTCTTAAGAGTTCGATCTGGGGAGCTAATCTTGTAAAGTCACCAAATCGGCGCCAGGATAGTGTTTCGGCGGCGCCATTAATTAAGTCTCCGCTGAGCTTGTTTTCTTTGATGACTTCCCGTTTTCTTCAAGCTCAATTAGTCACGCCTAAAACGTGCCAGGTCACGCATTTTAATCATTTTTACTTTATGGTATTTATACGAATGTCACACATTGTGTATCACATGTTTCTTCATTCACAGGCATCAAGACTGTATCTATATTGTAGCTCTGTATGTTTTGTATTGTAATTTGTACTCGTTCACTGCATATTATTGTTTATTGTTTCGACCTCAGGTCACAGTCAATTCCATTGTCTCTCAGTCAACCCGGCGTCAGTCGGCCGCAATATAAGCTGCCTGGATCTGTAATAAAGTAGCAGTAACTTTTACCTGCTTGTTTCTTTGACACCTTACAGTGGTGACCCCGGAGTATCCCGGAGCCATTAGCGGACTCACTCTGGCGACTCAGTCTTGGCTCCAGGATTTCTCCAAAACGCTCTTAGCGGCCTAAACAGGCGCTGTAACCAGCGTTTGGCGTGCTGACTCTCGTCGGCGCACCCCACCAGCGTCACTAGCGGAACCACACGGCGCACGAAAGTGCGTACTGACGCGAGTACCCCACTCCAGTAAGGGGTCAAAGGAGCGAGCATGGACGCAGATATCCCTCCTTCATGCAGTTAAACGCGGACCCCGCGGACTCGAGGTTTACCTACCTCCCATCACAGCCGCGCCGCCCCGCGCATCGAGGCCCTCCCCGCAACTCCACACCAGCGCCCGAACACACGACGGCCGGGCAACACAATCGCGGGCCGCCCTCACCGTAAAGCTGCCGCCCGTTTACGCAGGGGAACCCATCGATGTGGCTGCGCAGGGTGGAGAGCCACTTCAGAATCGCGGACCTCACGGACGAAATCCTACAGGCCGACACAGTGCTCAACGCCCTTCCGGAGGACGTGTACAGAAAACTCATCTCGCGAGTACCAAACACACACCCTCACATACAGCACCTCAAAAAGTTCCTCCTCGAAGCTTGCTCCCTGCCCATCGCCAGTCGGGCCGCCCGTGCTATCGACCTTGCCAATAATCCACGCCACGACCTCAATCCAAGAGACGCTAGGGGCATGGTCGTAGATCTCCTGTCAATACCAGTCTTGGGTGGCACACAACAAGCGGCAGGAGATAAGCTTCACACGGAAATCTACCTTCGCCAACTCCTCCCCGAAGTACGCAACCAGATCGCTCACCCCTACACCATGCCTGTCGAGGACCTCAGAGGCGGCACAACACCTCACAGACTCCGTCAAGGCTTCACAGCGGCTAAAACCGGCCACACAGCCGGTCAGCTCCGTCCAGCCTGAAGAGGACGTAGAGCAGCCCGTCAACGCCATCGCCAACAGACGTCCACGAACCACAGCAGCCGGAGGTCCCCGGGCTTCTGTCGCTACCACAAGTGGTTCGGAAAGGACGCCTGAAACTGCCTGCCGCCCTGCTCGTTCAACCGTTCAAAAAGCGGGGGGTGGCGGCCAGCAGGACAGGCCGCCATGGCAGCCGAAGAACCCAGGGCCTCAAAAACAGTAGGTTTTTACGTCCCGCGACACCGTCTCCGGCAGGATGATGCTGGTCGACACAGGAGCCTTTAAGTCGGTCTTCCCAGCATCCAGAGAGGACCGCAACCAGACACCAGACCCGGCCGCTTTTCTGACGGCCGCCAACGGAACCCCATCCTCTCCACGGCACCAGGCTCCTGTCGATCTCCATCCTTGGCCAGAGTTACTCCTGGGACTTCATCGTCGCGGATGCTGAACCCCACTCCTGGGGGCCGATTTTCTGGCGCACTTCGGCCTGCTAGTCGGCGTGGGGCATGCGCCGCCTCGATACCGACTCCTGCGGTCTCTCCCGTTAACGGCGGGACCCAGACCCACCATCAGCACCGCCGCCCCCCACCAGTATGCACACCTTCTGGCGGAGTTCCCTGAGGTATTTAAGCCCGAGCCGCCAAGTCCCCGGGGCCCCAGCCAAGCACGGCATATACCACCATATAGTGACTAAAGGGCCCCTGACACATGCGAAGTTCCGCAGGCTTCCCCCTCAGCGCCTTCAGGAGGCGAAAAAGCATTCGCGGAGATGGAACAGATGGGCATCTGCAGGAAAGCCTCCAGTCCATGGGCCTCCCCCTCCACATGGTGCAGAAACCGGACGGCTCCTGGAGACCCTGAGGGCGACTACAGGCGGCTCAACATTGCAACGGAGCCCGACCACTACCCTCTACCCAATATGCAAGACCTCACGGCCTCCTTTCACGGGGCCAAAATATTCACTAAATTGGACCTTCTTAAATCTTATTTCCAGGTACCTGTTGCGCCAGAGGACATACCAAAGACAGCCATCATCACGCCCTTCGGGTCCTATGTGTTCGCCTTCTCCACCTTCGGGCTGAGGAACGCCGGGGCCACCTTCCAGCGGCTCATGGACAGCATCCTGGGGACCTAAAATTCTGCGTCTGCTACATCGGCGACATTCTCATATTTTCCAGGTCTCACAGCGAACACCAGAGGCACATCAAAGCAGTCCTCCAGCGCCTCCAAGAAAACGGCCTCGTCGTCCGTTTGACAAGTGTACCTTCGGCGTCCAGAAAGCAGAATTCCTGGGTCACGAGGTGTCTCCGACAGGCGTCCGCCCTCTTACATCGAAAGTGGCAGCCGTAGCCAAGTTCCCGACACCCACCTCCATCAAGGCCGTCCAGGAGTTCCTTGGGATGGTAAACTTCTACAGGCGGTTCACCCGGGATGCGCAGACACCACGGCCCCCTGACGGAAGTCCTAAAGGTCAGGTTGAAGTCCCTGTCTTGGGGACCCAGCCAGCAGCAGGCCTTTTCCTGACGAAGGCCGCCCTCACCAAGGCAACCGCCTTGGCACACCAGGATCCCAAGGCTCCCCTCCAGCTGACGACAGACGCCAGTAACGTTGCCTGCGGTGCTGTTCTGGAGCAAATCATCAACGGCGCCCCCAGCCCATCGCCTTCTTCAGCAAGAAGTTCAGTCCCGCAGAGTCCCGCTACAGCACCTTCGACAGGGAACTCTGCGCGATGTAAACCGCGCAGTTCGGCACTTCAAGTTCCTCCTGGAGGGGACGCCCTTCACAATCTTCACAGACCACCAGCCACTGGTTCACGCCTTCACGAAGCAGGGGACGCATGGTCTTCCAGACAGCAGCGCCACCTCTCAGCCATAGCCAAATTTACCTGTTCCGTCAGGTACCTCCCGGCAAGAAAAATCCCGTAGCAGACGCCCTCTCCAGAGTCGAGTTGAACGCAGTGCAGCTTGGTGTAGATTACCAGGACCTTGCCAGAGAACAGGCCGCTGACCCAGAAACCCCAGCATACCGCACCGCCATCACATCCCTCAAGTGGCGGGACGTGACCCTCGCCCCGGAGGCCCCAGCCTGCTCTGTGACATCAGCACAGGCCAGCCCGCAATTTGGTTCCAGCCTCACGCCGCCGCCAGGTATTCGACATCATTCACGGCCTCTCACCCCTCCGGCAGGACCACGGCCAAACTGCTTTCAAAAAAGTTCGTCTGGCACGGGTGCAAAAGGACGCCACAGCCTGGGCAAAACAGTGCCTGCAGTGCCAGACCAGTAAAGTGGGTCGTCACGCAGTCGGGGAAGAGGCGAGTTCCCACAGCCAGGGGCGCCGCCGGCCACATCCACATCGACGTCGTCCGGGCCCCTTCCCCATCAGGCGGATCCAGATACCTCCTCACGGTGGTAGACCGTTCGACATTTCTTTGAGCCACACCCATGCAAAAGCCACCGCCAGCGCCAGCGCGTGCGCTGAGGCCCTGCTCTCCAGTTGGGTTACGCCGGCGTCCCGGACCACATCACAACCGACAGGGGCCCCGCTTTCCTCTCCGAGTTGTGGTCTGCCCTGGCTCAACTGCTGGGAACCACGCACCACACCACCACAGCGTACAACCCAGCGGCCAACGGCCTGGTTGAACAGTTCCACAGGTCTCCAAAGTCATCCCTCATGGCCCGCTGCATCGAGGACTGGAAACATCAGCTGCCGTGGGTCCTCCTCGGGTTGAGGACCGCCCCAGAGCCGACGGCACCCCATCCGCAGCTGAACAAACCTATGGGGAACCCCTCGTGGTGCCGGGAGAGCTCGTGACGGATGATCGCCACTCCCCATCTCTGCAGAGGCTCCGCGGCGTGGCGGCCAGGCCTTGGGCGCTCATACATCGACAAAGCAACCACCTTCATGCCGCCACAGCTGTCATCCGCCACCCACGTCTTCGTCAGAGTCGACGCCGTCCGTCCACCACTAACTAAGCCCTACAGGGGACCCTTCCGCGTGCTGGAGCGGAACAGCAAGGCGTTCCAGCTGGCACTCCCAGGCAAGAACGACTGGGTTTCCATAGACTGGCTAAAGCCCGCCTTCCTGTCGGAGAGTCCCGGCAGCGACGCAGCACCCCTTCCGCCCAAACGCACTCCAGCACACCTCACCCCCGCAGCGCGCCGCCCAGGAAGGAACCGCCCAAACAGCAGCCTCACAGGCGGGAGGCCCCTCAGTTATCTTCAAGGAGCCGCGGCACCCTTCAGCGTCCCAGCAGATACAGGGATTAATCAGACGCGTCCCTCGTCTTGGGGGGGGAGTATTTGTAAAGTCACCAAATCGGCGCCAGGATAGTGTTTCGGCGGCGCCATTAATTAAGTCTCCGCTGAGCTTGTTTTCTTTGATGACTTCCCGTTTTCTTCAAGCTCAATTAGTCACGCCTAAAACGTGCCAGGTCACGCATTTTAATCATTTTTACTTTATGGTATTTATACGAATGTCACACATTGTGTATCACATGTTTCTTCATTCACAGGCATCAAGACTGTATCTATATTGTAGCTCTGTATGTTTTGTATTGTAATTTGTACTCGTTCACTGCATATTATTGTTTATTGTTTCGACCTCAGGTCACAGTCAATTCCATTGTCTCTGCCCGCGTCAGTCGGCCATCAATATAAGCTGCCTGGATCTGTAATAAAGTAGCAGTAACTTTTACCTGCTTGTTTCTTTGACACCTTACAATCTTTTCCCACAAGAAGAAGTTGATGCAGTCTTATCTGAGGCAGCTAGGGTCAATCAGAGTCTCTGTTCCCGTTGGGGTCTGCCCTATAAAAGGAAACAGTCTGATCTTGCCAGCCCTCCCACAAAGTCCAGTAAGAAATTTAAACATTTCAAACGTCTTCCAGCTCAGTCCTTGGTTCAGGTTCCTTTACAAGGTCAGCCTTCGACCTCTTCCTCCCATCCTCCGCCTCAGTATGTCCTGGTGAACCCGGCACATCAGTCTTTGGCTGCTCCTCCTATGTCTCCTCCCCAGCTTTCAATCCTGCATATGAAAGTCAGGGGAAATTTCTGCCCCAGACAATCAACCAGAGGCAATAAGCCCTGTGGCTTCGCTAGAGGAAGGGGAGCCCCGCTCCTCTCCCAGGAACAGGGAGGTAGAGGCTCCAGAGGGGGAAGCAAACTCAGGACCGATGACATACATCCTGTGGGCGGGAGGCTGTACCATTTTTCGAGCTCGGTGGACCTTCTGTCCCTGGGCTCAGAGTATAGTTTCAAGGGCCTAGGCTGGAGTTGGATCGACAATCCCCCTCCACCAGTCAAGTTTTATCAGGCTACGACCAAGGATCTCGAGGACTTTGTGGAGTATCTCCTACAGAAACAGGCTATAAGGAAAGTGAGGACTCTGAAGTTCCAAGGCAGGCTCTTCAGTGTTCCCAAGAAGGGTTCCGACAAACGGAGAGTAATTCTGGACTTGTCCCGTCTGAATTCCTACATTCGTTGCGACAAGTTTCGGATGCTTACTGTCTCCCAAGTTCGGACCCTACTGCCCCGTGGAGCCGTAACCACCTCTCTAGATCTTTCCGGAAGGCAGGCATATTCCTTCAAGGTGATGCCTTTCGGCCTCAACATAGCCCCAAGGATTTTTACCAAGTTGACAGACACAGTCGTACAACAACTCCGGTCTCAAGGGATTACGCTGGCCGCGTATCTCGACGACTGGATCATCTGGGCATCCAACGTCAAGGAATGCCGGAGAGTTACATCCGTGGTGGTCGACTTTCTAGAATCCTTGGGCTTTCGTGTAAACAGGGAGAAGTCCCGCCTGGTTCCGAGCAGTTGTTTTCAATGGCTAGGAATCCAGTGGGATCTAAATTCTCACAAGCTCTCTCTTCCTCCTCCCAAGAGGAAGGAGATAGCCAGAGCAACCAGACAGTTTCTCAAATCCAAAAGGGTCTCTCGGCGGACCCAAGAACGAGTCTTGGGCTCCCTTCAGTTCGCTTCGGTGACAGACCTGTTGCTGAAAGTGAAACTGAAAGATATCAACAGAGTGTGGCGAAGTCGGGCAAATATCAGCGACTCCGGCCTTGGTCGACTGTCAAGAGCCTGTCCAAGTCAGTCCCCCTTCAATTTCCTCCTCCGGCGTTGGTTATCCACACAGACGCCTCCCTAAGCGGGTGGGGAGGATATTCTCAACACCAAGAAGTACAGGGGACTTGGTCCCTCATGTTCCGCCAGTTCCATATAAACGTTCTGGAGACCATGGCGGTCTTCCTTACCTTGAAGAAGCTTCTTCCCCCCAAGAAGATTCACATAAGACTGGTTCTGGACAGCGCCACGGTAGTCCACTGCAGAAACAGGGGAGGTTCAAAATCGAGCAGGATCAACCAGGTAATGATTGCACTTTTCTCCTTGGCATGCAAGAACAAGTGGCACCTATCTGCCACCCATCTTGCAGGGGTCCGAACGTCGTAGCAGATTCTCTCTCCAGGACAACTCCCTCGAGTCGGAGTGGTCCCTAGACAGGGGGCTCGTTCAATTGGATCTGCAAACAAGTTCCGGGTCTGGAGGTAGATTTGTTCACAACCAAGCTCAACAACAAGCTCCCTCATTACGTAGCTCCCAACCTGGACCCTCAAGCTCTTTTCACGGACGCAATGTCATTGGATTGGAACAGGTGGAAGGTGATCTATCTGTTCCTCCAGTGAACTTGTTGTTAAAGGTCCTTCACAAACTGAGGACGTTCAAGGGTCAAGTAGCTCTAGTGGCTCCCTACTGGCCAAAGAGCAGCTGGTTTCCTCTTCTACTAGAACTGAAACTTCGCCGCATCCGAATCCCCAGTCCGAAACTAACACAAGTAGTACAAACTCAGACTGTGTCAGCTTCCTCAAAAATCCAAAATGCCCTGGCTTTGTGGACTTTATGAAGTTTGCGGCTCAAAGGGATGCTAACATTGATCCTGTCAATACCGTGTTCTTGGAATCAGATAAGCGGGTCTCCACTCTTCGTCAGTACGACTCAGCAATTAAGAAACTAGCACTCTTTTTGAGAGAATCTGAGGCTACAGTAATGACCATAAATTTAGCAATCTCCTTTTTTAGATCACTGTTTGAGAAGGGTTTAGCCGCCAGTACTGTTACTACAGTCAAGTCGGCTTTACGAAAAGTGTTCTTGTATGGTTTCAAAATTGACCTCACAGACCCTTACTTTTCTTCCATCCCTAAAGCATGTGCACGTCTGAGGCCAGTAATCCGTCCACATACGGTTTCCTGGTTTTTAAATGACGTGTTGAAGTTAGCCTCAGATATCGATAATCAGTCTTGCCCCTACCTTTCCTTGTTGAGGAAAACGTTGTTCTTAGTTAGCCTAGCTTCGGGTGCTAGAATTTCAGAGCTGTCTGCACTCTCTAGGGAACCCAACCACGTCGACTTCCTTCCATCAGGGGAGGTTTTGCTGATTCCTCACCCTACCTTCCTGGCCAAAAATGAAGATCTGCAGCATAGGTGGTCGCCTTGGAAAATTCTCCCCCTGCCTCAAGACCTGTCCCTGTGCCCAGTTCATACTTTGAGGGCTTATTTAGACAGGTCCTCTCACATCTCTTCTGGGCCTCTCTTTATCAGGGAAGGAGGGGGTAATCTCTCTATGTCTGCTATTAGACAACAGATCCTTTACTTTATCAAGCAGGCTAACCCTGACTCAGTCCCAAGAGTTCATGATATTAGAGCTGTGGCCACCTCCATTAATTACTTTCATTACATGAATTTCACGGATCTTACTAGGTACACCGGTTGGAAGTCACCTTTGGTTTTCAAACGTCACTATTTGAAATCCTTAGAAGCTCTTAAATTCTCAGCAGTCGCGGCAGGGAACGTTGTTCCTCCCTCTGGTTCCCTTTCTGATTCCTAGTCATTTCCTCCTCCACTGCCTCAGTTATCCCCTTACGGCCATTTCAGTCAGGCTTGCCTTGACTTCTCACCTGGCTGTGTTATCTATGTGTTTGTATAAATGACACATTTAAGTTATAAGGTTTTCAATATTGTATAGTTATTTTGTTTATGTATATTTTTCATATTGTCATGTTAATTTTAAGCTAACATCAGTTTCTTTTGTACATTATTGTTATTGTTACTAGTGATTAAAAAAAAAAAAAAATTTTTTTTGGACCTTCGGTCTTCTGTTCCCTTTAGAATTATTATCTCTTTAGTTTAAGAATGATATTTAGTTCTCTGTTAATTTTTCACCGGCTGACACGGGACCCGATCCAGAAAAGGGATTTTGACGAAGGAAAAATCTATTTCTGGAGAGGGGACCGTGTCACCCGGTGACCCACCTCCATCATGTGTCATGTCCCTCCCATAGTAAACATCATTCTGGTGGGGTGATGCTTTCATGGAATGCGGCTAGCGGTGTTTTGTGTGCTGTCCGCGAGTGGTGCATGGGTTTGTAACGGCACCTCCCTGTGGGACTTTTGACTTTGGGATCTCTATAGGATAAGGTTCCGTGTTTTTGTAGTTCACCCTTTTCCATACACGACTCCATCTGATGGAGCTCGCTCTGGGGGTAGTAACTCCAGCATTTCATTTAGCTTTCTCTGGTATCTAGCAACGGAATTACCTAGAAATAAGTGCTGAATGGACTTTTCACCGGCTGACACGGTCCCCTCTCCAGAAATAGATTTTTCCTTCGTCAAAATCCCTTTTTTACGTAATATGAATTTCTGCTATTTTTAATAGCATTCTTATTTTTAAATACTTTTTGTTGTTTGAATTGATCATAGTAAACAGATGGTCTTTTGATATTTCCATTAAATTTTAAGTTGAGTTACTTTGCAGAATAATTTTTTTCAGATATTTATCTTGTTTCAAGTAATTAATATTTCTCTTATCATCTCCAAATCTGTTTTGCTCCCTGTTTTATGTAGAGTTAAGATCTCCATTTCTTCCCATTCTCCATGTGTTTTTACCTTGCTTTCGATTTCATCCATTCTTTTTTTCAAACTTAATGCCCCCCCCCCTTTTTTTTCAGATGTTCCTAATTATTATATTACATTTAGGCAAGTGTTCTTTGGATATATTACCGGCCTCTCCACCAACTCCAGTCATCCATTTCATATATGAGGTTAATTTCTTCTGCTATTCTATCTGTCTTAGTTGTAGGACCACTCAGAATACATAGATTATTATTGAATTGCTCCTAGTCTCTTACTTTCTTCGGTGCCATCCTTTCCCTTTCACTTTTAACACATTATTAGGCTTGGTACCATTATTTCTTTTCCTAAACTTCCAAGTGGCCCTATTTTTTATCTCCTGCACTTCTTATAATTTTATTTCATCAGCTCCCTCCTTCATCCAATTCCCTTCTCTCCTCTCTTTTCTGCTATAGCATAGTCATTTATGAATTTTTCATGTACCTGTATTTGTTTTTATTGTTATGATGGTACATTTTTTATCTTCTCCTTTGCCAAATGTAACCTTCACTAGCTTCTTTCATACTATAACTTTTTCCTGTTTATTCGTTCTTAATTCACTGAGGAATCTGCTTATTTCTCTTTTGCATTTGGTGTATCTCTGTTTTACCACTTGTATTGGCAATTTTTATGAGAATTTACCTATCTTTAAACTCGTTTCAATTTCATATTTACTACATATTTTCACTTTTGTTTACTCACTGCTTACTCCATTTCATCTGAACTACCACGGCTCAGCGGTCTTAGTAGCCTATTTAATTGGAAGTTCCATATCAGGTGATTGTCTTGTCTTCATCAGTTTTTATTATTTTCTTCATCTTCGGCCCTGATTAAAACATATTCAATAACAGACCTCTCCTCATTTTTGGCTCTCGTTCATAGGCCTTTTCATTTTTTGATCATTCAACAGCTTATTTTTGTAAGTCTGAAAAGTGCTGTACTCCCTTTAATCTCTTCTTCCTTGTTGTTTTCAATCATTTTGCCAGCCATACAGTTAAAACCCCCACTGTTATTACTTCCTCCTTTTAGTTATCTGCACTGCGAGTCTCTCTTACAAGGAATTCATATTCATTACATTTTCAATCTTACTCATATTCTTTTGAAAAGCAAAGCTCTGTACACTGTACTACCAAAGTTTTATCTTGTTTTTACCATTGTTGATACTAACCCTTAGTGCTTCATAATGTTTCCTCTCCATTTATTCACTTGCATTTCTGTGAACCGTTTCATTATATTTTTACCCTGCTCTTCCAGGGTTAGTCTTCATCTTCTGGCATTTTCCTGTGTACTATCTTTCAGTTCCTCTGGGAAAGATTAAAACCTTCCCAGCCCAGCGAGCTGATGCCTAACACAAAGTCCCTCTATGAAGGAAGGTTTGGAGTTCATGGTTGGAATTTTTTTGCTTCTTACATCTTTAACTTGTTCTTTACGTCTCCCACCATTTTTCCTGAAAATCCCCTTGTCATTTTAGGTGATATGTTTTCTTATTGTTGCTTATGTTCTCTGGTATTAGTTTCCTTCTATTACAACACTTGATTGCTTTCATTCTTTTGCAACACCTGATTGCTTGAATGGGCAGAGTTTCCCTTTTTCAACTAAGTTCCACCTGTTGCATCTTTTCCTTGTTTCTGATTCTGTGTTCATTGGTATATAGAAAGACCTTTTTTTCATTTGACTTCAGTATCAAATAGCTTATTATTTCCCTTTCTTTCCCCTGACTATGAGATGCATCCAAACAGTGTGATGATTCTTCTCAGCAACCAAATGAAAAACAGACGAGGAGGCCCGTTTACAATTTGTGATGTAATATTCATTGATATTTTTACAAAGTCCTTCAAGGTCATCAGATGGTAACTCACAGAGGTAGTTGGGAAATAAATAGTTGATACCAGTCTTGGAACTACATCAGTTTTACATAAAGGGGGATTTCACCACATTTAGTTATCAAATGCTCTGACCCCAGTTGCCATTTCAATAGAAATTCTGTCTTCAACAATGTTTTCAGGAGGAGGATAGAGGTAATGCTTTCTCTTTGTGATGTAATGTCTATGAATTTAGTTACTGAAAAGGAAAAATCAGCAGTTTTTCTTTTATTGGAGAAAATGGCATCAATTCTGACCAAAGGACAGCTGAAAGTTACAATGGTAATGTTCCTGTCCTGGTAAGGCCCATTTAGGAGAGCAGGAGTACCTACCTGTACATCCCTAAGTGAGTGTGTCACTTCTTCATAATATGGAAGTACTGTAACTGACTAATCTAAAAATGATGAGCAAGCACTCAATATTAGCCTGCTTGTTATTTTCCCGGCAAAACTATAGGGACATTTGTAGCTTAACTCCATTCCTTCAGAAATAAATTTCTTAGCCACAGATGATTGTTGGATTGTGGCAAGAAATTTTGCTAGAGGTACTAGATGTTTTAAGATCTTAAACATGATGGCCTCTTTTGCTGCATTTGTAACTACTTCACGAAGAAAGGGCATAACATAATTTAATTCTTTTTTGTGATTTTTATAACACATATCAGTTATTTCAAAATTTGAAGTAGTTGATTAAGGATCACTTAATCACAAGCATTCATCTAGACTGGAATGCCTGATTAGTAAGTTAGCCATTTCAATGCTGTCATGAACTCTCTGTCCCGAATTCAATGCAGTAAATCTGATAACAAAGTAGTTTGAGACTGCAGAGCCACTTAGTGCTCCTCAAGAGGATTTGCTCAGGTATGATGATTGAAAATTGGAGCATGGTAAAGTGAAAGAAGTTAGACAGTCAGGTGGGAAGAGACCAATGAGAAAGGTTGAAAAGCTTGGGCATGAGGGGATGCAGCAAAGAACCTCAAGCACCATCTGCAATAAGGCTCACTGTAAGTGGTAACATGTTTGGGTTTTTCGGTTATTCAAGAGTACTGTATGTTTACATGGGCTGGCAAAACATTGTGAAATCTCTGCTTTGTTGGAAATACAGAAATAGCACTTATAAGGTATACCTCTTCCTTGAATTAGTTTTTGTTTTAATTTGAATCATTATACTGTATATTAATTTTAGTGTATTAGGTTATAGTAGCAATTTTTTGTAATGCTGTATCTCGCATGGGGTGTTTTTCTTACTGAACAGGTACAGTTGTATGTTTCATTCATTTCTGAATTGTTTTTCCTGTCTAATACTTGACACTTAGATAAAAAGGGAGAGATTTTTCTGCAGCACTTTCAATGTACATTATAATAAACTTTTAGTTTCTTTATGATATCTTATGTGTATGCATGGTGGAATTTCTTGTCGCCTCTTAATTACTGTGAGGATATGAATACTGTAATTATGTTGCTCTGAACAAGTTATTAACACACGGAAAACTATGGCTGCTTTAGAAATTATCGTACATATGTTGCAATCTATCTTTTCTACAATGCAGTAATACTTCACCCCACATCATTAATTCGTTCCAAAATATGCAACAGAAGTTGAAGAACAGTATAAGGCAAATAAGCCCTTTAAAAATTATTTTGATACACTTTAAACCCCCATAAGCAACCCCATAATTGTGCTGATATATGTACAATAAGTCATCCAGTGGATAAACATTGTGCTGTACTGTCTTTTTAATAGATTTTTCCGATCACATATAAAGAATGTACAAACTAGAAAAAAAAGTACTCATGTACTGTACAATATATTGTATTCTACAGCACCTACCCGATGGGTAATGTCATTGATGATACCATGTTCGACTCAAGCCAAGAGAATGAGCTATGGCTGCAATACTATGCATTTGAATTTGAAGCAAAGAACTAGCACCATCATGTTTTTAAATTGTTTAATTCTGTTTATGTATTACTGTACAGGTATGTTATTTTATATATTTTTACATTTATTCTTATGTGATTTGACACTTTTATATTAATTTTTGTGCTTTTATGGCTGATGGCTGAAAACTAGAACTATGTACAGTACCATACATACATCTGTATATTGTGTAGCCAAACGTCATGTAAATATAGCAGGACATTTGTAACATTTTTAAGCTTTTAAATAATTTGATACTATACATTACTGTATATTTATATGTTGTAACATTTGTTTTTATATGGTTTGGTTTTTTTTTTATTGATTTCTGTGTGTTTCTATGGAAATGCAAATCATCACCTTTTACATAGGAGTAGTATTCGTTAGCACGTGCTTGGTAACATGGTTGTTAACTGGTGGTTAGGGGGGGGGTTGAGTGGGGAATACCCCTCCCTTGCCTCACATCACTATTCAACTTTTTCCTGGCTACTGTGAAGAGTAGATGTATTGATGCCCTATTGCTCTTCCTCCTGTCGTGTGATTGTTTGAATAACGACAGAAATGTAACCAGACCACTTGGCAAAGCTGATTGGCCCACAAACTATGAATGGTGGGTCTCCTGGAATGCCCAGGGTAAGCCACATAGACTTAAGGTACTTGAGGCTCTCTCTCATTTTCCCTGGAGCAGCTGGTGATGGACTATGAGCACAAGCAGGGGTTTCACCCAGGCCATCACTGCTGAAGAACACATGGAGGGCTACCTTCTCCACACTTATACATCTTTCATACCATGCCAGAGGAGAATGAGCTGGAGGATCAGAAGTAGAAACAAGGTTTGGCAGAAAAGAATGAAAAGGTTTGGTGGTGTCAAAGGGGGAGTGTTCCTCATTAGGATACTGGTGAACTCTTCTTGGTCTTCCTATGCTGGCTGTACATCTTCCACTGTGAAGGAGACCAGCCAGCACATGCTGTAGGGAGTCAAAACTGCAGAGTTTCTCCCTGCAAAAGGAACAAAAACATTGAGGATTTGTATGGGAGGACATTAAGCCACAAGCTTGCTCATATCCCATGACATCTTTGTTGTTTAGTCAGTACTTTTCTCTACTTCAGCAATACCTGTCATCAATTACCCAAGCATAATGTGACTCAGGCCAAGCATTATCAAGAGAAAAAATACTTAATGAAAACTTCTGTTGACAGTGAAAGCAGAGCACAGCCAAAGAGTGTTGAGTTAAGTCTAATTTAAAGTGTATGGTAACCCCCACTTTCCCACATATCACCGAGTTAACCACTTTGTTACCAAGTGTCAACAAACTTTTCCAGCTGGGGCTGGGAATACTAGTATAAATTTTAGATGATGGTTTGTGTTCTCATATGAACAGATACAACACATATACAATACAATATGGATTTCATTGTGATGTACATTGCAAAACCCACTCATTTAAGTTAATTAATATGTTTTTCCCCACAGTCAGTTGTATTCCCAAAATTGGACTGTTTGCAGTAAACGGTGGTTGTTGGAAATAACTACACTAAAGACTGCTGAGAATTTATTCCAGTCTAAAGTGTTATTTGCTTGATTGTGTTGATTACATACTGTGCAAATATCATTGCTGTCAAGCAGTAACCTCACAACTGAAATGTGAAAATCAAGATAAGTTATGACTAATTTGTTTTATGCTACTTTTTTGTCTGTATGCTATATTGCAATTCATAACTACTTTGTAACTTCATAATACTAAAATATAATTTCCAATTGATAGCCAACTAAGAAATCTTGATGTATGTATATTGTCTAAAACTTGAGAATCTTATTTGTTTCTACAGGGATACAGACCATTGCCTTTTCCTTATGGGTATTTTTCAGCATGAATTGGAATCAGTCATTAAAACTGCTTAACAGGGATATCAGTTTTGAGGTAGGCTGGTGAGTGGGGCAAGCTTAGCTCAATTGCCAGGAGCAAGCACTTTTTTATTTTCTTTTTTATGTATGTATGGTGTTTGTATTTTTTTATTCAAACATGATTTTGAACAAGAAAATTTAACATCAAAAGGTATGAAGGCCATAAGCAATTATTTGGGTGCTTTATGCCCTTAGTGCCAGGTCCTTTGAGGTGTGTACTGATTAATTTCCTTAACAGTAGAGAGGTTTGGTAACAATGCAGGAAGCCCAAAAGATGCTCGAGGTATGAGTGTGACGGTTGGTGACTAGTCAACGCTCTCCAACAGTGTAAGTGGCAAGCTCTCAGGTGAGATTGCAGCACATGTTCATGGTTTGTTGTAGCCTATCCCTCTTTACCAGCTCCTCCAGGGATTTCAGCTTTGCTGGACTGCCTACTGTACATAAGATGTAGTCTCTCACAGTATTCAGAGAGGTCCATTCCATATTTTTGGAACATTAGCCTGAGCCAAGAGCTCCTTTCCTGCTGCTGCTTTTCAGGTAATGCCCCTTTATCAGATGCAGTTCTGTGGCTGTGGTGGAAGAGGGTAAGATGCATGGATGAAAACAAGCAGGTGCTCATTTTCTTCCTCCTCCTCTTCCTGACAAGGGGGTTCCTGAGCTTGCTTGGGACTTTCAGTTTTCCTGCTCCTTCTGAGATGAGAGGACTACCCCAGACTCCTTCTCCTGTACTTCAGCAGAGTCTGTGGTGAAATTTAGGCTTTCAAGCCAAGCACTGGAGAATTTTAGGCCAATCATTGCTTCAGACAGTGAAAAGAGGGAGTTGGAATGGTTGGACCGCAAAGTACTGTAAAGAGATCCAGAAAATAAATGAGATGAAGTATGTGTACAAAAATGTAAAGGTGGAACTGGGAGGAAACCCCATAGTTTCACTAAGAAGTCATTAGAAGTGGAAATGGAGGAAAAGTAAGTCTGAAAAAATAGGTGTATTTAGGGACTGAAGGGATGCTGCAAACTCCCATAGTAATGCCTACAGTGTACCACATGAGGTGCACATGAGTTGGTGGTGCCTTGTTTGGTTTCTGCATAATCTCTGGATTGTGTGCATGGAGCGGTTCACGCATGAAAAATTGCCACTGTATGATACTTGGATACAGTATGGTGACAATCTGCAGGCACATGACCATGCAAACCATTAGACAGTGCCTGGTTCATCCACAGCTGCGGATGTAAGTATACGTGAACCCTGGGTCATATGTATGCTGACAGGGTTCATGTGGAAAGGTCACTGCAGTATGATACCACTGGGCATCATGGAGAGCAGAGTGCGCATGATCATGCAGACCTTGGTGTGTTGAAGGTTTATTGAAGACTCCCTTTATGTACCATAGTACATGGAAGCATTCGCAGTGGCCTCTTCTTGTTCACTTTCAGGCAATCATACAAAAGTCTGTAGGAATGTGAACCTTGATTTTTTGTTACACATTAATTTTAGCTTATGATTCAGCAGCTGGTATTGCCTGGTCAAATTGTTCATGTCTGTGGTCCTAGTAGTGCACAGTAGGGCATCCTGGCATAACTCATTCCTTTGGGTATGTGATAAGACCAGAGGGTCCCTCACCCTCAGAACCCACCAGCCTGAGTTGGAATGACAATGAAGAGGTCATTGATCTAATTTGTAAGTGCAATTATTTTGGTGGAGGTGAACCTGGTGCCATTATTGAATCTGATCTCATCAGTAGAGCACACTTTCAGGTACACTCTGTAGATGAAACTGTCATTCAGACAGCTATGGTCTCAACTTGCATGCAGTGCTTTGGACCAGATGATTGGTGTGATCTCTGGATTGGAAAGTTCCCTGTTGTCTAGCAGATTGCCAAAGTCCTCCTTCTGGGCAGCATGTTGCTCAACCCCTGGTTGAACATGCTTGCTGACTTTGGCATCACAGGCGTCTCATCTGAGGATGAGAAGGCAAAGTTTTGGAGATTGTTGGTTTCAGAAAGAAAATTATTGTCTTTTCTCTCACACCAGAATGCTTACCACTGGGCAAACTTTGTTTTGAGAAAACTTAAGCAACTGTCCATGCTCTTCTTACAACAGGTTTTACCAGAGTATCTCTGTGGGACAGGTGAGTTCTTGGATCCTCTTTATTCTTTCTGAAGAGTAAGGCCATTGGTGGAGAAAAGGCCTTCCTACAGCTAGGACCCTGTGATCCACTATGCAGTCTCCTTCAAGTCCTTGGACCTTCAGAAGGAATTGTACACAAGGCTTTTTGGGGGTGGCTACACCATCTGTGTCTGGTGTCAGGAAGGGTCTTCCCTCTTCGAAACTGAAACAAGGAGCCTAGGCTTCTTCCTCTACAAAGTGCCAAGAGTTTTCCAAGCCTTTTTAGCCCCCACTTCAGCTCTGGCTAGATGGGAGGCAAGGGGAAGGAAGGGGACTTTGAGATAGGCAGTCCCCTTCTCGAGCTGTCTTGAGTAAAGGAGATGCCTGTCATGTCAGTGGGCAATGTAGCAGACAGAGGATGGCACCCTGGGTAGTCTGTGCCCAAAGATGTCATTACATAATACCTTTCTATTATGGATATCCTCCCCTCTCATGGTTATCAATCCTGTTTCCAGCCTACCCTTTAGGATTCCCCAAAACTCTGGTCCTGTCATCGGAGATGGGGCCAGTGCTTGAGAATAATGTTCTGGAAGATGTAGAGAGCTGCTCTAGACTTTTTTACTGTCATATTTTCCTAGTGAAGAGTTGACTGAGAGAAAACACATTCATGTAGTACAAATCATGCTTTTGGGAAAAATGAAGGACACATACTATCAGGTGCCCAGCCATCATGCCTCCAGGAAGTACCTCTGATTTTTGACAAAAGTCAATTTACCCATTCAAAGCTCTGTGCTTTGAACTGGCAACAGCCCCCCTTATGTTCATGCAAGTGCTTACCGTGGTTTCAGCTTGGATCTATTTGTAAGGGATAATCTTGCTACATTACCTAGATGGTTAATTAGTTCCGGCAACTTCAGAGGTGCAGTTGCTCCAGAACAGACTATGTCCTAGTGCCTTGGGGTGCCTGTCAGCTTTATGCAACCCTCTCTTTCAGCTTGTGCTTGTACTCATGAATGGGAAGTGAAGGAGGACCTTGCTTGTTGGCTAGATGATTGGAACCTCTTAGTAAGATTGCACTTGAATTTCCCCCTGTGGAGGTGCTGTTGTTGTTTGTGGACAAGGACAAACCTCATTTGCACATCCACATTCTGGCAGTGCAACACTGTTAGCCTGCAAACACTATTCGGAAATTCTATGATGGGTCACTCCATAATGTTGAATGACATGATCCTAGTACAGTACAGTACATCAGCAAGTAAGGGCAATGGTTTCCCTACACCTCTGTCAGTTGGTGAAGCAGGTATACATTGGTGTGATTTGCCATGCTATCAGGCTGTCAGCCAGCTACATTCTGGGTAGGAGGAATGTTTTCAGACAAGCTCAGTTGCCAGGGGCAGGTAGTGGAGACAGTGGTCCCTGCATCCTTGCTTTGGTGGAAATGCTCATTAACCTATACTAAACCTAGCTGCTCTGGAAGATGTCTTCCAGCACCCTGAAGTATTCTGGATGTGTATGCCTTTCTACCATTCAGTATGTTTTGCCAAGTAATCAGCTGAGTGTTTGTCACATTAGGTTTCAGATAACCTAGGTAGCTCCTTGTTAGCCTCATACTACTGTACTTGGTAGCCTGATCTGGTCAAGGCATCCAGACTGTCTGCTTTTGTCTACTCTTGTCTGTCAGCCACATGTTTTGAGGAAGCATAAAAAATTGTGAACCAGGGAGCAGACCACCTTTTCAAGCTGTTGATGTTATAGAAAAGGGTGTCACTAGCTAGAGCTATGCTAACTTGAGTAACTCTTTAGCAGATATTCGATGGATTTGTCCACTTTCATTGAAAAGTTTCTCAATCCCTGCAGTGAGGCCCAATTACTCCGAGCCATGTCTCCTGACTGAAGGGCATGGACCCTGTTCTTTGGTAGAGTTGTCCATATTTCCAAGATCTTCAAATAGTTTTGCTCATTTGCCGAACTTGGGCACTGTAAAGCTTTGGAAGAGGCCTTGAATAGACGTCTCACTCTCAAGACTTGTTTTGCAAGTTTTAGCCTTGTTGTAACACGTTAAGTTGTATGGCCTTTTGTGTCTTGTTTGACTCTTGAGGGCTGGGAATTCCTTTTCATTCATAAGTTTGTGGCACACATTTAGAACCTGTCTGGCAAGGGATTTGAGAAGTTTTCGCTTCCTCCCTAAGAGAATTTTAGTGGAGTTACATAAAATGTTTTTGTGCCCAATGCAAGCCCTGAGGCACTATGTTTGAGAACCCCCTCTCTAGGCCAGATTCTTGGGATCTCTTTGCAGTAGTGATAGGCATAAGAGGTGTCCAAGAATACAATTTATCTCGTTTCTTGAAGCGATCAAGCCAGCATACAATTCATCCCCCAAGGAGGATGATCATGCAGTCTGGCTGAGAGCTCATGAAACCAGGGTTTTTGGCCTGTCCCCCAGGTGTATGAAGAAGCTTTTGGTCTCAAAAGGCAACGACGTCAGGAGTCTGGCAAAACCAGACTACAGTGGACCCCCACCTATTTGTGGTTCCGGATTTGAGGCTTCACCTATTCACGGATTTCTCTGTGGAACGTATATACACATTATTTGCAGAAAATTTGCCTATTTGCAGTAATTTTCATAGAGAATTATTCACAAATTAAAGTATTTTCATATAATTTTTGTGACTAAATGCACTTTTTACGATAAAACTATTATTTACGATAAAACTATTATATTCAGGTACAAGCATTTTTAGAGGGATTTTTGGTGTTTTGAACTATCAAAATAAGATAAAAATAGGCAGTTATAAGCGTTTTTAGAGGGGTTTTAAGTATTCGCTGGGGTTAGTGGTACGCATCCCCCGCGAATACTGGGGTCGACTGTACTAGTACGGTATCTCATTTTACTTCGGGGACGTTTGTGACTAGACCTGAGGATATGTGATAGGTGTTCAGCAGGTTCTCCAAGGTCCTCTTATTAAAAAAGGTACTCAGATAACATAAGGCTGGAAGCTGAATGGGTGAGCAACTGGCTCTTTCTTTCTTCCTCTGCAAGGTAGCAGTCAGGCTGATTACATATTGGATAGGCCCTAAAGAAGGTTGACTTCACAATCGCACATCCTATCTTGGCTTCGGATTATAAATTGCGAATCCCTCTGCTCTCCCTATTTTACAAGGTGAGGGTTGGTAAAGCTATTGATTTATAATTGACCCAGATTTTGGCTGTCCTTGAAACTTGGTTCTTTGATGACTTTCCTAATGTGACAGTTCAGATATATCTCCATCTCGAGGCTTTATCAGTTTAGCAACCATATGCCAGATTGCACAGGACTTTGCAGTTCAAAGTTGTCTGCTCACTATCATGACTGGGAACTTTGCATTTCTGGGTGGAGATTTAACTTGCCAGTCTTCAACATGGTGATGGTTTGTATTTCCTTAGGAATGAAGCATGAATTTTCAGTGATTTGTGTTTTGGCATACAAGCCATAGACTTTCATCATAACCCCACTTAGTCCCTGATGCCACGGGAAAAAGTGCATACCCCTGATTAACCACCATATTTTAGTTTGAGACCAATTTTAGCTCATTCTGAAAAATACTCCATAAAAGGATTGGTTTTGTTATCTATGAAAAATATAAATTACTTAGAAAATTTGTGATTTTTTTTTTACTTTCTGTCGTGATATGAAAATCGGTGCAACAAAAATCAGAAACTTAACTTTGCTGTTATCTATAGCTAAATAATCTTCTGTCTTTGACCTAGATATTTGTTGAATATGAAATTCAGATTGAAATTCAGATGTAATGTATATCATTACTGTATCAAAATACTCTCATACTTATTTGTAAATGAAATATATTCTTATTTTATGAATCTTTTAAAACCAATTTATTACGGAGCATTTACTCATTCAAGTTGCTGGATTTATACATTTCATCTGGTCATTGTATGTAGTAAAAATTTATTGGCATTTTACCATTTCAGGAAGCAAAAAAAACTACTCAAAGAAAAACTATTTAATTTTTATAAATTCAGGCATACATAATCATGAATATCAAATTATGAAAATAACAGTGGAATACCACATGCACTATATTGTACAGGATCACAGAAATGCATTATATGAAATATATACTGTATATATACATATATATATGATGGTCACCAAAATGTCCGTATAATGCAGACACCATTAGACAATAAGTCTAAGCAAAATTAATATCTTTATGTATGACCCCATATATTTTACTTTTGGTAACGTGCTAAAACATTGGCAAATCCTCTGAACAATTATATGTAAAAAGTGCTATAACAACAGGATTTGTGTAAAAAAAACTGTTAAAATACATTTAATTGTTAAGCTTCCATGGTGATTCTTTGGCTTGCTGTTTCCGATACATCTTCAGAACCTTTTTGTTTGGAACAAGCCCTGTGGATAGGCCTGGACGCTTTTTTCTTTTCAGATCTGATTCCTCGGTAACAGGTTCACTCTCAACTGTGTAATTAGCGAGCTCCCCATATGACCAGCCTGAAAGGGAACTTGTCATGGCTGATGTCTGGCGATCTTTTGATTCAAGAGATGGATCAGCTTGCTGAATTACATCAGAGTCATGAGCATACTTACAGTTATGGCCAAATTTACAACGCCCTTTCCTATAATTCCAACATATTTTTTTCCCATTAATTTCTACTACATCTTTGGGATTCTCTGTCATTTTCACATGTTTTTCTAACAGTAATTTTTTATCTTCTTGTGCTTTTTGAAAAGGATTGTAAAATACAGACAAAGAATTGTCATCACCAAAGGGAGAGGGCAGAGCATCTACTCGGAGTGGATTTGCCAGAGAATCTGTTTGCTTAGAATTGTTTTCTACAGGAGGCTTTTTCTTAGGTTCTACATCTTCCTTCTCTAGTTCTTTATCAGGAGGGCACTCAAAGAAATTCACAGGCTTCTTTTGAATTACTCGATTGGACCTGAAATCAAAATGAAGTACCATTACCAATCATAACACAAATAGCACTGTAAATTACTCTCAGTAGTTCATACACGGAAGGAATAACACTTAGCAATGAAGTTTTTATGTGGAACTTAATTTCAGATAAGTATATAATCTATATAGGTACAAAATTACATACTACAATATAATATAAAAAAATTAAAATATTTTCCATACAAAACCATTTGCCATGTATTATACAGCCTAATCACATCCCAAATATTCCCAGGATCAGCATATTCTTTTTTCTGTCAGATAGAAGGTACTTTCCCTATGCAGTTTTTTTTTTCCATCAGACAGAAGGTATAGTTTCCCAATGAGGTAGCCAGTAGGTACACAAAAGAGGAATAATTGACTAAATTGATGCTTCTTCCACTACAAAAACTACATCATTGGCTCCTCCATGTAATGGAAGCTGCTAAATATATCCTCAAGATCTCCATATTACTGGATAATCTCCAGGCACAAGGACAAATGATGATAAAGTTCTTTATAAACTAAAAAAGTGTCGTTACTTAGGTAAGTTCCAAACAGAAAACACTGGCTGTGACCATGGATAAGTTGACATGAAAACCATGCTTGTCTCTTCCTTCAGTTCATAGCTATCATAATCATCCTCATGCACTTTCAATATTCTAAAAGCTGTTATGTTCTACTAGGATGAGGCCTACATTACATCAAACAACTTGACCATAGGACCTGTATCCTCTGCTGAGTTCTTGGGCAATCAAACATGCTGCTTGAAATGGGCCATGGCACTAAGCCAACCTCATAAACCCATGCCCCTCTGAAGAAATTCACTGCCAGCTGGTACAAAGTTTGCAATTAGCCCTTATATATGTCACCACTGTTGACTTGTTGCAGATCTTCCAGCTAAGAGCCCCCACCACATTTAATAGTCAAGTACTGTATGCTTGCAGTCCATACTCAAGTGATGTGCAAGTGATATTACTAGCAAGTGCTAAAGACCCACAATTATGAAGCTGTTTTCAAATTAACCTGAGGACTTGAAACAGGAAAATTTTTTCCAAAACTACATAGGAAAGATATTTCATCAATGCCAGGTAGAAAAGGATGCAAAAACCCATTGAGGTTCATGGATACTCATGAAAATCACACTTCTTGATGGATCATTGTGCAGACACCATCATCTCCATTCTAATGGGTACAACATACATACTCGAGCTATTATGGTCTCCACTTATGATGTTGAGAATTCTCAGTGACCAGCCCTAATGGCTCAGAATCATCAAAAGAAGAGTACCATCTCACTTCCTTTCTCCTAACTTTCTACCAGGGTACTTCTCTGACTGCCAGGCTGAACCAATTTGGTGGGTGTAAAAATATAAAAACTCCCTGAAAAAGTGCATGTCAGTCTTTGAAGTCTAGATTTTAGAATAGGAAATAAAACTGGTAACCAGATGCATCCAGTGCCCTAATACTGACAGCTGGGCATGGTGGAAATGTGAGGAAATATTTCGTAGAATCTCCCTCTCTTTCAACGGCCAAGACTCATCCACAAAACGCAACAGGCGGCTTGTCAGGACTGGGCGCCTCCGAACTATAGAGGACAAATGATGCGCTTCCATATTGACGCCTTTCCAATGGCTGTCTGTCACAGCCTGGGAAGTACCAACAGGCTCGACTGAGGGGGCAGGCCCCACCAACCTCCCATGGACTTCCAGTATACCTCCGCCCAGGTTTAGGGGAATATGACAGGGACCTCTGTCTAAGAGAATTGGGGGGATGAGCTTCCATCTCCTCCATTAACACTGCACTGGCACTCCTATCACTCACTTTGTCCATCAGGACCTTAATGGATGCCCCTAATTGGGCCACAGTGTTCACAATTAAACCGAGTTTCTGGTCAAACCGTGATTCCAGACTGGCAAGGGATCAGGGTTAGAAGCATGGGAGCCAGCATAGGAATAGGTGGTACAGTTGAAGGACTGGGGATGGGAGATATGACAGGCACAGGAGAAGAGATAATAGGAATATCATCAACAGAAGACTTGGTAGAATCCTGACTAGTTAAAGTCTTACTATCAGCTCTAGAAGCTGCCTTTCTTTTCCTGTCTCTTTCTAACTTGGTCCAATGTGACTTTAAAACTTCCATCTTTTATCGTCCCAGTCCTTACACTCGTTACAAGTTAAATCTATAGAACACGCCCCCTACAGTCAATACAAAGGGTATGTGAGTCATATGAGGGTTTAGTCAGTCTTGTAATAACGAATACTAGCTGAACTTGAGTCCAACATGTTACTGTGCAAACAAGTCTCAAACTAGGCAAAAAACAAAAAAGTCTTAATTCAGCTAAACAAGTCTCTAATCAGAGAAAAAACAGGTCTCAAAACAAAACCTAACTATCACTAAATGTGCTGAAGGCTACCAAAGGTAAAATACTTCAATTGGGAAAATATCAACCAGTCGGCAATCAGAGCTCCAAAACAAGCTGCTTCTTACAACCAATGTTCAGTTGTAAGATGTGTATGAACTCTCACTCTAGAAAAAATTTGCAGAACCAACACAAACAAAAAGGGAAGCATAAGTTGGAAAGGCAACTAACATCTGGGTCAATTATAAAACAATGGCTTCACATGAAAGCTTTACTACCACCTCACCCACCTTATTAAAAGGGAGAGAGCTTTTGAAGCTATAAGTTTGATAGCTCCACTGTAAAGCCTACCTACATCTTGTCCAGTTCCAGCATGTACTTGGAATGAAAGCTGTCTGGCAAAAGAAAGAAAGGGAGAAAGCACAAAGGGAAGCAAGTCCTACATCATTCAACCTCCAACCTAATGTCCTCTGAGAACCTTTGGTGAGATGTTCTCTTGTCCTATAAAAGCTTGAATAACTACCTAACTTAACATCCCCAAGGTAAAATGAATTAATGGTAGTCTGGTGATGCTAGAAACTTTACCTTATTACCCAAACAACTTTCTCCAAAAGGCTTCGGGTTGGGTCAGGCCCCTGACCCTGGGAGTTCTCTCCATACTGGATAAGCATCCTCCTCACAAGATGACCAGTACACCCACTTGATTATTTCACAAAGCCAAAAAGAAAACGTTCTTAGTACCGAAAAGCCTGCAACAGGCACAAGAGCATCTCATCTGGATCATCACCAACAAAGTCCCATATGGAGGGAGCAAAAAAACTCTCAAATCTCTCATCAGAGCCTATGGATTTTTGCTACAAATTTCAGGAATTAGTATGAATGAAAAATTCCCATCCCTCACAGAGTCAGATAAGACATGAAAGGTTATGTAACTCACCAACACACTTCACTGATGCTTGGATTAACCAAAAAACAGTTTTGCAGGTGTGAGTGATCTCACTCTAAGGCCTATCCCAAAATCTCATACAACTCCTGAATTTGACTGTGAGGGATGAGAATTACATCTCACTCTCGAGGTTGAAGCCTCCATGGTGGGCAACTTTTTTTTAGCTCATTTGACTGTGAGGGATGAGAATTACATCTCACTCTGGAGATTGAAGCCTCCATGGTGGGCAACTTTTTTTTAGCTCATAAGTATGGACAACTCTTGATGAAAAGAAGCCATACCCTTCAGTCAGAAGACCTGGTTCAAAGCAGTGATAACCTTTCACTGCAGGAATGAAAAGCTTTTCTCAATGAGAGGGATGAAGAAGTCTGTGGTCTTCGGAACAGTAGCTCTGACCTAAGAAAGACCCTGTACGACACCAACTGCAGACGATGGCCCACTTTCTGTGATACACAGCAGCTGATGACTTCAGGAGGCAGCAGACATCTGTGCAGCCCTGCAACAAAAGCCTCTTTCTTGTAGGAGCTACTGGACAGCCTCCAATGAAGAAGGCTAAAGGTCCGGTCCAACAGGCAGTACTTGAGCATGTCTGGCTAACAAAGAAAACTGGGCCAACTCTGGGTGTTTCAGCTGTAAAAGCTAGCAAACCAGGGTACTACTCACCATTGCAGCCAACAAGGAACCACTGACCCTAGAGTGAATAATGCTCAGCAAATCAGACTGAAAGGAGGAAAGGCTTCAACATTCAGATTTCCAAAGGGTGTTGGAAAGCATCTTCCAAGGCAACCCAGTGATCCGGAATGGAAGAGCAGTACACCAAGAGCTTCCTGTTTGGCAGTGTTAAGAGTCATTATTGGAGTTCTCAATAAGGAGGAACAGTCACTGACAGACATCTGTAGTGAAAGCTTATTCACTGGTCTCAGATACAGTAGTGGTGTCGAAAGGAACATAGCTAGCCTTTGAATACCCAGTGGTGTAACCTCTAAACAGAGAAGAACCTAGCAAAACCCTTCACTACTACAGAATCCCTGTGGAAGTAAGAATGGATCTCCTCTTGAAAGATGACTGATATTAGGTAAATAACAATGATAGAACCAGGTATCAGAAATATTAAAAGCCTCAATAGCTATACCAGTGGGTGCATTGGCAAATAAAGAAGTGGCTCTGATTAGTATATCCACCAATGGTGCAGCAGGAATTGCTGGAGTGGTTGCTGGAAGGCAAACAGTTAGTGTAGGAGGAGCCATAGCAAAGTCTCATTCATCATTTATCTTCACACAGTTGTTGAGGGTCAGTCTTAAGGAAAAGTCTCCTTCAACTGGGCCAAATATAAAGCTACATCAGTCTTAGTCACATCCAATGGACATGTGATGGGCATAGGTAGATGAACTGGTATACCAGTCAGTGGCAAGGAAAAAGTCAAACAGAGGAAGAGTTGGTATGGCAAGGACAAGTACAACACCGTGCTAGGCAGGAAAGAAACAGACATGTCTGGTATAGTACTGTGGAAGTCCTCAGGCAAGGTGGGTATGTAGCAGATGTGGTAGGTCATCCTGCTGAGGCAGTCAAACCTCAAGTAAGGCAGGGAACAGGCAGGCATAGCCAGTCACATGGAAATCTTTGGGCAAGGTTTGAGTATAATAAGACAGGTAGGGTTGGAAGTGGGCCTGGCAACAGGAAGCAGATAAAGTGTGAGAATGGTGGGTATCGGGCTGAACAAAAGCGACCCAGACAGTAGGCTAGGAAAACAAGCTGAAAGAACAATAGGAATGAAGACCAACTTCCAGCTAAGATGTCCCAGATGTGACAAATACAACATTGCTGACCAGGAGACAAAGTTTTCCAGTGAAGCCTGCAGAACCCCTTTGGCAAAGCAAACAGAATTAGAGCGGTCAACACTATAACCAAAGATGCAAGAAGATGAAAAGTCTCTGTTGAGGAAGGGTGTGAAAACTTTACGAGCCCACCCAGAAAACCCTTGATAAAAATACTGGATATACACTATATACCAAATGCATAACTCAATGCACACAAAAATATTAAATAAAACTGCAGTAATAGTAAGTCTCCAGAAAAGTGTGGAATAAGTTATTACAGTAGTATGGAACACACACAAAATTTGTACAAAATATTAATAGTATGTTTCTAGAAAAGTGTGGAATAAGCCATTACAGTAGTATAGTAGTATGGAACAGACACAAAATTTTTACAAAACATTATTACACTGTAAAAAAGATTAGTAATAGAAAGAACAATTACTACATACAAAGTAATCCTGCATATTTAAAACTATGTAGAATCACAAATAATAGCACATACTTTAACTGATATACTAAATACAAACAAAGACGTAACTGTTAAAAATCATTAAAAAAAAGCCTGCTTACAGAAAAACTGGTTAATGCTTGAATGTCAATGCAATTGTTGCAAAACTGTAAAAAATAGCCTGCTTACAGAAAAAAAATACTCACTTGTTACTGCCTGAAGGTAACTTCTACCCCCTTTTAAAAAAACAGTAAAAGAAAAATGTAAGTAACTAAAATTACTAAACATCCCCTTTTAAAAAATACAGTAAAAGATAAAAAAACAATGTAAGTACACTAAAATTACTAAACATTACCATAAAAGAACATGCAAAACCAGCAAAACACTGTACTGTAAACATTTTCTTAGCCATATAAATAAATAAAAAGGGGGAAAAGATAAGGTAAATACGGAAAAATAAAGCAAAGACAGAAAACAGCATACTCTTTGCTTTAATACAGAAAACAAGATGAGAAAAAGACACTACAGCAAGCAGGAACTTGCAGCAGATTGTCAACTAGGTAATGACTCATTGGCTAGTTGGCATCACGCAAGAAAAAGGAAATTAACAATGCAAAACTGAATACTAAGATAGAATAGACCAACACTGCAAAAGAACCACAACCTCAGAATAATCATTAAAAAAAGTATTCAGTACTAGTTACCAATATGATCCTGGCTAATAAAATTTAACTATAATGGCAACTTAAAAATACCTAATACAGTACTGTACAAATAAATTCAACTTTTTATCGCTTGTAAAACTTGTGAAAAAAGTCTGATATAAATTATATAAAATGAGAGATGTGTTAATATGACATTTTTATAATAAAATAAAGTTTTATATATACTCGCCCAGTAATTACATAGCTATTAGTTTCACTCGCTTGGCAGCTAAAATTTTGAAATTCGCAACCTTGGGAAATACAACAACAGATCAAGGAGGTCTGGAGCCACTCCTTCGCTGGCCTAAATGGTGCTATTAAAATCAGTGAAACATTTTGGTGAGACTGAAGCTTGTTTATTACTTGTCTCACCATACTGAATGGTGGAAAGGCATAGAGTTCTTTGTTCGACCAGTCCTGTAACATGGCATCTGTTGCCCATGCTAGAGGATCTGGGACTGGAGAACAGAACAACGGGAGATGATGGTTTCTGGAAGTAGCGAAAAGATCCAATGCTGGTTTCCCCCACAGTTTCCAGAGGTCTAAGCAGACCAGAGGGTCTAGTGTCCACTCCATGGGGAGAACTTGTTTCTGGTGGTTCAATTCGTCTGCCAAATGACTGAGCCTTCCTTGAATAAAACGAATCACTGCTCTGGTGTTGTTCTGATCCATCCAGAGAGGGAGGTCTCTCGCTGTTTAGGGAGACGAACTATTCTATGGAAGACAAGGTGCCCAGAAGACTCCTTTACTTGTTGGCTGAGCAGTCGTTGAAAGTCAAGATCTCATTTACCATCTTCAGACAAGACTATTCTCTTCGGGGCTGGGAATGCCCGAAAACCCTGAGAGTCTATCCTCATCCCTAAATAATGAATCTGCTGAGAAGAAGTCAGCTGGGATTTCTGTACACTGATGAGGAGGCCCAAGTCCTGGGCCAGGAGAAGGGTTCTCCATATGTCCTCCATACACTGTTTTCTCGATCAGAACTGAAGGAGCCAATCGTTGAGGTAAAGGGATATCTTGATTCCCATCAGATAGAGCCACTTTGCGAGGGGAGCAAGAACTCAGATGAAAACTTGGGGGGGCTGTTGAAAAACCGAAACACAGGGCATGAAACTGACTGAGGTACTTCCTCAAAACCTCTTTGAGCCTTAAGAGTAGGCTGTCAATGCAACAGGCGTGCCGACTAAAGGAGGCTTCTGCACGAAGGGGATGTTGTATCCTTCCCTCAGGACATTGACTCTCCAAGGTTCTGCTCCCTTCTCCTCCCAACACTCCCAGAAGAGAAGGAGCTGGCCCCTACTTGAGTATGGAGGACATTGTCCTCACTTTCTAGAGGAAGATCTAAAGGCAGACTTCTTAATGGTGTGCGTCAAACAGACGTTAGATCTTGGTCTAGAGTGAGACCTCTGCCTGCTGCTCCAAAAGGGATGCATCTGTAGAGGTGTTCCTGTCCTGGAACTAATGGCAGCTGACTCCTTTGGGCGCCTAGAGGACTGGGTCAAAAGATCTTGGATACTCTTCTTTTGGAGACTGGAGGTGATACCCAGAACTGTAGCTTGCAAAAATAGATGATGATGGTCTAAGGGAGAAAACAAGAGCACCAATCTTTGTGAGGGAGTGTGCCGATCTTTGTGAGGGAGTAACTCCCTTACAAATGAATGAGCACCAAAGCTCTCTTTTTTTCAGTATTTCCATAGCATAAAAAGGCCAATTCTTGGGAGCCATCTCTGATCCCCTTGTCTATGCAAGAAAGGACCCCAAGCCAGTCTGTGGAAGAATCCTGGGGCAAAACAGTGCACTTTCTGATCTTATGTCCCAGGGCACCCACTGACCAATCCAAGCTCATAACTTTGAACACTTTAAAAAGTTTTTCAAGAGATGAGCCAATTCTGACGCGGAGAACATGATCTTCGCTGATGTACACGCTGATCTTTGAGGCCGAATCTATTAACCCGGAGAAGTCCCCCTGGGAGGAGGCAGAAACTCTCAGGGAAGGAGGAAAACTGAAGGCAGTTCTTCCTTGGTCCCTCTTCTCTGCGAGCCATCCTTCCACTTCATTTAGAGTCTTCTTCGCCAAAGAAGAAAGCACTATCTTAGGTAATCTTGAGGACCCAGAAGTTTGAGACTCCATTAAAAAGGCAGACGCAGGCAAGGATGATGCTGCTGGCGAAAAGAAACCTGGAGAGGTAGCAAGCAGAAATCTCAGTGATGAGGCATAAGCCGAAGTGGGAGTGTCTTCGTCCACCATATCTTCCTTGTCAGAGGATACTGGTGACAAAGATAAATCTGCTGGAGTCTGAGGAGCCGATGGAGCCTTCTTAAGCAGACTGAAAATACTATCCAGCTTACTCTGAATAGGGTCCGAAAGTTAACCAACAGCTGCGGGTGCCTGACAACCGGTAGCAGGAACCTGGGTAAGAGGAGTCATTTGTGCAGAAGAGGCTCTTGGTGCTGCACTGAAGAAACTCCAGCCAAGGAGAGGGTGCTGAGATGATGATCGATGAGAAGCACGATGATCGGTTGAAACTGGATGTGCGGGCACCAATGGGTGCTCCGAAACCACTGGATGCTCAGGTGCTACAGGATGTGGAGTCATCCCAGGGTGCTTGGGCACTAATGGGTGCACACCCGCTACTGGAAGCTCGGGCGCTACTGGACGCTTGGGAGCCACCGGGCCCTTGACTTCCAAAGGAAACTCAGACACTGTTGGGAGCTCGGGCGCTTGTTGACGCTCCTTAGAAGAAACAATCCTGGAGGATGAGGGGCACTTACGGGAAGACGAGCACTTGGGCACCGAAAGCAGATTCTCTGGCAAGAGGCTGTCCAAAGAAAATCGCTCCAGGCTGTCCCAGTGACTTCATGAAGGGTGCTCAGGATCCTTGCTCTTCATACAAGGCACTGCAGGAGAGTACGACACATCCACCGTATGCCGTTTCATTGGGCATGATTTGTCCGTGAAGCGCCATTGACGCTTGGGACTTGACTCCTCCGAACTTGACGACATACAATACACATCCACTGAGAGATCTTTCCAGTGGCTCTTGGTTGCAACCTGGGATATGTCAACAGGTTGAACCGAGGGGGGGCGACTACTTATGGGCAGACCCCACCGACCTCCCTTAGGCTACCAGTTTGACTTTTCCCAGGTTTTGGGGAGTATGCCAAGGACCTTTGCCTATGAGAACCGGTGGAATGAGCAGCCGCCTCCTCCACCAACACTTCACTAGCACTAGACACTACTGGATGCTCCGAATCACTCTTTTTGTCCATTAGGACTTTCACTAAAGATGCTAATTGGGCAATGGATTCACTATCAATTCAAACCTTGTATCAATCTTCAACTCGAGGCTGCCCATGGGGTTGGGTTCGGAAGTGTGGGAGCTGGGCAAAGGAGAGGGTGGAATAGTTAGAGGAGTGGGAACGGGGGGTCACTGAAATCACAGGAACATTAGAATCAGATTTGGCAATAGAAGATTCCTGACTAGCTAGAGACTTACTATCCTCTGCCCTAGCAGTTGCCTTTCTCTTCTTGTCCGTGGCCAGTTTCTTTAAATGAGATTCCAAAGTCTTCCACTTTTTAATGTCCTAATCTGCACACTCTTGACACCTTAAATCAACAGAACACGCCTGCCCCCTACACTTTATGCACATCGTATGCAAATCGTACGATTCTTTTGTCAGTCGCTTATTGCAATAAAGTAATACCTACAGCTAGACAAACTTGAGTCCAACATCACGAAAGTCCAGTAACAAGTCAAAATTGGGTAAAAACATCGTAATCAGTTAGTAAAGGTCTCATTAAAGAAAACCTACCACTAACTAAATATGCCAAAAGGCTACCAAAAGAAGAATACAGTACACCAAATGATGATGAAAACAACTGGAAAAGTAAAGAATTCCAAAAATTAAAGCTGCTGCCAACAACTGGTGTACAGCCATCAGCTGGCAGAAACAAATGGAAGCTCTTTGCTAAGTTGTTCCTCTCTTTCCCACGAAAGTGGGCGGGGCAAGTCACCTACCCAAAACAAATAGTGTGATCCACCAAATTTCAAAATTTAAGCTGCCAAGCGAGTGAAACTAATAGCTATGTAATTACTGGGTAAGGTACTTATAGAAAATCATTATATAATCATAAATACGCAACAGAAAATCAATCCACAAAGGCATACGACTGGAGAATCACATAACTATACAACACTGCTGGGCCACATAAAGACACTCGCATTCTGAAGCTGCCTTTTTCTAGTATGAGTAAAGTTTGGTGGTCCTTGGAAAATTTTAGACATGAATATAGGCATTCCTTGTAAGATTATGGGGTTTGTGATGAAACAGTAATCATTATTTATACCTAAAATAGATTCTCTTTAACAGAGCTACTGTTGTACATAAATACAATCTGTGGAACTAGCCAAATGACCACAAGCTTAATCAGCAAGCTTTGCACACAAAGCCTGCCTAAAGAACAAAAAAAGAAAAGAAAAAACAAGGAATGATGAGTACAACAAAATGAAACCTGTCCCAAAATAGGAGGTTAGCATTTGGACCCACAAATAGCACCCGAAGGGCAAAAGAGGCTAACCTTTGATGAACCACAGAATCCAAACAGCAACTAACTAGTCTACGCTCACATATTCATCTCCAGTCTTTGAACAACTCTGAACTCACTCATATCACCATCTATAGTAACACAAAAATAGTATTAATTTTTTATAGAAGTTTAAAGAAAGAATATAGGGTAACTGAAGGAGTAAAGTGTGACATAAGATATGAACTAAAGCAGCTGCCATGACACTAACTTGGTAAAAACTAACCTGTAAATAAAATAATTTATAAAGACATGAAAGAGTGGAGTTAGCTCCATAAGTAACTAACCTCTAGTGCCATATCTGTACTGCATCCATGTTACTCCTGACCTCTGCACAGCCATGCTTATTCTTGACCTCTCAATCGATCATTATTTTTCTCTGAATTTTTCAATCACTAATAGCATGTACTGTATGGCTCTGCCTCTGGCTATCTAATGACCTACAACATGGAATAGCAAGGATGATGTCTTCTCAAAATCCTAAAGGAATAATACAAATGTAAGTCTGAGTTTTACAAACACATACTCCATGGTTAGGGATGGAAAAAATTGTCTTTGTATATATGGTGAGGGTTTCCTTGATTGCTTTGGTTGTATGTATTTTGTCCTTGAATGATGTACTGTTTTTCATTTATTAAATGCAACACCTTTCTTGCTTGTTTTATTGCTTACAGTATTTCCTCACTACTACATTTACCCGTGTGTTTCAAGTGCAAACATCCAAAAAACAAGCAACTGAGGCCTTATCTCACCTAACCTAAAAAGAAAATCAGAAAACGAGAAGGGAGGAAGAAAGGTTGGGGCTAACCATGAAGAAAATTATAAGACTATCTTTTAAAGAAAAGATATGTCATGAAAAAACAGAAGCTGAAAGCAAATGTAAAACCTTGGAAGTGGAGGGAAAGTCAATGAGCCATGCAATCCCGTTTCAATATTTACAGAGTAAATATTAAAACAGGTGGTCTGACTGGTGTTTGTGAAGTGGCCTGGTTTGGCAAGGGCTTCTCCAATGAGCTCCTTGGAACGATGACAGAAACAGTATTTATTATACTTAAAGGAGACAGAGGAAGAGGTAAGAGTGGGAAAACTGATATGTCATGATGAAGCAAAGATGAAGTACCTTTGAGAGAAACTTTCCTAACATGGAAGAAATAGTCCAACTTCTTACAAATTTTTAAAGTCATCTGTATTCTTCCTAGGCATACATAACAAAGTCCTTCATTTAGGAGTATCTCTCTGTACAGCCTAAAGTCAGTCATTGAAACTTTGTAACAAGGCAGTTAATGTTTATTATGTGGGGGAGAAATCCCCATTCACCTGCTACCACTGAACACTTTTTCCTTTGGAATCATGGGTTAAGCAGAGTGGCTGAGATAAGATTGTGATTTGCTCCTATGGTAATATAAACCACTGTCTTGTATGTCAGGGACTTGCTCCTCAGGTGGGAGGTTGTCTCAAAAATGACTAGCGTGTTGAATCTTCCCCTGGAAACTTATTTGGTCTGGCATAGGAATGCCAGAATGATGTGGCCCTGATCCTGAGTAAGAAGCACCTGGAATCTTCCTCGTACAGGAAAATCTCAGAGAACAGTGTGACAAATTGGAAGGCAGGTAAAATATGGCCATTAGAAAAACGGGTTCACAATATAACTCTACCCCACCCTCTTCAAAGGGAGAATGTAAAGAGTGGAGTTCTAAGATGATGCTTGATTGTGTAGCTTCCCTGTATCTCTTTGTTGGACGAGTCGGCAGAGTTGTGGCCTAGCACTTGCTAGGCCTGAGTTCGACTCTCCGGCCGGCTAATGAAGAGTTAGAGGAATTTATTTCTGGTGATAGAAATTCATTTCTCGCTATAATGTGGTTCGGATTCCACAATAAGTTGTGGGTCCCGTTGCTAAGTAACCAATTGGTTATTAGCCATGTTAAATAAGTCTAATCCTTCGGGCCAGCCCTAGGAAAGCTGTTAATCAGCTCAGTGGTCTGGTTAAACTAAGATATACTTAACTTTTTCCCTGTATCTGTGCCCATTCCAGTATTTACTAGGCCCAACTTAGGCTCACCAAAATTGCCTCAGCTGTCACTTGAGTGAATGCAGGTGGAGTCGCCTAAGAAGGATAAGTTTTTCCAGACACAACAGGTGACTGAGGACCACCTGCAAAAACTGAGCTGGTTGTTCCTGTCGTGACAGAAACTGCACTTAAATCTAAGTGAGCCTAGAAACTCTAGCATCCTGTGGAAAGACTTGCTGCTGCCATATCTTTAAGCATGCTCAGGTACTTTTCATGCTGTTACAGTATGAGATCCAAATTCTATCAGTTTATCAAAATCCCCAGTTAATGGCAAAACAAAAGTTGATGGTTTCTGTTCTAGAGTAATTGCACCTATAAGAATGTCAGAACTAGCCAATCATCCAGGTAATGCAACAAGCATATGCCCTGTGAATAGGCCCCAGCCTATACCAAGGTGAACACCTGTGTGAGCCAGAGTGAGATGTGACTGAGCTCTCACTCTAAGAAAACTTTGGAAAACCAAATGTTGTCCTGAAGGGTTCAGGGAGCAAAGGGAGTAACACCTTTTAAGCCAAAACTCTAAGACAGAATTCCCATTTGTGAAGTCTACCAGTATCATGGCAAGTCAAACACTTTCAGTACTTGGTCTGACTGCTGTCCTGCAGAGAAAGGAAGAGGAAATTGCTTACCCTTTCATCAATCTGTGTACCTATGGCAAGATGCATTTCTGGGCTCGACCCATGTCACCCAGTGAAATGGTTCCAATAGCACTCATTTCTAGGCAAAGACCTGTGTCACCCAGTGACCCATCCCTGCACTTTCTTTCCCACCTGGGTGATATACCAAGCTTGGTGGGTGCTAATATTAAGATGACGACGCGGTCACGTGATAACGCCTAGTGGGTAAGCGGGTAGGCAACCTTTTTTGCGGCTCACCCAATTTGGGAATTTGAGAATAGAGAGATCTATTGGACGAAGGCCTGTGATAGTGGAATCCGCTCACCCCTAGTGCATACCAACACCGTTATGGTGTTCACTCCAGGGGTAGTAACCCCAGCATTGTGGATAGCTTTTTCTCTGGTATATTTAGCAATATTTATGCCTAGAAATGACTGCTATTGGAACCATTTCACTGGGTGACACAGGTCTTCCCCCAGAAATAGATTTTTCCTTTGTCAAAATCCCTTTTTTGTTCCAGAATCTTGTGGGTGGCAATCTGGTGGTAAAATCTGAATTCCTGCAAACAAATTCTTGGAGGAAGGGTCCAAGAGATTCTGAGTCTCTTATCAAGAACTGACAGGTTCTGAGTTTGTCACATACTCATGAGAACAAAAGGAATCCCGACAAACCAGATGAAATACAAAATGTCAACATTCTATAATGAGATCTTCATCCAAGGGCTCAGGTATCACTGAAGTGAATGCAAGTAGAGTGCCTGTGCAAAATAAGCTTCTCCAGAGACAACAGGTGACTCAGGACTTTTTGCAGGACCGACCTGGTTGTTCCTGTCGTGGCATGATAACAGGAAAACTGCACTGAAACTTCCCTGAGCTAGCTGTTGTGATAGCCTGACATAAAGGTTCTCACTGCTACCACATCTATAAATATGCAAAGATAATTTGCTTGGTGCTTGGGATGAACTCTGATTTCTTCCAATTTATTCTGATCCCCAGTCATGACAAAATGCCAGGAAGCAGTCACTGTTCAAGTTACAACTGTGCCTGTGAGGATACCAGTTGTCCAGGTAACATAGCAAGCACATATCTTGTGACTGGGCCTAAAATGACACCACAGTGAACTTACATGTAAACGCCTGGGAACTGATAGACAGTCTCTTTGTACACACACAGCAGAGGTTCTTCCTGGATGGCTGATGAATGGCACCTAAAAGTATGTCTCTTTCAGATCCACCAAAAGCAAGAGGTCACCCTCTCTGATGGGACTCAACATGGTGTGTTTATTTCCTCTCTTGAACTTAATCTTAAGGACAAACTCATTCAAAGAAGAAAGATGATTGACTGGTCAACAGCTACCAGTTGCCAGCCCCACAAGGAAAATATGACTGTAAAAGCCTGGACAGTGGTCATCTACAACTTCAATTGCATTCTCCTCCAACAGCCCCTTCACCTCTGCTAACAGGGCCAAAGCTTTAGGAGATCCTGAAGGGTAGGCTGGAAACAGTGGTCAACGATATACAGTAGATAAGGGCATCAGTCCTTGAACGGTCCCAAAAAACATAGCCTACCCTGGGCCCCACCTGCCTGTCTCTGCCACATTATCTAATTGCATAAAGAAGATCCTGCTGGAGAGGGGAACTGCCAACCTATATGTCTTCCCTTCATGTCCCTCCTTAGCTGGAGCAGGTGCAGAAGACCAAAAAGGAAGAGGTCTGGGTTTTTCTCTTAGTTCTGTTGAACCCTCTCCTTTCAAGGTGTCCTGGCTACCAGAATACCTCCACCTTCCTCTTCAGAAAGCTTAGAGAGGAACCCAAGAACAATTTTTTCTACTGTACTAAAGCTTAGAGATGAATCCAAGACCAATTTCTTCTACTAAATTACACTACTCTGCCAAAACATGTCAGAGAGTATTGGCATACAGACACATCTTCTCAGAACAAAGTTTGGGGTTCCTCCAGGGAGAATTCATTTGTCAGTTTCCAGACTGATGAAACAACTCTTTGCGGGGTAGTTTATGCATCATCTGGCAAGTATAATTTTCACTGATGTGTCAACAATAGGAAAGTAGCTTGTGTGAACTTTCGACAGCAGTGAATTTTCCGATCTACAGATCAGACTATCTTCCTGATCTAAGAAACCATAAGCAAGCAACAACCACAACTGTCAGAATGACTACCTCACCTGAATGCACCCTAGAATAAGCTCTATCAATGAGATGGGCTTGACCAAGGGGCAGTGGTTGCTTCCCTGTGGTCATTAAACTGTCAATGAGCCAAACAATTTCTTGGAAAAAAAAAAATCCTCCTTTGCCTAATTCTCCAATTAAAGAGTTGGATCCTCTCCTGTACGAGACTAACACACCAGTCTGCCCTGGTGAGTGCTCTTGGGGCATGGACATGAGTAATTGGACTAGCATCACTGACTGCTGAGTGATGATTCGAGGCTGACACTGGGATTCTTGTATAAACCATAAACACCCTGGGTGTCCGCACAATCTAGTGCAAGTGGTTCACCACAACAATCAGCAATTTCGTAATGCTGCAACATTCCACATAAAAACCCTATGTTGAGTGCACATGATCTGGGGATTGTGTATGCATATAACATGAGTTCTTAGCAAACTAGGACTACCTGATGGTTTGCATGAACATGCACATACAGAGTGAAATGCCGAGCGGGATCACACAACTGTGAACTGTTGCATGTAAACCTGTTTACACACTCACAACCTAGGGATCATACTTGTGCCTCACTAGAAGTAGTGAAGACAGGTGAAGAGTCTGGGACAGTCTTTGTGTTTTGAAAGTAAATTGGGAGACAATGGTTACTAAGCATGGAGTGCCCAGTATCAACAGTATCTATGGTACACAATCCCCCAGCTGGTGAGCGAATGCTGTTGAAAACCCCCAAAGAAGGAGGGCACTCACTTGAAGTCTGATGGACTCCTTGTGAGAGTACTTCAGAGACCTGTTCTCTTTTTCTTTCTAACAGAGAGAAGAGACAGATGAAGATGAGGAAGAGCTGAATGAAAAGGAAGAGGAAGATACCACTTGTTTCTTCACCTTACTCTCCTTGGCTACCATAGGAAATGTGTCAAAGCAAGCAGTGTCAGAAGAGTACAACCTGTGCTTGATAATGCAAGAGTATTCCTACTGGTAAGGCAGTCAATACAAGAAGCTCAACAGTGTTGAGTTCTTTAGCGAAAACAACAGCAGGATCAGCGGTAAAGAAGAATCACTCACAACACTGCAAATGTGTCAGTACCCCAGGAAGCCTGTGATGAAGCAACGGTAGGAGAGGGCGAGCCACACATGTGCACCACTACCTCACCTCGGGAGAGTCTGGCACCTGTACATGGATCGGCACAGTACGAGAGCTTACACTGATTGCCTAACCTCACAAGTGGGAGGGAGCCATAAAGATTCAGTAGTACTAAAGGTAGAGTAGTCCTCTCCATAAAAACCAATGAACATCTTTTTGCTTTCCTCCGCAGCTGCTGGACCTCTGTACAGGCAGTCCCCAGTTATTGGTGATCTAGTTTTACAGTGCTTGTCTAGCCATGAAAATCGGTGAATTTTGGTGCCAATATCCACTTATCAGCACCGATACATACCTAACAGAGGTGTTGATCTCCGGTTATTGGCGGCAATAAGTGCTGAAAATCTCAGATTTTCGCTTATCGTCACACCGTCGGAACGGAACGCCCACCAACAACTGGGGACCGCCTGTACCGTAAAGAACAGCCAGCACACTCCTAAGACAAAGGCAGAACAATAAAACTGGTTAAACTAACACCAAGAACACAATGTGGCCAAATATCCACTTACATACTTCACACTGTTTGTTGCCCACTTTTCTAATTCAAAAGCTTGTTGAAATAAAAACATAAATAACACACACATAATAAAAATATGAAAGATGCTTCAATTTGATCTTCAGTACGGGCACAATGGTGGCTAGAGAGATTCCTCCCCACCTAGCCCACATACCACCAATTTGTTACCTTGTTACCAAATTTCAACCATCAATTCCAGCTTATGATGAGGAATACTCCTACATTCCTGGCAATGGTTTGTATTCCCATAAAATAAAAAATGCTTTATCCATCTGGAAGAAATCCTCTCCATTGATATATGCCTTTCCTCTACAAAGCACAGTTTGCCTAACTGGGATTATGACAAGGAAAACATTAAAGTTCTTTGTAGTCATTTCCCAACCAATGCAATGGGGAAGGAAAGGGTGGCTCCTTGCCAGTTACAACCGAGAGCAGAAGGTGAGGTTATGATGAATTTCTGTACATACTTAGGCTTAGCTATATGATTGATGGAACTACAGGACAGGTTCCATAGGACAGGTTAGGATAAAAGGGAGGGTGGGGGTGGGGGGTGAGAGCCTGCCCTTGTGACATCTTTATACAGTAATGTTTTGTGATTCATACTGCTTAGCCTATATGCAATACCATTCATTTTTACATATGCTTACATTATAGTTTCAATATTTTACAGTATTCCTATTTGTTTTTTCCCACAGGGGTCCACTCATAATGGTTATATAAGAAGGACACAAAAACACAAAGTTTGCATGAACATCAATACTCAGAAATACATAAAACATGGGAGAAGTCATCAAAGCAATAACCTTTATCTAACAGCTCATGTGCAGTGTGTGGAAAGAAGCTTAAATATCATCATATTAACATTTCAGTACAATTAATACCTGGAACATACAGGCCTACGGTTTATTTCCATGATGAGTAACTAATGTGTCGTACATTAGTCCCCCTTAGTGCTTGTTTAAACTGGTCTACCTTAAAGCAAGCCTTATCAATAGCGTGTCACTTAAAAGCAAATTACCCTACTGTGCAGTTAGCTTCAAACCTCAATGTGCACTGATTTTTTGACGAAGTTTGCTCTGGATACCTTAGCCTACTGCCTACCCGGCGTTGGGTATGTACACTACAGAGGCTAACCATTTTCCCAATCGAATCGAGTTTTCACGACCCTGCAGATTTAAAACTCTACGTCTTGATCCTGTCAACAGGGCGTGGCACGAATTATCTAAGCTTCGGCATACTGAGATAGTGAGATTAGCTCAGCCTAAACCTACCCCAAGTACCGTCGTTACTTTAAGGTAGCCTTAGCTGATGCCTACTTAAGAAATAACAAAGATCCTTATGTAAATTTGTTGGTCTCGTAACACACAGGTTTCACATCAACCAAAGAAATTTAAGATACCCTTACAACTCTTCCGCGAGTTCTTCCTCATCTTCGCTTGAAGAGCTGTAATCAGCGACGAGGCCAGCCATGTTATGTTTACAAACAATGATGATTACTGTCGACATCCAGTTCCATCGGATGATCGAGCTCACTTGGGAGCGTTTGTTATGTTTCGTGTGACTGAAAGCGCCAAAAGGAAGCGTTTCGTTTGGTAATCTATCCTTTGAATTCAATTCAGGACTTCACTCGTTTGACATGTTTCAGCTCACCAACACTCAAAAAACTACTGCATATCATAAATCCTAAATTTTATCTGTGATTATTCACTATCTTTTGTGTGTGTGTGTGTGTGTGTGTGTGTGTGTGTGTGAGAGAGAGAGAGAGTGAGGGTAGATCTAGAAACGCTCTAGTCTGCCAGTCCATTTCTTTAAAATCTGGCTCTGCTTATACGTAGTTCCACATGAAACTGTGGAATTGTATACACATAACCAACTTGGCTCCCTTTGCAACTTATCCAATACCTATGTTGAAAAATAACACACCATGAGTAGGCTATTCGGTCCTAACAGGACATTATTTTTTATCATCGATTCAATCCCTGCATTGCTCAGTCCTTCAAATATTTCTCTCAGTTCTGACTTTTCATCTTCCATTATTTTCAACTAGCCGTCTTTTCTCCTGGCTTGTCTTATTTCATCATTCGATTATGTCGAATTTTCTTTAGTTTCGATTTCTTTCACAATGATTGGACAATGCTGATATTCTGAATTAAACACATAACATTATTGTAGCAACAAGTTATGTTTTGTACATTTTGAAAATCACTTTTACACCCCTCTAGCTCTAAATGGTTTACAACAATGCTGGCTTAACCTAGAACGAACGATGAACTTTTTTTTTTTATCGAAAAATACATTTCTTCAGTATTGGCTAATCTTTTAGTTCTACTACCCTTGTATTCAAAGTGATCGCGTTTCACCACTCCAATTTAAGATGCTTTTACTCTTCTGTGGTCTTCAATAATAAATATGCGATGTGAAGTCTCTATATGCAGTACAAGTTCGACGTATTTCAACATTACGTGCATTTGGATAGTCGTCCATTTCACTATTATACAGTTGCAATTTAAGATATGGTGCTCTTACCTTTCTTGCAGGCATAAAAGCAGCATATCTTGTATTTTGTGTCAACTGTTTCACATTTACATTCAATCAATTACTTGAAATTTTCCAAATGTTTGGAAAGAATAACTAACGCTTACGCCGTCCCCCACCTCACAACCAGTCTTTCGGAATCTTGGTACATGAAAAAATTCATGTGTAGCTGTCAAAATTCCTTTTCTTTTATATATATATATATATATATATATATATATATATATATATATATATATATATATATATATATGTGTGTGTGTGTGTGTGTGTGTGTGTGTGTGTGTGTGTGTGTGTATTACTTCTTAAACAAGTTTCTGTTAGTAGTAGTAATGTATCATTCTGGTTATTTGCCATGTTCTCTTATTTCAATAGTTTTTTCCTACTGACTGAAAACTTGAGAAATGTTTGGTACACCATCATCAATGTTGATCTGCTTGCTCCTCAAATGCATTTCAACTGTTGGTCTTCATACACCAGTTTGTAATGTGTGCTTTCCAGTTCAAGTGTATAAAAGATTAAGCCTAAGAATTTCAAGTCAGCTAACTGGGATCAGTTACCTCACTTTTAGTTCAGTATCATAATTCATTTACCCATGTAATATCTTCATGGCAAACAACCACTTTTGTTTTTTCTACAGGAAATTGGAGACCGACTGAAAAGGCTATGGCATATACTTTTCTTATGGTAATGATGAAAATATGCTGGGTAGGTTTGAGGTTGTAAAATGCAACAAAGCCATTTGCATAAAAGCTTAACATTGTACTGTACTTCTTGGTGACTGATTCGTTATGTCTGACTGATAGGAGGAATAATGTGCTCCACAAAACACTTCATTCTGAAACCACATTTTCCAGTTATAGGTGTCTGCACAACATATGTTATCTATCCACACCTAGAGCCTAGTTCTTGAAACTTTCTTAATGAAAAAAAAAAAAAAAAAAAAAAAAAAAAACATTAAGTTCAATTATTCATGTATTCCTTTGCATCTTTTACAGCTTAATCTCCACTTGTCAAAACCTTGAGACATTGATGCAATTAGTAAAACTCATATTTACACTGTACCTGATATGGCTAAGTGTACACTATACACTTTAATTCCAAAATATATAAATGACATTTATAGATTACTTATAGAGAATTCAGTTACACATTTACAACTATCCCAAATTTCCATCTTAACTTATAAGCCAATTCCATTTGTTTATTAGCTTAAAATTCAGTTGCAAGAATGAATGAAGAAAGCTTATGAATCAGCTGGTCCAAATACTTCACCACTAACACTACTTACACAGTCTGAAGTTAAAGTTGGTGACTTTGACTTCCATATAAAAGTAACATGAACAAGAATGTACATTTAAAACACTTAATGGAAAGTTTAAACCAAAATATGATCTAATCTTCAAATATCCAAAGATTAACTACCAAAATAGTAGCACCAAAAGTTGACAGAAAATTTGGGTCCAGGTTTTCTCATAAGTAACAAAGTCCATTATGTAACAAAGGCTCTATATTACAGCATGCATTAGAATAATTTCTAGGTAGCTTACAGCTATCAGTAATTCCACATAGTTCTACCCTAAACTAACTTGTACTTTACACTTAACATTCAATTCAAGAGGTTTATTTATAAACGTCTGCATCTAAAATGGTAGCACAGCAAAAATAATTATACTGTAATATCACAGCTGATAAGTAAAGAAATCTGCATAGTAGAGGTCCGTTCAGTTGGGGTGTTACCAGGACTGACCTTGTACAAATTTGAGAATGCATTTGATAAAATATCAAGATAGCAATCCGACAGGCATTATGAAAGCAAAGAGGACCTGAAAGACTCATAGCTAGTCAAGTGAAGACTGGCAACTTGTGAATATCAGAAGAATGTAGTTACTTTGTGTCCATCAAGAATTGGCAGTCCTTTATTATCATAATAATAGAGGAAACAATGATTCCTGGGAGCTGTTCTATGCAAATGACCTAGTGTTAACAGCAGAATCAGAAGAATACATCAGTCAAATGCTTAAAAGATGAAAGAGTGGAATGGATAAGAGACTGAAATCAACATGGGCAAAAACAGAAATCTTATGGAGACTAGAAAACCAGCAAATGAAAATTTTTATTGTGAAGTGGCCATGTGGATATATGAGTGGGGGTGAAATAATTTTCCAGTGTAACAGGTGGGTATCACCAGAGATGTGCAGGTTGAAAATAAAAACAAGTAAATAATGTGCTGAAGTTTCTTTGGCACAATCGAGTTTTCTGTACAGCATATAAGGCTGCAGTGTCATGATCTTGTTGTAGCTGTCTTTGGTTGACATCATTATGAGCCACTCGGCGTGCTGCAGTATGAAACTCTCAGCTACGACTGGGCAGTGCTCAGTAGCTCCTCAGATGTGGTCAAGTGAAGGTGCATCGGCAACGCCTCCAGAATTGGACTTGGCGGCATCAGATACATGATCCTTGGCTAACCTTGACCTTGAATAAAATAAAAATTATTAAGGCTAGAGGGCTGTAATTTGGTATGTGTGACAATTGGAGAGTGGATGGTCAACATACTAATATGCAGCCCTCTAGCCTCAGTAGCTTTTAAGATCTGAGGGTGGACAGAAAAAGTATGGACGGAAAGACAAAGCCATCTCAATACAGTAGTTTTTTTTACAGAAAACTAAAAAGGGTAAAGGGATTTTTGTTTCAAATGTAAAAGAAGTGCAAATGAAGAGATGGATGAAAAATATTGCATTGCATTGGAGGGACAAGCCATAAAAGAGGCAGACCATTCCTGATAACTTGGGAACATACTGGAATAAAGCAGATATTGAGAGGCAAAAAAGAAGGGTACAGACTAATAACAGAAACGATGAAAAGGAAGAGTGCTAAACTACTGGTAAATAAGAGTACCCTATTAGTAAACAGAGCAAAAATGTTTGATGTGCCTATAAAGCCTGTAGTACTCCATGTAGCATAAACATGAACAGAAAGAACATATAGCACATTTTGAATGTTTATCAGTTAATACAGATGGTAAAGATTCATGGGTGGAGTGAAATGGGATGAGCACATGACAAAGGATGTTACAGAAAGATGTAGTGTGAACAGGCTGAAAAGATCTCATAGATTTAAATGATTCATTTATGATGTGAAGTCTTGAGGAGCAGTTAGTAAAAAATAAAGTAGATATGGAAACAATAAGAAAATGATTAGTAGGGTGGAAAGACCTACAAATAATGGAGAAAGGTCATAGATAAAGATATAGACAAGATACGCATTCAGGCAGCAAGTGCATAAAGATAGAAAATTTCTTCCTGTTGTTTACCTAAAATATTTTTTACTATGATACAATATTTTTTAGTTTCATTAGGGCGGCAGAATGCAGACTCATCTCCAACTACTCACACAAGAAACCAAATACAGCCATACCTTAATAGATGCTTCGCTTAATGGACAATTTGGTTAAGGGACCTTTGTGAAATCTGCTCCATTAACATACGCTTGCTCAGGTTAAGGATGGACAAAGATGACCGTCAAGAACATGTATGGGATTTAGTGAGTCATGCATGTGAAGTTCTAAGCTGAAACAAAGGGAAAGGTTCATTCCACTCATGGGTCTTACTCAGTGCACATTTTCTGCTAAACTTTGTCTGTCTGTTTTTTCTTATTCAACTGCTAATTGTACAGTATGTAAGTCATCAAAGCTCCTGAGGAGGCTAGATATGCCAGCAAGGCAAGAGAGAGAAAATCTAGAGATTCAAAAGGAAATCATAGAAAAACATGAAAGAGGTGTCTGGTTGATCTGGCGAAGAAGTATGGAGTGGCAAAACAAACAATTTCTGTTATCATAAAATGTAACAAGGCTGTCAATGGAGCTGTTGTTGCTAAGGGAGTGAAATCTGTTATAAAGGTCTCAGGCAATGGAAGAGGTTGAGAAATTGTTGCTAATCTGGATAAATGAAAAACAGTTAGCTGGTGATAATGTTTCTGAGACCATCTTACAAGTATATGAAAAGGCTACACAACTGCATGCTGATCTGTTAAAAACCACCCCTGGAATGAGTACTGATACAAGAAGCACTCAAAGCCAGTCATAGATGGTTTGAGAAACTGAAGAAAAATAGCATAGCATACACAGTGATGAGGTATGAGGAGGGGTACCTGTTCAGACAGAGACGCTGCTAAGAAATGTGTTATGAGGTAGGTCACTATATAAAGGCTGTAGATTTGGTTCCCCAACAAAGTGTTCGTTTGTGATGAGAGGCCAGTTTTGGAAGAAAATGCCAACCAGGACATATATCATTCCAGAGGAGAAGTCACTGCCAAGGCACACTTTTGCTCTGTGGGAATGCTAGTGGGGACCTAAAACTGAAGCCTTTGTCTGCAGTTCAGAAAACCGAAGGGTTCTTAAGAAAAATAATGTAATGAAAAATAAATTAAACGTGATGGGGAGGGCTAACAGTGAGGATTGGGTAACTAGGCCATTTTTTATTGAGCAGATGAAGCGGCTGGCACTACCATCAAGAAATACCTCAAAGAGTAACAATTGCCTCTGAAGGACCTTCTTGTGAAGGACAATGATCCTACTCATTCTCCAGCCTCAGAAGCTGAGCTGCTGTTGGAGTTGAACTTTGTAAGGGTGAGGTATTTGCCTCCAAACACGACTCCTCTAATCCACACCGTGAACATGAACTCTACCTGGAGGAAATTTGGCCAGATACTGCGACAAAGAGGGACTTTTGAGGGCTGAGCCAGTTGTGGATATTGTGTCTCTAGGCAAGTCCAAGGGGTTGGAACTAAGTAAGGATGATGAGGGGGAAGATTTAATCAAGAAGGACAAAGAAGAGCTCACCACAAAAAAACTAGAGGACTTTTAGAAGAAATATCAACAGACAACAGCTGAAGACCTGTCCTTAGAGGAGGAGGTGGAAGAAGAAGGATGTCTCTAGTTCACTGATAAACGAAATGTGTGAGTACTGGGGAAAGTGCAGTTTCTTAGAAGAAATATCATCCAGACAAAGCTGTAGCTAACTATTATAAACCTGATAAATGGCAATGCTATCTCTCACTTTGGGGACATTTTAAAATGCATGCAAAAATGAGCACCACAGAACATGTTTTTAGTGATAAAGAAACAAGGACAGGTTTTTAGTGAGAAACAGTGAATCTCAAGAAGAAAGCAACAAAAAGACAGAAAAATAGAAACAATCCCAGAAGCATAGTTGTCTGCTGTTTTTATGTAAGAGTACTCCCATTCCAAACAATTACATCTCTCCTCCTCTTCACCTTCCACATAAGCCATCAACACTCCCAATTACAGGTCAAGTGAGAACAAAGTGATGATTTCATCTATTTACTTTGTTTTTTGGTGTAATTTCTACATGCTAGGCTAGTTAAATTCAAGTTACAATGCTTTTAATTACTATATTGTATTAGAGCTCTGGAATGGATTATCCCAACTCCAGCTATTTATGAGAAAAATTCACTTGGTTTAAGGACAGTTCCTTTTTCCAAAATCTGTATGTATAGCTTTGTTCTCATTTTATGAAAAATATTTTAAATAACTGTCATTAATCTGATTAGACAGCAATTTTTGTACCATGAGTGCAGCCAATGCAGTATGTACTACTTCATAATTTTCAAGGTAAGTTCAACGGTATTTGTAAAGTGCTTGTGTCAAAAGATTTTAGAAAACAGAACAAGTGATTTTCTAATAGTTTTTCAGACTGCTGAAACAAGCTCCAACACTTTAGTTTTCTCTAACAATATTGCACTCATAATTTTACTATTAAAACTATGTTCAAACTACAGTACAGTATACACTTGGTAACCAAATAAAGCTAGAATAACTGCTTTACTGTTGATAGAAGATGGTGTTCATACAATTATGCTAGATTACTTTTTGAAGAATACTGAATACCATTAAATAATTATGGAACACTTACCTTTCTGTAACAAATTTGTTTCTTTTGCCAGTTGTATAAACACTTGAAATAAGCTCAGTAATGTTGAATTATCATTATTAAATATAGCAGTTTACTCATATCACCAAGCTAAGGTGGTTAACTAACAGCACTTACCCCTTGAACATTTCTTCCTGGAAAAAAAATTTATTAACTTACACAATTTGAGGTTTTAACTGAAATGTTTGTACTGACATGCACCACACACTCTGTAAAGGATACATGAAAATTTTTTGGCAGCACTAACTATGGAATGGCTCTAAAAGCCAATCAAGTGTATTTTTCCTAAGCAACCTAAAAATCTGAATTCAAGAAGGATTTTTCTCCAGATTAATAATAATAATGTTCTACTTTTTTCCTCAAACTTTTAAGATGAGCTGCCATACTAGGTACAATTCCTTACGGTGTGATATGAATTCTTGGAGCAAAAAGTTCTAATTTCTAACAATATGCACAATAATATGTTTCCCTTATCTACGTTTAAAAAATACCAAATTCTAAAGTACACTTAATTTGTATTTTTCCTAGTATACAAACCTATGCTTTCATATATGGAGTACTTGCGCTTGGCATGCTTTGGCTGCTACTGAACCATCTTTAAAAACAAAATCCTATCATTAGGCCTCTGGTCACACGTGACCTGAGACGGCCTGCCTCATCCATTGTGCTTGCAGCAGCATCCGAGTTCGTGCACCTTCATTAATACAGCGCAATCTGTATTTTCTTCATGTACTGTTTAAAAGGTGATCTAAAATTTCCACAATCAGGTCAATTATAAGTCAAATATCAAAGATTATTCAATCATTTCAAAGATGATTCTCTTATTTTACAAACGTTACCAAATTTAGTCCTATCAGTCAATATTTTTAAGGTTAACAAGAATTTGTACTTTAAATGACTAACAAAAGTTTTCTCAGAGGATTTAGATGCAATAATATGTACAGTATGTGGATGCTACCATAACCAATTAAATTAACATATCCTGGTACAGAAAAGAAGCATGAGAACCTAATTAGATTAGTATTATGTAACATCAGATACCAAGGGATTAGTACTAAGCTGTCATGGGTCTCTTGAGGAATGTAGAGAAAAGCAAAACCTCTCTCACTCTTACAAACACCAAAGATATCTTATTGAACATCAATTACAGTAAATGACCATCCAAAAGAACCCATTCAATCAGCCCTGTTGTTACCTTAGCCAAATAAGGGGAAAGCCTACTTTTGCAACCAAACTTGTCTAATCAAATTCCATTTATAGAGGAGGCAGCTTTTAAGGCATTACTAGGAAAATTATTTTCATGTACTTCACTTCACAGGGTATATAACAGTCCTTGAACAATGGCTACAGTGTGAACAAAGTTTAGAATTTAGGTCGAAGGCCAAGCACTGGGACCTATGAGGTCATTCGGCGCTGAAACATAAATTGACAGTAAAAGGTTTGAAAGGTGTAACAGGAGGAAAACCTCTCAGTTGCAATACGGATCAATTATTAGGAGACGGTGGAAAGTAAGATGGAAGAAAGAATATGTATGTAGGAGGTATGGTAAAAGGAACGAAAGGGGTTGCAGCTGCAAAGAACCTTAAGTGATGCTCACAGTGCACCGCATGAGGTGCACTGACAGCACTATCGCCCTACGGGGAATGGCTACGGTGTGGCATTGTTAATTCTATTATTCATCATTTAGGGTTTAAAGATATAATAACAAATGCAAGTAAAAAAATTTGACCCCCATCAAAAAGATGCAGAAATCTCAGTACAATATACAGCACCAAAAACATTATTCATAACTAGAATAAGCTTATTATTACTAATAGACTGATCAGACCATAATCATTATCACTTTTAACACATTTTTGCAGTATGTGGTTGGATGTGAACCCTAACTGTTCCACATCACGTTTCCAAAACATCTACTGTACATCTGTTTGTCAGCTGCTAGGGACAACATATCTCGATCATATGACTGTCCCATCAGAGTCACAATGTGCCATGAATCTTTGTATTTTGTAATCACACCTTTTCAAACCTCCATCTACTTGGTCAATATTCATGCCTCTCTTGATGCTGAGTAGTGCAGCATACACCATTAAGTTTTGTTTTGATCCCTTTAGCAATGGGGATAATCATTATTGTTAGAACAGAATAGAACAGAATATACAATTTAGGACGAAGGCTAAGCACTGGGACCTATGAGGTCATTCAGTGCTGAAAGGAAAATTGAGAGTGAAAGGTTACAAAGATGTTACAGGAGGAAAACCTTGCAGTTGCGCTAGGCAACAATTGTTAGAAGAGAGTGGAAATTAAGATGGGAGGTACAGTAAGAGGAATGAAAGGGGTTGCAGTTAGGGGCCAATCTCTTTCAACATCATTCAATCTGTTGCTACTCTTTCCTACTTGCCACTCAATATCTGCTTCACCACCTACTGTACAGGTAGTGCTCGAGTTAAGATAATTCGCCTTTAGATAATTCGATTTTGCGATGGGGTAAGCAATTAATACCGATACGACAATATTTATAAAATATTTTAAAATTTTGTGTGGGTGCTGGCAGCAGTGTACAATCAGTGTGAGAGACCAAATTACAATAGACCAACTTCTTTTCCTCCACCTCTTTATCCTATATTCTAGTTAAAAAAAGTAAAAGAAAATGATAAAAGCATTGTTAATAACGTTATACTCTCGCGTAAATGCGTACAGCCATGAACCACCAAACAAGAAACTGTTGTTTTGCTTATAACAATCGGATAACAACAGCCGTTTTGCTTGTATTTCAACCATCGTACGGTAGTAAACAATTTCCGTAGTTATGTCACAAAATGATGTTAAGTAGCATAGGACTGATATATTTTTACATTATACCCTTATTCGCTATAGATAAAAGATCGGCAAAGAAATACTGTATACTGCTAAATTTAAGCGGCAAGTTGTAGCTGAAGCTGAGAAAACAATGTTCAAGCTGCTATTGACTATAAATTATCGTGCATTGGCAACATGGATGAATCTTGACCATAATTAAAATTGGAGAGAAAGTATTTTAATCAAAAGTACTGGGCATGAAAGAACACATATTACTGCTGTTTTTACACCGATAAACGATAAATATATAAAGCTCATATTATGACGAAATCAAGTGAAAATAGCGAACGGAACCTTTTTTTTTTTTTTTTTGACACAAAACAAACATGCCTCCAAACCGCCAACATCATCTATTAACGAAAAAAATAGCTAAGTTGATTTCACAACGAGATGTATTTAAGTTATATTTTGACTTAAAAATGAAAAATAACCTTGCCCCATATAAATAATCTAGATTCATTTCCACTAACTAGAAGCAAGAAAAGCTCTGAACTAAGTTAAATACGGCGATATAAACTTAACACAAAATTGATTTCCAAACCAATACATTGATTGCTATGATTGCAATTTATAATGCAAAAGCAATATAAGAATATATACAATATTATTGGATACAGTGAAGTAAAGCATAACATTTTAAAAGACCCATGGAAAAGATGCATATTTGTTATGTTGGTATTTGTATAATATGATATTAATACAGTATGTGAATATACAGTACAGTATAATGTAGATTAGGCTACCATATATGTATATGATATACCATAGTGTTGGCTAATTCTTGTTTGTTATTCAATTTCTCTTGTATTGAATTATCATAAGTCACTCTACATGAACCTCCAGAATTAGCTATTAATAATTACTATACCGTTTATGTATAGAGTATACTTTATAGTGTAGGCTAGGCTACCATACATTTAAACATGATACTGAATACCCTAGTGTAGGATAGGCTATATTCGATACATTGTTTCCAACAAACGATGGGTTTTTTGAAACCTAACCCCATTGTTGGTAGGATAATACCTATATCCTAAAATGTTGTGTCTCCTCTAGAGTCCATCCTTAATAATACCAGTCATCATCATTACATCAACTGTTGCCTTTATTTAAAAAAGCAGCAAGTGCTTTCTGCACCCCTTTGTCTGGTGCATTTTCTGTCTGAACTCCCTCAGGTCCATGTCTTCATCAATTCTCTTATTCATGAATTTCTGAGACTTCCAGCAGGTCTTCATCCTGATACTTCATATTTATCTTTAAATGTTTATACCATCCCCATCACAGGTTCGAATCATCCCAATTTTGAAATCTTGGTTCTATTTTTCACCAACAGACATTTTACTCACCCATTTTGTCTAATACAACCTTCCCACACACACTGGCCAAGAATATTAAAAACATACTTGCGTCTCACCTTCTCAAAATCTTATCCATTTTCTGTGTCAAATGCCAAATTGGGCTAGCCCTAAAAGAATGAAGAATGTTAATTCAAGAGGTCTGGTTAAAATATTTATCAATATTAACAGTGGAAGCCTTATAGCCATAAGTTTTTTATTTATAATGAATCAGATATTTGTATTTACCAGATGTCTAGCTATCTCTTTCTATTTCACCCAGGCTGTAGCTGCTCTTTCTTATTACTTTTGATGCTCTAGAGTGTAGATTCTTGCCACTGGCTGGCCTGAAGGGTTGATTTTAAAAAGTTGTGTGTCATATAACCTAGTAAGCCTTTAAAAATTAATGAATGGATAAACTGAAAACCTTGAAATGTTGCCATAATTTCCTCGAGTGCTTTGCCTCCAAAACTTTAACATTGTCAGTTGGCTGAAATTTAGACACTGACATAATCATGTTAAACTGTGAAGTGCTGACCTGTAAAGAATTCTGAAACAGTGACAAAGGCATTATTAAATGCTAAAGGGCAAAACACAAGTTACCCAATTCAGATGGACGAAATCACTTCAATGAATGCCTCAAGCCACTGGTAGGCTGGAAGATTTAAAAGTTATTGTGAGCATCATTAAGACTGCCATTTATTAGATATGTTTTTACAGACATCAAAACATCACCAACAGGAATGGCTTTATTTCATGCTCCTTTATTTCTTATTCACCATAGTATTGTTTTTTAAAAAAATGTGTACAATGAATTACACTCATTTACTGAATAAAACTTACTTATTATTCAACCTCAACTAAACAGACACAAATCATTAAATAACTTCAAAAGGATTGCTTTTGATATCATATACGAGATGTGCTTCTTTTCCTTTATTGACAGATTTTTCTATAATACTCAGCCATCAAAATGACATTATAGAGAATCTACAATAATTTACAAAGCTTTTTTTATAAAAGAAAAAAAGACATGGCAAAATGTCATTTCTCAGGAATGTTGCTAACTTCGTAATAGCAATAAAAAAAATAATGAAGCACAGACACTACCAACCATTACAGAAAAATTCCTAGTGTTAAACAGAAAAATTCATAATTAACACAAAATCCTGATTTTCGTTAACAATTCTATGTGCAAATTCTCATAAAAAAAGACAAGCAACACATATGATGCATTTAATTCAGTACACAACAATCACTCCAGTAGTGTATCCATATTCACTATGAATGCAATACTAATTCATGAATTTTGCAGAAATTGTCCATTCAAAATTTAAATGGAAGATCAAATATTCTATGGAATAATCATCACTTACTTTCTAATTAAAAATCCCATAACAAGACAGCTGCAGAAAATTTCCACATATTTACAGCTGTTCTACCACCACATTCCAGTTGGTTAAATGTTTCCCAAAAGATTTTTTGTTTTTTCTAATGCCTCTTCTTTTTTCTTGTGAAGGGGCCCATCTGCCTCCATATACTGCTGCTTGCTCATCTTGCCAGCGACTAATTTCTCTACATTGGTCAGTTGCTGGTTGACACTGTCACGGATAACCCTGAGAATAATGAAAGATTAAATTCACATGAACTGTGTATGCTGTATTCTACAAGTTGCTTAAAAATAATTATTATACATGAACAGAATATAAAATTTAGGCCAAAGTCAAGCGCTCAGACCTATGAGGTCATTCAGCATTGAAATATAATAAATATGTAACTGTGAAACAAGAAAAACCACGTATAACATAATTTGATGCACTGCAGAGTAAGACATACTGTATGTAAACATGACAACCAGGTTGTCTCTTGAATGTTAACAAACATTCAATACTCATTAAAGCAATCTTCCAGAGTGAAAATTCTCTAGAAATTATGCTGAAAGATACAGACCTTTATCAAGTAACTTCTAAGAATAAACAAGATTGAGATGATGAAGCTGGCTATTTTCTCTTTTTCTTTTGTGCACTTCTTGACTGAATTTCCATCAAGTTCAGATCTTCATCTTTGTCCTTATTCCATGATTACCTAGGCCTTCCTAGCAGTTCCCATCTGTCATCCATACCTAAAACTACTTTTATAGCTGACTGCCCAAACAATATTAATCTTTGATATCCCAAAATGGTTTTTAAACCTGGACACCACACCTCTCAGCAAGCATCATCTACTTTTTAATATGATCGTCCCACAACATTCTGACCCTGTATCTGTTTGCAGTTAAACCTCTTCAAAAATCTCAGTACATGCTTTTTAACTTATCATGGAATTTTATCAGTGGTACAGCAACTTCCTACAAAGGCTTGCCTACCTCAACAAGGTACTTATTCTCCCTCTACTCACTGTTAGCCTTTAAACACTTGCATCATAAAAAATCCCACTCCATTTTACATTTTACAGTCCTAAGCATCTCCTGTGACAGCAAAACATTTGATACATAGTGCCAAATAATTCGATGTGGTAATACAAACATAAATAAACTCCTTCCATGGCATCCATACAACCACTTTCTAGTTCAGGTTTTTAAAATTTTGCTCTTTCCAGTCCCCAAAAGGTTGGCCTAGTTGACTTATTCTGAATCCTCTCCTCCATCTTTTAAAAATTTATAGGACATATCTCTAAATGTACTGTTTAAACTAGGTCATTTGTACAGTATATAGGTTCCTAAATTACAAAGATACAATAAATGACTGTAATGATGTACCTCCTACTGTCTCATGATACAGTACCATCATTTCAGTAAATCCTTCTGGTACCATCTGCCTGTGTCATGATTATTTATTTCCAGAAACCAAACTTGACAATTATTGACAAATTTTTGTATTCTTATCTCAAGCATCCACTCCAATTCTTAAACACTGAAGTGTATTTCAGTAATCTAAAATCATAATCAAATATAGTTTTCACATCAAAGATCATCCCCTCCCTTTGGTATATTACTTTTGTAATAGTTTTCCTACTCTTCTGGTAGCATCTCTTCTTTTTCCCAAGGTTTCATAAATTTTTTATTGTAGAATAAGAACCGTCACAGTCTTCAAAGAAGTGGAAAAAAAAAAACTTTTCTTGAGTGAATTCTTGATATATTGCTGAAGATACATTGAAATCTCTAAGTGTTACAAGTGCTACTGCCCTAATTGTCAGAGAGAATGTAACTAACACTGGATGATGGACAGACTATTTATATCAGGGTCCTGCTTGATCTGGCAGCTTAACCAATCTGGTCTGTGGCAATTATGCTACCCTTTTCTTTATCAATTGGGGGGGGGGTTAATCCTGGATGTGGATCAAGAGTTGCAAGTATTTGATTTTCCCATAGTCAAAGGAATTACTACAATGCTCTACATCTGCTGTTTTTATATAGATTCCTATCCTTACAATTCATTCTGTGGTTTTTCATCAGCTCCTGGAATATCAATCAAATTATCCCCCAAGATTTCACAAAAAATCAACAAAAACTGGATGACGAGGAGAAAACATCAGGCAATCGAAAGGAAGTATTACAGCCTTATTCACAGTCACAAGTTTATAGCTGCCAATATTCAAGTCTCAAAAGTTTGAACTGCACAGTGCTACCTGATATCTACAGTATAACAAAATACTCACTTATCCACCTTCTGCAGTTCTGACACTTTATCAGCATATTCCACATTATCCTGGCGAATCTTAACAGCCAGGTCATTGATGACCTGTGTCTCATCACGAATGCTGTTAAAAAGCTTTCGAGTGGCAGTCTGTAAGAAGGTTAAAAAGTGAAGATAAAGAACTTCTTAGTTTTCTGTAGACAATACAGCACAAATATAAAAACTGCAATTTTAATATCTACAGTATCCCAATATTTATAATCCCTTTACAATGAATACTCCTGCACTAAAATATTGTATTCACTAATCTGGTTGTTCTTATCTACCAAAAAATAGGTGTGAAGATTCTTAAAATGCATGAAGATTCTTAAATTGCATATGTCACAGCTTTGTGGTAACCAGTTCTAAACACTTTGCCACAATAACTCAAAATTACCATCACATTAACCTGTTATCTTACCTGAGACTGAACTACGTCCTTTGAACTCTTCAACTTCTGCAGTTCTTCTTCAAGCTTCTCGTAGAGCCGGGCACGTTTGTCATGGTGTGAGTGTACCAACTCACAGTGCGATGATACTCTCATCTTAGCTTCTGTGGCATCATCTTTGCTTAGGGTCAGGTCAAGTCGGACATACAAAATAACCTTGGAACAAAGTTTTTCAGTTAATGCCATAAATTTGCAATCTGAAAATGTGGGTGCAAGACTTAATTCTTATAAAACTATACTAAGAATTTCCAAGAAAAACAAACTCTCTGCAATGATTTTTCCTTGTATCTCAAGTATCACTTGAGATACATTTCAGCAAGTTTAAGTATTACCTGAACTTGTTGAAATGTCATTCTAATGGAGAATGCAAATAATTATGGAAAACTTACAACACAAGAAAAACTCATAACACTCAAGAAAACTTTCAAGGAACATCAGCAGTGGGAAGGCTACTAGCTTGCTGGTCAACTCATATACCAGGAACAATACAGTACTTAGAGCAGAACTTACCGTGATGAACAGAATAAAGAATGCAACTACCACAAGCAGTGGCTCCTGAAGCATAATAATAGCTGGGAATTGGTAATGAAGTGTGAAGTCCTGAATATGGCTCTCTACAAGATTACTTTTGGTGATTGTCACCACGGGACGGCCTACAGTATCCAAGTATGTGAAATGCAAGGAGTCAGGTAACTGCTCAACAGGGTATGGAGTTCTGAAAGTTAAAGAAAGCTTGATAATAAAGTTAATAAAATGAATACACTGTACAGCATATTCAAAGCCCATGTAAAATCATTAAAAGAACAGCATTCACCCTATTACCATGAACAATTCAAAAGTCATCAAACAAAAAGTTTTTAATGATGAACAACTTGGAGTTGCTGACCAACACAATTCACATTACTATAAAAAAAAACACTGAAAATCAATGTAAAACCCTTTTATAAGGACAGGAACTTATCCCTACCTAGAGCAATATCTGCTCAGAAAGTTTTAATTCAAATTTGAAACTAAAGAAATAAATAGAAAGCTTTGACTAGCCTAACAGCACACTAACTATTTCTTGAGATTCAACTGCAGCATGCATCATTTCTAAAGAGAGAATAATGTGTGAAGCTTCTACACTTCGATATCTATATGATTTCTACCTATGAACCTTAATGCATTTACACTTGGAGAAGTTTTATATATACTGAATTTCAGTCTACTGTATTAGGATGTGAAGACATTAATTTTATTATTGCAAGCAGCATGTAGTTAGTTCTGTATTTCACATATTTCTACCCACAAAACTAAGTTAACATTCTCAAGTCATAGGGCTAATCAGAAGGGTTAACTCAATGAATATACAACAGACACCCCCTTATTCATGGGGGATGTGTTCCAGACCCCACCCCCTGCAAATAGTTAAAATCCACAAATACTTGCTAACCCCCTCTAAAAATGCTTATAACTGCCTATCTTTAAAGTTCAAATACCAAATGTATACTTAAAGTATCATCCTACATCAAATATACCTTAAATTATTATCCTATTACTGTTTTAATCTTTGAAAGTACATTAATATAATTTCAGTCATCTTAAACATTAGTACCCTTAAAAATATATACGTACGTACTTCTAAGCCTTCCAGCCAAAGCAGAGAGAAAATGAGTTACCACTTCGACTTCTATTCAACAAGGCTGGCTGAAGAGAGAGAGAGAGAGAGAGAGAGAGAGAGAGAGAGAGAGAGAGAGAGAGAGAGAGAGAGAGAGAGAGAGAGAGAGAGAGAAGAATAATGCCTTATGATATCAAAAGATTGAAATCTTGAGCTTCTGAGGGCAACACTCATTCCCCTCCGGCCAATATGTCAAACTGTCAAGTAAACTGACATTTACCCTCCCCCTTCCTTTTCCAAGTTGAGCATAAAAAGACTGGGAATTATTATTTGTTTGTTTAAATTGTTAAAAAATTTACTACACAAATGCATGGAAAATATTATATTATTATTATTATTATTATTATTACCATTATTATTACAGGTTTTATTAAACAAAATGGCAGTTTCAACAGCATTCATTTTATATAGTAAATGCTCAATTCATCTTATCAATTGCTTTTCTTGCGCTGGAATGGTTGCAAGCAATTGACCAATATTCATTTCCGATGGTATAGTGATGTGTAGGAGGTAGTTCTTATGGGGTGTCGACGTTTCGCCTTCTCGTAAGGGCATCATTCAGGACAGGATCACAGGATGCAATGGCTGTAATGCGTGGATTTCTCTTTTATCCATATCTGTTGGCTTGTAGAGTTAGTTGCTTCATTTTCACTGGCTATTTGGCCGTGACATCATCGGAAAGGCGGCTCCTGATTGGCTGTCTTCTCCTTGATCTAAGCCTACTGCTGATTGGCGATGGTGCAATTTCTCGAGGAAAGCGGATTAACCGATTGTTCTCAAGGTGAAGGGCAGCGCCTCTGCCTTCCTCAGGTATTGGAAGGGCGTCCTCAGGGCGAGGGTTAAAGTCGTTCTCGACGTTGGGGCACCTTTGAGTCGTAGGTGGGTGTGGGGGGCGATCTTGCAGGTCGTCCTAGGGGTGAGATCTCACTAGGAGGTCACCCTCAATGCTCTGGAGGTCGTCCTCAAGGGGCATAGTTTGGGATGTGGGTCTTGCCTGGTTGTCCTCAGCTTTCTGGACGGCTGTAGGGAGAAGGAAGGTCTCCTGAGTCATATTAAGGGTCGGTTTTTCCTTCCCTATGTGGAACGCCTCCAGGATGCGAAGATGACGAAGGTTAGGGGTGCTGTCAGTAATTTCGAAATGTCCAACAATGTCACTGCGGCAGATCCTCTGGTTGTGGGCAGTCTTACAGTGATTAAAGATGGTTCCCTCCTGGGCACGGCAGGAGATCCGTTTGGAGAGCCGTATGGATGTCATGCTAATGTAAGTTCCAGGGCATCCTCGGACAGGGCACGTGTATTGGTATACAACATTTTTTATTATTTAATCTTGTTAAGCTTAATATTAATATTTGAAAATTAGTATTAACGTAAATCATTATTTTATCATAAAATGTACCCTCTAAAAATGCTTATACTATCATCCTGAAACACATATATATCATTTTAATATAATTTCAACATTAATATAATTCCAATATTTCAACAGTATCAATTCTCAGCATCTATCTTTGCTTTAATGAGGAGAGGTCCGTCCTGAATGAAGGGGAGGAAACCAGTTTCTCTCTCTCTTTGAGTTACGTATTATTTAATCTTGCAGTATTACTATTATTATTATTATTAATCTTAACAATATTTGAAAATTAGTAAATTATTTTTTTTTATCATAAAAAAATGTACAGTAAACTCCCCATATTCACGGGAGATGTGTACCGCACGCCACCCCCGCGAATAGCTAAAATCCGTGAACACTTAAAACCCCTCTAAAAGCACTTAGAACCGGCTATTTTGATGGTTTAAACACAAGACAAACCCTCTAAAAAGGCTAATACCCAAGTATTTTAATAGTTTTATCACAAAAGTGTATTTAGTCATGAAAATATGAAAATGCAGTAATTAGTGAATATTTCTCAGTGAAAAATACCGCGAATGAGTGAATTTTCTGTGAATAATCAGTAGATACATTCCACAGAGAAATCTGCGAATATGTGAGTCCGCAAATTGTGAGAACACGAATACGGGGGGGTTTACTGTATTTAGTCATGAAGATACTATCAAAAAACACTAATTAGTGAATATTTCCAGACGAAAAAGTCCGTGGATTGCTGAATTTTTCGTGAATAATTTATAGATATGTTTCACAGAAAATCCCGCAAATCAGTGAGTCCGCAAATCATGAGAATGCGAATACTGGGAGTTTACTATATTCTGAACAATTTCTTATAAGAGTCTGTTTTTAATACCTGATATACATTGTGGGTTGAAAACAGGACAATAAGAATTTAAGATTGGATGTGTTCTACCCTTGGGGACTGGATCATGTGGGCTATTCATCAAATGCCCATTGTTCAACAAGTTTGACCAATTTGATGATGGGCTGATAGTACCGAAACGTTGCATTCATTTCTAAAAACACAATATGTACATTATCACGGCAATGCATTTTTAAGGAGAGATCTAAGTAGTTATTCCTTATGATTTGATCAGTCAAACAAGATGAAAGTCTCTTTTCAAGCTCTGCTCCTAGTGAGAGGTCTGCTCTAAATGGACTCATTACCCTAAAGATACTAGAAGCATTCTATTCAACCCTACAACAGTTTTGTAACAAGCACAGCAAAATACCTGAAGGAATTTTATTAACGCTTGCTTGTTCCCTGATAACTTGGGTCCTATTGAAGACCACATCAAGAAAACAATTTTGTAGAATCATCACTTGTATCAAAAGCAGAATGTAAATCATCTAAGAACAAGACTTAGAATCTCAAAAAAAAAATCTACACACAAGACACCAGACCCAAACTTGACTCATTCTGCATCCCTCTTTGGGAGAAAAATTGGTCAAAATTCTTAGTACAGGAAGTCCTCGCTTATTGGTGGCGTCGGTTAACAGCATTCCAGTTAACCAGATTTTCTGTTGGTAAGCGATTTTCGGTGTTGGTGAATAGTGTATCAGCATTGGTAAGCGGTTTATCAGCGTTGGTAAGTGGTTTATCAGCAGCGATAAGCAGTTAATGGCACTGAAAGCGGTTTATTGGTGCTTATGACGTTATAAATGCCACTTATTACCATAATTATCAGCGATTTTTGGTTAGCAGCACTTGGCCGGGAACACAACCAGTCCCGTTAACTGGGGACTGTCTACAGTATTTAAGAGACAGAGAAACTGGTAACAAAAGACTATCTTATGCCCCATTCCCTCTTTTGCCATCATAACTTTTCCCCTCATTTCCATGCCTCTTTCTTTTTCTCAACTGCAGTTTCTAACATCAGCACATGTTTACAGCATAAGACACCCTCACTATACGAACTTATAAGGCAGAAGACAAAGCCTTCAATAAATCTTCTGAGGTAACCCCTGGTTATTCTGTTTTAATTCAGTACACTTATGATTACCCCACACCTTCTGATTTCTGACCTGGTTTGTTGGTTCCCTAAGATAGCACTATCTTAGAAATTAACCTCTCGCCCAACTTTTTTTTTTTATCGCATTAGTAAACTGGTAATACTGGCTGTGAAGAATAATGGTGATAGCCAGTAGTGTCACACATTAGTTGTAGCTCTTTCCCTTGCAATTGGCCAAGGGCAGAGAGTTGGGACCCCCACTTCTAACCTTGTTGCAACAATATTCAAAAGGTACTTTCTCCATTCTCTAAGATGCTTTTTTAACTTCTTACTATACTGATCATCTTTCTTACTTTAATTGACATTCAGCACTATCAGCATCGATGAATATAGCTTAGAAATTGTTGGGAACAAGTTTTGCCATGCATACTCTTAAAGCAAGGAGGCTGCAGAGGCAACCATGGTGTTTTCTTTTCTCACCCTCACCACAGCAAAGCAATTAAAAGTAAATGTAAATACAGTTTGATTCTCATTGTCTCAGTCTATATTTGGTTCTAATTTTGTTCAGAGTTGAGCAGAAATATATAATTGAATTTAAACTAGACTAATACTTTGAAAAGCAGTAAGTGGATTTTTACTGAAGTAGTTTGTGTAAATTTTAACACAGAAGAGTTTTAGATGCAGGCAGGATACACATTAAAAAACTTAATCCACTGTAAGATGTTATTATGCTCACTACTTTGCCTTAAAATTAAAAGTTGATATCTTCAAGTTGTTTTACTTTGGAAACTGAATTGGGGGTCAGAATTTGAACTTGCAAACCCTGTGCTTAGTGGTGAGGCTAGAAATCTTTAAAATCTATTTCAGACTGAAGAGAGAAGTTTTCACTACTGAAGTGTATCACTAATACTTCAAAAGAAATTTCACTCAGACAATCATAAGATTATGTCATACAAGCTGGCAGAAACTTTTCTAACTTCAAGCCTGAGAATTTCATGTTAACTAATGAAAATTAACATCAATGGTTAGAAAACATGACAGTCAATATCATCAAAGGTACAGTACGGTAAATTTTAGCTTTATCCAAATGTAAAAGTAAGGATGGACCTCATCAATCAAAATACAGCACTCTATTCCCTACAAAGATATATGAGAGAGAGAGAGAGAGAGAGAGAGAGAGAGAGAGAGAGAGAGAGAGAGAGAGAGAGAGAGAGAGAGAGAGAGAGAGAGAGAGAGAGGGGGGGCAACGCCTTACTATATCAAAAGAACAGCACAGACTCCCAACTAAAAAAATTAGGAAACATACCTAAAGGCAGTGAAACTAAAGTTTAATGGATAAAACTTACCATTAAAAATAAAAATGTTTGTACAAAACAAGAGAATCTAGACCTTTATACTTGAACTCTAGGATACAAAAAATTGTTCAAAAATGGACACAGACATACTGGAAAAAAGCCATAATAATCCTACAAGTGCCTACTTTGGATTAAAAACCACAAACATATGAAAAGATTGAGCACTGCAATGTATCAACTGGCAAAAAAAAAAAAATCATACAGTACTCGATTGAAAGCATGTACATGTGTATAATACAAAACTATAAAATGAAAAGCAAAGCAATGAAAGCTGTCAAAGAAAGAAAACAGGGCTAAAACAACAACATATGGAACTGTAACCCAACAAAAAGAACACACCCAAATCAAGTATATTATGAAAATATTGAGGAGTAACATATCACTACAATAAATGAATGATGCAAGACAATTCTGAACAAACTGAATGATACTAGATATGACATATGATACATAGAATATACAATTTAGGCTGCAGGCGTAGCAGGAGGAAAACCTTGCAGTTGCACCATGAAACAATGTTAGAAGAGGGTGGAAAGTAAGAAGAGAGAAAGAATATGACCAGAGGTACGGTACGAGGAATGAAAAAGAGTTGCAGCTAGGGGCTGAAGGGACACTGCAAAGAACCTTAAGTAATGCCTCCAGTAATAACATACAACCTTCACTAGATGACAATCACTGCAAGTAACATGACAACAGCCTCATAAGCATACTCTTGGATTGTAAAACTCCAAGATAATAAATTAAAAAATTAAACATAAATACTTACTCAATAACAATGTTTCGAACACCTTCTGGTAATATGACCTTCAGTACTAGCTCATCAACAATGACATCATCAAAAACATGATCAAGAATCCTCATTTTCAAAATGTAGTCATCACCTGAAAAGACAAAAATTAATGCTTTAATCTTTAATAATGAACACAAACTACAACACCAAAACAGAAACACTTTATGAAAAAAACATTGTAAAATTTTCAAAAAATTATTGTAGGAGATATCAGCTAGTGCATGAAATTATATTAAGAATCTATGAATAAATATAAAGTTTTTTAAGGGATTTGTATTTTTCCTGGGTATAAAACACAGCCTTTTATATAGGATATCCTTCAGCATGAGCTGAGGCAGCCAATGAACTTGGTAACAAGGTAGTTAATTGGTGGTTATGGGGCTTTATGGGAAGTATAACCCTTACTCACCTTATGTCACCTCTGAATATTTCTTTTGGCCACTGGGACAGAGCAGGGCATTATATACAAGAAAAACATTAATTCCTACAGAAATACAAACAATCTCCTTTAATATAGGAGTCCTTAGATGGAGCTCACCTCAGCAACTGACAGAAGTTGAATCCACCTGGAAACATCATGATCTCAGTTGTGCATGTACATGGGATGTCATGGCTCTAGCAACCTATCACGTCTGATAAATTGGTTACCAGTATAAGGCCAGGGCTATTGCCAAGCAATGGATTCAGAAGCAGCTCAACCATGCCCTCTCCCCATTGTTATAAGGGGGAGGACACAGTGAGATGCATCTTATAAGTTAATCAAGGTAGATGCTTGAAGTGTAATAACCTATATTTTTTCCAACTCCAACTGGTACTTTAGACTAGACACTGCTCCCAAGAGGAGAGGAAGGAAGGAAGGAAGGAGTCCAGTCACTCTATACTCATAACTCCAGACTTCCACTACCTAAAGTTACTCGGGCGACATACTTTTCTGTCCAGCCAGGGCTTGGTGCCTACACAGCCTGTTGAGTAGTTACCACAAGTCCCAAGAAGAAGGTATCAAAGGACTTGTGGGTGACAATCCCTCAAGCAGAGTCTCTTGTCTGGAGCTGACAGGTTCTGAGCTTTTTGCCATGAACCCAGGCACATAAGAAAATGAGAGAGATCCCCAACCCTCAATGTTCTGAACAAGATAGGACAGTCTAAATACTCTCCCACCCTTTTTGCCACGGCCAATGCTAAGACAGAAAGTATCTTTGAGAGTGCAGCCTCCACCTAAAAGGATAACAGATCAGTGTACCACTCAGCCTGCAGCCAGGGGGGTGCCGCCCTCCCAACCCAAAAAATCTGGCAAATGTTCCTTATCCTTCTTCCCCCTCTTACCAAACTCCTCCCACCAAAGTGAAGACCAGCCACCAGACACCTAGTAGGAGGAAGCAAGAATATATGCCTTCTCCCTACTAAATAAACAGTTCCTGTGGGAGTCTACCATTACAATTGACGTCAAACACCCATATCCTTTGCAATGGTGTTGGTTGTACATTTTCTCCATCATGTTAATACAAAAAAATAGCAAGGCAAGAAAAACAATATCCAAATTTAAACAATAAGCTTTTCATCCAAGTGCATGCAAAAACCAGTCAGAAAGAGAGACAAGGCAGCACTTCTACTCTTATCAGCAGCTGAAGAAAAAATGAGTGGTGACCTAAGAGGAGTGAGAGGTATTCCCACTCATCCCCCATGACCACCAATCAACCACTTTGTTATCAAGTCAATAACTGCTCCAGCTTGTACTGAACGATACTTCCATATAAAGGCAGTGGTTTGCATCTACATGGGAACAAAAAACCCTCAGTAAAATGGACTAACTAGCACTTTTTTGGAAACTCTGTGGCGCTCGGTGGACTGAAAGGGGAGCAAGAAGCATGAGGAGACTCCCAAAAACTACACGAGGGAAGAAGGCTAAGAGCCCTATCCAACACTCGCTTACGAGCCAGGGGAACATCTTCGTCCATCCAGACCTTTTCAATGGTCTCGAAACATTGGCAAAGAGCCGACTGCACTTATGAGCGCCAGAGCCTGAGTCACTGGAAGATAAAGCATGCACTTCCAAGAGGATGCCTTTCCAACGGCGTCCCTCCGAGTCCTGGGATAAGCGGACAACAGGCTCGGATGAGGAGATGACTACTCGTGGGCAAACCCAACCGACCTCTCTTTGACTGCCAGTTTGCTTCCTCCCAGGTGAGCAAGGGGAGTTTAGCAGGGACCTTGGTCTAGGGGCATTGGTGGGACGAGTAGCCGTCCCTTCCAGTGACACTGCACTAACACTGTTGAATCTGTCCATGAGGACACGCACTGAGTTCCCAATCTGGGAAACAGTGTTCACTAATAAATCAAATTTCTTATCTACATGAGCTTCTAAGCTGGCAATGGCTTTGGGATCACAGGAATGAGAGCCAGGGATCAGAGTTGCATGGAAAGTCGGAGGATTTGAGATAAGGGAAAAAGCAGCCCCAGGTGTTGCAAGAACAGGTAAATCAGTCACATGAACCCCCAGAGACAAAACCTGACTAGCGGAAGCCTTCCCTCCAGTCCTAGCAGTAGCTTTCCTAAATCTGCCAAACTGTAACTTACCTAAATATGCATTTGAAGTCTTCCACTTCCCCTTATCCTTTACATTTGTAACAGCAAAGTTCAGGAGAGCAAACTTGCTCCCTCCATGAACTACAAACAGTATGACTGTCATATTTGGCTGAAGTCAACCTATTCTTACAGCCTTTACTACAATACCTGATACTAGAAAGGCTAGAATCTGACATGATCAGTCCAATTGAGCAGTCAAAATCAGGAAAGTCACAAAGAGAGAATTCTGAAGTAGCTAATTAATAGTAGCACAATACCAAAAAGAACAAAGTACTTCACCAAATGAAGAACAACAGTAACCATCTGGTGAAAAAACAAATTCAGAGCTGCCAATGACTAAGAGTTCAAGTCATTGACCAGCAGAAACAAACTGAGCTCTTTACCTATGCTGTACCTATCCTTCCCTGAAAGTGTGGATGGGGCAGTATAACTACACTCAAAATAAAAGAGCGCTACTGCGAATTTTAAATTTTGAGCTGCCGTGTAAAGTAGAAACTAATGACTATGTAATTATTTGGTAAGTTGCATGTATAAAACTAACATTACCTAAAACCTGGTCATGACTACTACAGTCATGAGGCTGTAAAGGAAAGGATGGTATTTGCACAGCAGAACCCATGGACCCTTGAAAACACATTGACAGTAATAGTCGTTTCAGAATAGTCAATAAAAAAACCATCAAAATTTGTTAAGACTGTACAGAGATCTTTACCCCAACAGGCCCTGTGAAATCATATTATACTTAATACCAAACTAACCTGAGCTGTATAAATACTCATAAGATGGAACATTGTATCCAATCTTGTAATGAGTTTTCCATCCCCCAAACAAAGGGAATCTTGGCCTCAAGTCCAACTCCACAGCATCATCTAGGACACGCATATGGGAAGTCGAGATATTGCCAATCTCATCACGGTAATACAAGTCCTTGGCTGATGCAGGCAATACAGTTTTAAAAGATCTGAAAGATAATTGGATAGTAATTTAAGCTGTGGAGAACAAGCAATAGCAATTTAGCCACCAAATTGCAGACATCTGATAGTACATCGGTAAAAATATATGAAACAAGTGACATTCAGAAAGGAAACCCATTACATAGCAATAATCCTTAATAACATTTATGCTGAACTGTCTGGTTAAATTTTTTCGTAACTAACAACATTCAAAACAGTTTTCCTGCGATTAAAAAGCAAAGAGTGGTTGATTAAAATTATTGTTCAATACTGAAGTAGGCACTAGTAATATTTTGACCTAAAAACTGGATGGCATAAAAAGTTTATCATTATCATCATTGCATCCATCGCCTTGTGATACAATGGGCTTCTGTGAAATTCCACTGCGTACTTATATCTGTCCTGTGCTTTATCTTCCACAAATATCCAGCTTCCCTGCTGAAGGTTCGCTTCCAAGTACATCTGGATCCTCCAACTCTTTAGGCACCCACAAGGGTAAAATTAGATTTTCCGTAACTTCCCTTTTGATATTTCTAACCCCACCATCTAACTCCTAATATTATTTTTAAAGCTTTACTCTCAAATCAACAAAGTTTTTTAGATATTAGTCCACCATAACAAGATTCACATTCACGCAGCAATATATATACTTGACTTAGGTATAATCTTACCTTAATATGCAATTTCAGTTTACTGTACTTGATTTCGATATCTTATATCTTATCCAACCCGTTAATAGTGTGATTGGCCTGTTTTAGTTAATCACTAAATTCCAACTCAAGAGAACTTATCCTGGATATCACTGATTCTAAATAGCTGAGAGATTCAAATCAATAAACCTTTTTCCATAAAATGTTGGTCTGTCATCATTATTTTTGTTTTTCTTAAATTTATTTTTAGTCATCTCTCTAGAAATATGATGCACCCTCTTAGGCAAGCTTTGTAAATCTTAAAGAGTGTTTTACTTATTAACAGAGCATCATCTACATGCTGTATTCTAAATTTGTCAATTTTCTATCATAACTCCAATCTAAATCTTTTCTAAAATATTTGACCACTCTTTTTTATTATTATAAAATATAAGACAAAGAAAATCACAAAACTGAAATAACAACCCTTGTAGCAACCAACCAACCATTTAAGTACTTCAAATTCTCTTGTCATGAACTTGTATCTACTTTGCTCAAGGATAATTTCAATTTGCTATACTGTACATATTTCAGGTTGTCGCTACATATTGGATGCTGTCAAATGCCTTTTTGTAATCAACAAACACCAGCGGGAGGGGAATTTTAAATTCCATACACTGTTGCACAATGTTTCCTAACACAAATATTTGATACTAAAAATGTTTCCTAACACAAACATTTGATACTAATATGTAATGACAATGTTCAGCATGCTCATTCTCAACAGGCTGGAGAAAGAAATTAATAAAATGCTTAGATATGTACAAACTGGTTTTACACGAGGCTGGAGATGCACAGATCAAATGTTTGTGACTTTAAACTAAGACAAAATCAGTTAAACATTCCCTGAGTATCTAAAATTTCTTGTAAGCACTCAAAGCATTATATTGTGCAATACAAAATGAGTTAAAGTTGATTTGATTAAAGAAATTTAGGCCATTTACGCCAAACACGGACACCTTTGGCCACTCGGCACTTAATACAGTGAAAAGAGTGAGTTGGTTGGACTGCAAGATAGAGATCCAGATAATGAGAGATATAAAGGTGAAACTGGGAGCAAACCCACAGTTGCATTAAGAAGTACAGCTAGAGGTGATGGACAGCAAGACTGAAGAAAGGAAGTGGGAATGGAGGTAAAGGGCCAAATTGTGGATGGAGATACAGCCACAGGGATGCAGCAAACATCCACTAGTAATGTCTACATTGCACCATATGAAGTGCACTGATGGCACTAACCCCTACAGAAGTCAAAAATAGAAATATTGTGTAACCCATTTTATATTTTACTAGAACACCCATGAAAATAATAAAACAAGGTATATGAAGATGGCTTGGACATGTTGTTTGCCCAATCCCTGCAAGAATACCAAATGGACTCAGTTGGTTTCCCGTGCACATCAGTGGACTTTGAAGAACCACACCAACTTGGATAAGAACTATGAGAAGGGAGGCTGTCAAAGAGTGTAGATTTGTGGAAGATATAGCATAGGAAACACATATGGGGCAGACTTCAGAGAGGTCCTTTATGTTGCATGACTTTGGAACCAATGATGATGTAGCCAAAGCATAAAAAATGATAGTCATAAAACAGGTGGTTAGAAGATGCAATATCCCAAAGTTAGACCAAGGAACAGTATTTCCACCTTACATAACTATACATGTATGGGAACCAAAGGCAAGATACAGGGCCTTGGCTGGACAAAAGCACATCTACTGGACAAAAGCACATCTAAACATGGAGTTCAATATTACTAGGCTGAAATCATTACACAAACAAAAATCCAGTACCTGTACATGGATACAAATTTCATTTTCTCTACTGGTAAACTGAATGAAATGAAAAGTTTGAGCGAAATGAAAATTTCATCTTAATCTCACCACAACAGGAAGGTATTCACAGAAATTGACTAGAGGAGGATACTGGCTGTAGTTTGCCTTCTGCACTACATAGTAGATCACACTAATGGTTTGTCCTGACGCACACTTGACCCCTACTTGCATTATAGTACTTATTCTGATTGTCATCTGTACAAGTTTTCTCATTACCAATTCCCTGTCTTGCTTAAATTTTTGCTATACTGTACCTGTAGTCTTTGATCATCATTTAAGAATGAATAATTCAAGAATTGCATCTGATTGAGTGCTAGGCTAAACTGACAGATAACTAAGAACTTAAAATATTGCACCTGCAACTGACACCAATACAGTACTGTAGTCAGAAAGCACTATAAAAAAAAAAGTAAATAATACTTATGACTCAAATGTGAAAAGTTACCTAAACAAAGAACTAAAAATTTCAAGTGAAGAAAATGACTGGAAATGTATACTGTAATGCAGAAACCCCACTCACTAATAATGACTGTTGTAAATGCAACTTACTTGACGCTGGAATAACTGTTATGTTCTCGCTGGAAGTCATATCTTGAAAAGGACCCTTTGAGTTTAGCACCAGTATGAAGAACATCAATGGTCTCCTCAACTGCTATGTTACCCCAGTGTGAAACCTCTATGACACGCTCAAGTCTCGTCACAGTAAGGAATGGTGAATTGTTTTCATAGTGAATACTCATTGGATCCTGAAATCAATAGGAAAATAAACTAGTGACAACTGAAATCATCATGATACTTGAGAGAAACCAGTGACAACTGAAATCATGACACTTGAATAAGTTTTTGTTTCAATCTGCAAACACAGAAACTCGACTAAAAAAATACTTACCACAGCAAAGGCAGCAACTCCTTCATAAGGACCATATGTGATGGATGTATCTGTGTGGGAAGTTGGCTTAAGACGTGAGTAATTTTCAATGTTTGGCGATGAGAGTGTCACAGTGGTTGTTTGAGTAGTGGTGGCATATGGTGTGAGCACATAGTGATTGCCTTTGTATCTCACTAACTGCTTTTCTCCTTGCTGTATCAAAGCTGGGTAGGCTTCCAATAGATGAGTTAAAAGCATTTCTACCTCAACCTGAAATGTAAAAATATGTGGAAACTGCAGTAACAACACAAACCCTAAATTAATCTTGAAAATCCAATTCCTTGTAGCATAACACCATTAATACAAAGTTACAGATAACCTAGAAAACTTGGTATATAGTCATAAAAGCTTGTTAAAAAAAACTTGTACAGTATCATTTTAAAAATGTTCAATTACAAAACAAACTATTTCCAAACATATAAACTCCATTATTCATGAAAACATAAATACTGCATATGATGTACTGGAAAAAGAAAACAAGATACATACATTGACTGTCTTGCCTGGCTGAAGTGCATCTTTCAATTCAACCTTGTAGAAAAATATATCTGGGAATTCCTGGACTTTGGTTTCTGCAATTTTGAGGCTAGAGCCTCCAGTCTGGAAAAGATAAAAACAGATATACATTCAGTACTATCTAGAAATATATAAACCACAGCCCAACTTATTGTAATACAGAGGCACCTCAACTTTGCGGATTTCATTACTTAGCAGACTCACCCCAAGTCTGATAAAATAATAAAAATATTTTGTACAAACTGGAGAAATCTGGTAAGTACGATAGTGTGTCTGCCTATTAGGGTGAATGGTGAACGAACAGACAAATGCACTCAAGTTGACAGATATTTTCCTTTCCTAGCTAACCCTGTGAGGTTGATGTAAGCAAATACACACACACAAGCAACCAACACGCTCCTCTTTATGCATCACATTAGAAAAATAACAATTTTTAAAGTAAATTGTATTTTTCCTAACTATACAAACCCGAGGTCCTTTACATTAGGAGATTACTTTCAGGCGTAGGCTGGAAACGGCCGTTGAACTTCAAACAAGGTGGTATAGGCAGTTAACTACTGTCTGGGAGGCGGGAGCACCGCCTGCCCGGATGTAAACATTCCAATTTGCTTTTCGGCCCAGGTACAGATTGAGGGGTGGCATGAGGTGGGCATAATTGTAAAGGACCTCGGGTTTGTATAGTTAGGAAAAATGTATTTTTATAATAAAATGAGGTTTTGTACATACTTACCTGGTAATTATATATATAGCTGTAGTCTCTGACATCACGGCAGAAAATTGAAAATCGCGGCAGCGCTAACGAATGGTCACGTGACACCCCTTCCCACCACCCTCTACAGGTGAGTGAGAGGAACCATAACCCAACCTCTTCATATGTTTATGCCATACCTGCCCATGAGAGGGGAGGAGGGTGGGCTTTGATTATATAATTACCAGGTAAGTATGTACAAAACCTCATTTTATTATAAAAATACATTTTTGTACATATAACTTACCTGGTAATTATATATATAGCTGATTGGCACCTTGATGGAGGCGGGCCATGGCAGCTAATATGAAAAAGTCTAGACAATTGTGAAAATAAAAAACACAATGATGGTTCCTTACCTGTTGAGGTACCTGATTTGATGGATACTGCCTCTTAATCTGCTATCCTCAACTTGCACCAACTAGGTATATAGACCTGAGGGTTAAGTGCTAGAGGGCTACATGCCAGTCGAGGGCTCACCGTGGACTATGCATGATAACCAACCAAATAAATGCCCCAGCCCAGGGCGCAGTACACGAAAACACATAGAACAAATCAACCAAGAGAAGAAAAAAAAAAAAAAAAAAAAAAAAAGATGAGGGGTGTCACCAATAACCTGTACCTTAAAAGTATTACCCAATATGTAAGACTGTTGGGTACTCCTAGTCACAATGTACCCCCAGACATCCCAGAAAACAACAACGCTAACCTTAAGCAAGAGAAAGCATCACAAGGAAGGATCGACTTCCTTTATTCCCTTACCCAACACCGTGCCAGTCACCACAAACAGTCCCAACGTACTGCATCCATCATATATTGTCTCAATCTCTCTCAAATAATGAGATGCGAACACTGACCTACATTTCCAAAATGTAGCTTGAATAATTGAATCTAAGGAAAGATTCCTCCTATATGCCAAAGAGGTTGAGACCGCTCTCACCTCATGTGCTTTAACTTTAGAAATTTGAAGCTGCACATCTTCTACCTGGTTATGAGCTTCTACAATCAGGTCTCTCAAAAAGAAGGAAAGAGCATTCTTCGAAAGAGGCCTACTCGGATCCCTCACAGAACACCAAAGATTAGGAGAGGGACCTCTCACTGCTTGAGTCCTTTCGATATATACTTTTAATGCTCTTACTGGGCATAAAAGTCTTCTTTCTTCATCTGGTCCCACCAAACCGAGAGACCAGGGATCGAAAGGATCTCGGCCAAGGCTTAGACGGTGTCTCATTCTTTGCCAAAAACTCAACAATGAAGAACAGACTGCCTTACCCTAGAAAACTCAATTCTCTTATCTAGGGCGTGCAACTCACTGACTCTCCTTGCTGTAGCCAAAGCTACCAAGAAGATTGTCTTCTCGTAAGGTCTCTGAAAGAGCAAGACAATAATGGCTCAAACTTACTGCCCACAAGCCATTTCAAGACCACATCTAAATTCCAGGAAACCAATCTCTCTCTGGAATTCTTGGATGCTTCAAACGATCTGATAAGATCTGACAGGTCCTTATCATTTGAAATATCCAGGCCCTTATGCCTAAAGACTGTCGAAAGCATTGCTCTGTAGCCCTTGATCGAAAGACGAAGACAGCTTCCTATCCACACTCAGATACAGGAGGAAGTCTGCAATCTCTTCTAAAGTGGTCTTAGAAGATGATGTGCCAGTCTTCCTACACCACTCTCTGAAGACTGACCACTTAGCTTGATAAACTGCTGTGGAGGACTGTCTGCGAGCTCTAGCGATGGCTCTAGAGACCTTCCTCGAAAAAACCTCTAGCTCTGAGGCAACGTTCGACAGTCTGAACGCAGTTAGCTGAAGAGCGGATAGACCTCCGTGAAATCTTCGGAAGTGAGGCTGTCTGAGTAGATCTACTCTCGGTGGTAAAAGCCTCGGGAAGTCTCACGAGAAGACTTATCAAGTCCGGGAACCATTCCTTGCTGGCCAAAACGGAGCAACCAGTGTCATTCGCACGTCCTTGTGGGACAACATTTTTGTTAGAACTGCTCTCAACATCTTGAACGGAGGAAAGGCGTAAAGGTCCAGACCTGACCAGTCCATCAGCATTGCATCCACGAAGACTGCCCCTCGTCCAGCACTGGAGAGCAAAAAGAGGCAGTTGAGTTGTCTTCTTGGTGGCAAACAGATCTATGAGAGGACGACCCCATAGATTCCACAGTTGGAGGCAAACGTCTTGATTTAAGATCCACTCTGTTGAGAGTACTTGAAAGCTCCTGCTTAGCTCGTCTGCCCTCACATTGAGCTTCCCTGGAATGAACCTTGTCATCAACGTCGTTTGGTTCGTTTTCGCCCATAACAGAAGATCTCTCGCTACCAGGTATAGCGAGAATGAGTGGGTCCCTCCTTGCTTTTTTATGTATGCGAGAGCTGTTGTATTGTCTGATTGGACAATCACTGCCTGGTTCCTTACCACCTTCGAAAATTCTAAAAGGGCTAAATGAATGGCCTTTAATTCCTTCAGATTGATGTGCCACGAAGTTGTTCTCCCTTCCATCGGCCTGCTGTTTCCAACTTGCCTAACGTGGCTCCCCATCCTAGATCTGAAGCGTTTGCACACAAGATGAGGTTGGGGTTCTTTTGGGAACAGTGAAATTCCTTCCTGAAGTTTCTCTGGAGAGTTCCACCAACTGAGGTCTGCCTTTATCTCCTCTGAGATTTGAAAAAAACGAGTCCGGGCTCTTCTTCCTGTCCCAGACTTCTCTTAAAAAGAACTGAAGGGGCCTTAGATGTAGTCTCCCCAAACTCACAAACGGTTCTATGGAAGACAACTTCCCCAGAAGGCTCATCCACTCGTTGGCGAGCACTGGGTCTTCTTCAGAAAATCTCGCACTTTCAACAGGCACGACTCTACCCTCTCCACCGACAGAGAAGCCTGAAAAACTACTGAGTTCATCTGAACTCCCAAATAGACTAATTCTTGAGATGGCACCAGATGTGACTTCTGCCAATTTACCAGTAGTCCCAGTTCTTGGTTAGATGAAGAGTCTTTACCAAATCCTTCATACACCTTTCCTTCGTCTTCGCACGCAGGAGCCAATCGTCTAAATAAAAAACTGTTCTGATCCCCAACAGATGTAGCCACTTCGCCACTGATGACAAAACTCTGGTGAATACCTGGGGGGCTGTCGAGAGGCCGAAGCACATTGCCCTGAACTGAAACACTTCGCCTTTGAACACAAAGCGAAGGAACTTCCTCGAAGCAGGATGGATCGGGATGTGGAAATACGCATCCTGGAGGTTGATGGATACCATCCAATCTCCTGGAAGAAGGGATGACAGCATTGATTGAGTGGTTTCCATCACAAACTTTGTCTTCTTGACAAACAGGTTCAAAGCGCTCACGTCTAGAACTGGCCTCCAGCCTCCTGACGCCTTTGGTACTACAAAGAGACGATTGTAAAATCCTGGGGAGAAAGGGGGGAGAACTTTCTCTATTGCTTCTTTCTCTAGCAAAGCTGACACCTCTTTCTCTAGAGCACAACATTTCTCTGAGTCTAGAGAATAAGCCATTAAGACCACTGGTTCCCTGGACAAAGGAGGGTCCCTCAAGAATGGAACTGAATAGCCTTCCTTTAAAACCGAGACTGTCCAAGGTTCTGCTCCCCTTTCTTCCCAGACTGTCCAGAAAGCTGACAGTCTGGCTCCTACTGGTGAGTGAAGGGTGGCGCTCTCACTTCTTGTCGGAGGGTTTGATCGCTTTAGGTACAAAACAACCTCTCCCTCTCGATCTGGGAAATGATTTAGCAGGGGCTCTTCCACGAAAGGGCCGACCTTGAGATTTTTCCGTCGACGTTGTCGGGCGAGCAACTGTTGAAGGCAATGGTTTAGGCTTCTTGGTGGACTGTGCCAGCAAGTCTTGAGTTGCCTTCTGTTGAAGAGTCAGGCGATCTCAGATACTATTTCCTTGGGAAAAGATGTTTCCTATCTAAAGGAGCGAACAACAAAGCTGACTTCTGGGACCGAGAGACTCCTTTAGTGGTGAAAGAACACCATAGTTCACGTTTCTTGAGAATTCCCATCGTAATCACAGATGAGAGTTCCATAGCCGCATCTCTAATGCTCCTGTCGATGCAAGCTAACACGCCGGACAGGAAGCGAACTGATCGTCCTGAAGGGCGCAAGCTTTTAGTTTCCTCCCAAGAGCTCCAACCGACCAATCGAGGAAACTTATAACTTCCAAAATCTTAAAAGCATTCTTGCAGAGGTGATCAAATTCCGATGTGAAAAGAATACTTTGGCTGAATTAAGAGCCGACCTCCTGGTCGAATCTACCAAACTAGAGAAATCTCCTTGGGAGGAGGCAGCTACTCCCAACGAGAAAGATTCTCCAGTCTCGTACCAACCACCACGACGAGACGACAATTTGAAGGGGGAAAACAAAACACAGTCTTCCCTTGTTCCCTCTTCTCTGCCACTCCTCCATTTTCTTCAAGAAATAGAAAGAACTAATTTGGTAGAATTAAAGTGTCTGTCCTATTATCACGAAGCGTATTGAGATTTCGGAGAAGCTGGAGATACTGGTGAAAAGGAATCCGGAAAATTCTCCAGAAAATACTGAAGCAGTTGCTTATAGCTCGATAAAGGCTTCTCTTTCTCTGGTTGTACCTCCGCTCCGATTCGAAGCAACATCACCACCAGAAATCGGAGAAAGAGCCAAGGATCTAGATGGAGGAAGATTCGTCTTCCGAGGAGAATGCAGCACAGGATCGCTCGTAGGAAGCCGCACATTCGATGAAGGAGCATCCTTTGAAATCGAAGCAACTTGCAGTTCGTTCAAGGAAGGATCACTTTTTTCCATAAAGCCGAGAATACTATCAAGCTTCCTATTCATTTCCGCCAAAAACAAATCTTGAGGCAAGGCGGAAGAAGGAGAATGCGGAACTGAACGAGGCACGGTGACCGCAGGAGTTGGAGCTTGACGAGAGTCACTAGGAGAAACAATTTTTGGCGCTTGGCGCATGGCGCCATGAGGATCGTAGCGTGGCATATGGCGCGATGAGCCAGGCGAACGGAAGGGTGGGCATGGCGCTAGATGCAGCAATCACGCCAGAAGCAGCAACAACAGGCGAAGACAACACCACTCTTCTTCTTACGCAAGCGTCTCCGGCGCTTCCAACACATGCCTCGTCTCTCCGAATCGATGGAATGTGAAAAACATTCGGGCTCCTCCCAAAAACTACACGAAGGAGGTTGATCTTGAAGCGCCACTCTTTTCTTGGGAACTGCCAAAGGAGATGCCAACCTAGACCTCTTGAATGGTCTCGAGACATCTTTACTGGCGCCAACCTCTCTTAGGCGAATCCTCACTTGACATACTCGAAGACATACACCTTTTGATGTGCCTTTTCTATGGCTAACATCTGCATCCTGGGAAGCGACAACAGGACTGCTTGAGGGGCCAACTGCTCGGGGGCAGGTCCCACTCACCTCCCTTGGGCTTTCGACTTGCCTCCTCCCTGGTGCTGGGAGTTTGACAGAGGTCCAGGCCTAGGAGAATGAGTGGGCCGAACAGCCAGCTCCTCCACTGCACTATCACAAGACACTGCACTTCTTACTACCAAAGACTTACTCATCCGCTCCATGGCAGCAAGCATCACACTAAAAACGCGCATCCATCTCTGCGTTTTAAGACTGGCCATGGTATCGGGTTCGGGAATAACGGGGTCTGGGATAGGAGATTTGTTAGAAGGAATATCAGGGTTAGTAACCGAAAAAGATAAATCCTGACTATCACGGGAGGATAAAGAGGTAGTCCTAGCTGAAGCTTTTCTAGCTCTCTCTTTTGAAGCCTTCTCAGATAAGCATTTAAAATCGTCCATTCTTCCCCTGACAAATCCTTACATTCTTCACAGGTTAACGATACCAACATACCTGTCCTCTACACCGAACACACAGAATGAGGGTCAATGGTAATTTTCCCTAATCTAGTTTTGCAGCCCTTGCTACAAAACCTATACACCGAGGGACCAGTGTCCGACATAATGCTAAATAAGGAAGGCAGGGATGAAAAAAGCTAAGCACAAACAATGTCTGCCAAAGATTCAAATCAAACAATTGTACATCACCAACAATGTCCAACGAAAGAATCAGCGATAATTCTCTGCTAAGCTGCACCGGTCTTACCGGTACCACACGGCAGAAACATATGAAGAGTTTGGGTTATGGTTCCTCTCACTCACCTGTAGAGGGCGGTGGGAAGGGGTGTCACGTGACCATTCATTAGCGCTGCCGCGATTTTCAATTTTCTGCCGTGACGTCAGAGACTACAGCTATATATATAATTACCAGGTAAGTTATATGTACAAAAATACAATTTACTTTAAAAATTTTTATTTGTTCCGACACTATATACAAAACCCTCGGTCCTTTACATTAGGAGACTTACTGATTGGAGGGAGGAATCTGAAAAAGTCTCTCTGAACTGACTGGAGTTCACCACCTTGTCTTCCCTTCCAGGTCGTAAGAGCGAGGAAGGGAAAAAACTGCCTCTGACAAAAGATCGGGTTGTAGGAAACGCAGGATCAGTTGTCAGACTTCTGGGCCCTTTGCATGAAAGAGGAAACGTCAGTTCATGCAAAGTAGGCTAGGAAGAATTGCACCGGATGACAAGAAGGCAAATACAAGTTTTGGGTTTGTCTCAAAGTCATGGACTCCTCCTCCCCCTTGCAAGAGGAGGGAGTGGGGTTGTTTCTATTAACCTGAAAGGAAATAGAACGGAAGCTCTCATTATGTGCTTACCTGCCTTGATCGCCCGGTCCAGCTTGTAACGGTGCGTCCGATCCCTGCCCGTGGGAAGAGAGCTTAGGATGGGGAGAGGAATAGAGGCCAGTCACTCAAGATTCATCTCCCAATCACTACCGTACAACATAGGCGAGATGCAACCTGTCCCGTTAGGGGAGCTGGATAAGCTACACAACTTGTTGAGCAGCCACCACAGGACCCAAGGAAAAAGTGTCCAAGGACTTGTGTGCAACATCCCGGAGGTAGAAGGAGGTGAAGGTAGTCTGTCGGGACCACACCCCTGCCTTCAGCACCTGTGGTACCGACATATTCTTCCGAATGCTAGGGACGGACCAATGCTGCGAACCTCGTGAGCTCTCGGACAGAGCGTGCACGGTGTCGTCTTCTCCTGCAGCAGAGTACGCTCTCCTTATCGTCTCACGAAGCCAAAAAGAGATGGTATTCTTGGACACTTCTTTCTTGGTCGAGCCAGTGCTAACGAAGAGTCGTTCGACACTCAGGCCGGAGGTGCCGAGTCCTCTTCAGATAGTGCCGCAGCACCCTAACAGGACACAGTAGCATCTCGTCTGGATCATTATCTACGAAGTCCTCTAGGGAGGGGATCGTGAAGGACTCGAACCGTGCGTCAGGGACCGAAGGGTTCTGAGTCTTCGCAACGAAATCCGGGATGAAATCGAGCGTAACTGATCCCCATCCCCTCGAGTGTTTGACATCAAAGGAAAGTCCGTGAAGCTCGCCTACTCTCTTCGCCGATGCCAGGGCAAGCAAGAAAACAGTCTTGAGGGTCAGATCCCTGTCTGACGACTCTCTTAAAGGCTCGTACGGTGCACGAGTCAGGCTCCTTAATACGAGAGTCACATCCCACGCAGGGGGCCTGAGATCCCTGGGTGGGCAAGACCGTTCGAAGCTTCTCATGAGTAGAGAAATCTCGAAAGAGGATGAGATGTCTACTCTTTTCAGCCGCAAGACTAGGCCGAGTGCGGCTCGGTAGCCCTTTACAGCTGAAACGGAGAGAAGCTTCTCTCGGCGAAGGAAGACGAGGAAGTCCGCGACCTGTTGAACAGTAGCTCCGACCGGAGAGATACCCCTTCGACGACACCACTTTCCCTGGTACACCGCTGCGGAGGATCTTCTGAGGAATCCTGCCATCTCTGTTGCTGCGCGGCACGAAAAGCCTCTCGCTCGCAAGAGATGGTGGATAACCTCCAGCCGTGAAGACACAGGGAATGTATTGCCAGGTGGAACCGTTGCGCGTGAGGTTGACGCAGAAGGTTGGGCCAGGGGGGAATCTCTCTCGGCGCCTCTGAGAGGAGAGCTAGCAGGTCCGGGTACCAACTGGCCTGGGGCCATTTGGGTGCCACCAGAGTCATTCTGAGATTCGGGGTGATCATCACTCGGCTGATCACCCGGCGAATCAGACAGAATGGGGGAAAGGTGTAAGTGTCGGGGTTGTCCCACGGGTGTTGGAACGCGTCCTCCGCAGCGGCCCATGGGTCCGGCACGACGGAACAGAAGACCTGGAGTTTCCTGTTGTGCCGGGTGGCGAACAGATCAATGACTGGACACCCCCACAGATCAAACAGCCTTTCCGCCACTTCCTGATGGAGGGACCACTCGGTCCCTACCACCTGGCTCTGGCGGCTGAGCTTGTCTGCCACGACATTCCTCTTGCCTGGAATGTACCTGGCTGACAGCTCTACTGAGTGAGCTACGGCCCACTCGTGCACCTGCATCGCCAATTGATGAAGCTGGTGGGACACCAGTCCCCCCTGCTTGTTGACGTATGCCACTACCGTGGTATTGTCGCTCATCAGTACCACGGAGTGTCCCATCACTCGATCCTGGAACTCTTGGAGGGCCAGGAAGGCCGCCTTGAGCTCCAGGATGTTGATGTGAAGGTGCTTGTCGTCTCGATGCCACACTCCCGAAGTCAGCAACTCCTCCAGGTGTGCGCCCCATCCCTCGGTCGATGCGTCCGAGAACAGAAGCATGTCCGGAGGGGGAGTATGCAGGGATACTCCTATTAAGAGGTTCCTGTCGTCTAGCCACCAGTGAAGGTCCTTTCTCACTTCCTCGGAAAGAGGAATGAGGAAGGACTGGGGGTCTCGAGACTGGGACCAATGCTCCTTTAGCCTCCACTGGAGGTGAAGACGCCCGTGAGGTACTAGCTTCTCTAAAGACGACAGGTGACCGATGACGACTTGCCATTGCCGAGCTGGTTGTTCCTGTCGAGACAGGAACAACTGTGCTGCCTGCCTGAACTTGCTGATGCGAGAGTCCGAGGGAAAGACTTGTGCTGCCACCGTGTCTATCAGCATGCCCAGGTACTTTGTCCTCTGCTTGGGAGTGAGATCTGACTTCTCCAGATTTACCACGATCCCTAGATCCTGACAAAACTCGAAAAGACGATCCCTGTCCTGTAGCAACTGCGAGCGAGAGCTCGCCAGGACTAGCCAATCGTCAAGATACCTCAGCAGACGTATCCCGCGCGAGTGGGCCCAAGCTGACACGAGAGAGAACACTCTCGTGAACACCTGGGGAGCGGTCGAGAGCCCGAAGCAAAGTGCCCTGAATTGGAAGACCGACTCCCCGAGGACGAAGCGGAGGTACTTGCGTGAGGACGGATGGATGGGTATCTGGAAATAGGCATCCTTCAAGTCCACCGTAAGCATAAAGTCATTCTCCCTGATGGAAGCCAGCACAGATCGCGCTGTTTCCATCGTGAACCGAGTCTGGCGAAGGAAACAGTTCAAGGGAGAGAGGTCTATGACCGGTCTCCATCCCCCTGATGCTTTCTCCACGAGAAAGATACGGCTGTAAAAGCCTGGAGACTGGTCCGACACGACTTCCACAGCATTCTTGCTCAGCATGGCCTGCACTTCTTGCTGTAGTGCGATGTCCTTTGATGAACCTGAAAGATAAGTTTGGAGATGGACCGGCGAGTAGGTGAGGGGAGGCCGAGACTCGAAGGGTAGTAGATATCCCTCCCGAAGGACATCCACTATCCAGGTCTCGGCTCCGTGTCGCTGCCATGTTGCCCAATGGCTCGACAGGCAACCCCCACCTTTGGCAGCTTTTGGGGGGGAACGCCGCCCCTAGCGTTTCCCCTTCTTCTTCTTCCCTTTGCCCCCTTTACCAGACTGGAAAGGGGGCTGAAAAGGACGGGAGTAACCCCCTCTTTTCGAGGAAGAAGAAGGCTCGGTGTTTCCTCGGGACCCCTTCGAAGACTGGGACTTCTTAGGGGCCGAGGAAGAGCCAGCCTGGCCCGAAGACCTGGCTGCAGTGGGACGAGAAGACCCGGAGGTCTTAACCACTGCCTGGTGGACAAGCCGGTCGTTCTCATCGGCACGGCGTTTGTCCACCGCGGCGTCCACCAACTCTCTAGGGAAGAGAGAGGAGGAACCCAGCAACGGTCCATTCCGTAGAGCAATTGCCGACTCGGGACCCACAGACCTGGCAAAGCGAGAGAGAACAGCGTCTCTCCGCTTTAACACCAGGTTCGCCCACAGGTTTGCAGTCTGGTGGGCAAGGTAGGAAATAGCCCTACCTCCAGACTGGCACAGTCTCCCAAAGGCAGAGTCCTCCCCAGGTACGATAGCGCCCGAGGAAGCAGCCAACTTCGATACTGTGAAGGACCACAGATCGAGCCAGGAGACTGCCTGGAAGGCCGCCATGGCGGTGGCTTCCAGGGTTGCAGCTTCTTGTTGGGAGAGAGATATGTTCTCTGCCAACAATTGCTGCAACGAAAGACCCGGATCCAAACGAGTCATGTCTGGGTCAACCTGCTTAGTCGACAACGCCCCTTCCGATGGAGTATAAAAGCGCTTCTGACGAGGCAGAGGGGGGGGGAAAAAGCTTGTCTGAGTGACTCGATCGAAGGGAGCTGTCTTGCCCAGACACAAGACCGTTCACTTGATCGAGAACTCCCTCGGCAAGAGCGGACCACGGCAGTCCCACCGAAGCCTTGGGTTCCTTCTTGGGTCCCCAGAAGGATTCGAGGCGTGACGGACAATCCACAGAAGAGGCCATGGTCCCTTCCCCGAGGTCATTGTGCTGACGAATCAGCGCGATAACCTCTGAAAAAGTCCTCTGTATTTCGGGGGTGTCCGCATCCTGGGGCAGAGGACCCTCGAGTGCCTCCCGGGTGCGGTCTTCCCGAACTACTCTCCCTGCAGGGGGGAGAACCTCGGCAGACCCGTGAGGACCTTCCTGAACTACGCGGGCGTAGGACCTGGTCGAGCCAAGGACCGATCCAGGTACATACCCCCACGCTGCTGGACTCTGAGGAGAACGATCCCCAGAGTTCCTCCTCTCCGACTCACGCCCCCTGGAGGAGACCGAAGGGGCGGAGGGGACAGGCGAGGAAGATCGGGCACTCCCACTGCCCTTACTGGCAGAACCAGTAGAGGCAGCGGGCCGAGAGCGGTCACCAACCCGCGGTGATGACGAGCCCTCAGGTCGAGGAGATCGTTTCAGCCCAGGTGAAACAATCTCCCGAGGAGAGTGGAGCGGCTCGCGAGAGTCAAGCCGCGCATTCGTCTCCCCCGAGCCAGGCTGGCCGCGCGGGCGTGGCCGGGGACTGGGAGGAGCCGAACGCGCGGCTGGCTGGCGCGAGCTTGCGCTGTCCTCTGGACGCGCCCCAGACTTCTTCGAGGCCGAAGCCTCTCGAGAAGACTGAGTAGGGGACTTCTTCCCTGTCTCTCCTTGCATTCGGCCCCGCGGGGCTGAAGCACTGTCCCGGGAACCTGACTTGGCACTAGAAGGAGTGCCAGCAGGAAGAGGCGGAGCACCTGCATGCCCCGGCTCTTTCTCTCGTCCCACGCCCTGGTCTGTACGGCGAGAAGTATCTACCATAACAGCCTGGGATACCTGAGTCTCCTTGGGGACCCGGGTACTCGGGGCAACTCGCGAACGAGTGCCCGACGCGGTCTCGCTGGCCTTAGAAGCAGGAGGTTTCTTAGGCGCAGCAGGGGAAGTGCCGACCTTGGTCTGCATGCCCTTGACTCCCAATGCCTGTGGCCCGGAGGCCGGGGAAGCGGTTCCCTGATCCGAGGATCGGGAAGAGCCAACGAGAGATCCCACTGCCTTCCCTGTGGAAGGAGGCAGACCCTTAGAAACCTCGGTGCGAAGTTTCTTAGGGGGGGGAGAGACAGACTACTTCTTCTTCGGCCGCGAAGCCTCGGAAGGAGAAGAGGAAGAAGCAGCAGACGACGACGACGATGATGAAGATGAAGACGAAGACGACGATGACACCTTCCTAGACCTCTTCTTCTTCTTCTTCTTCTTCTTCACCATCTGCTTCAGGAAAGCAGTCAAATCCCCAAGCCAGGAAAGCGAGGCCACCGATTCAGGTACAGCAGGAACAGCAGGAGGGGCAGCAGCAGTAGAAGAAGCAACCCGGGCAGAGATGGCGGAGCTCGGACCAGCCATTGCCTGGGTAGGGAGAGCCGCGCGTCGGCCAGGAACAGAAGTGGGCGGGGCCAGGGATGCAGGCGCCGCCCCTCCCGCGTACAGGTCCAGGTCGGGCCTTGCCATAGTCACTGGGATGGGGATTGAGGCAGACGAAGGGCTGGGCTGGAGATTCAAGCGAGGAACCGTGTCCAAAGCCAGTCCATGGTCAGCAACAGGGGCAGCAACAGTCACGTACGGAAAAGATGACGTCACCATGTAGGAGGGGCCAGCGCGCGAGAATGGAGCCAAGAAGCCAGGTGGTAATGGAACAGCGTGCTGGCCCGCGGATGACGCCGATACCTGGGTGTCCAGATGCGATGCCACTGAAACCGGCATCTGGACAAATCTTGAAAAGGTGACGGTAGTAGTCGTGGCTGCCGCTGCCGTGTGGGTCGTGACTGGAGGGGGGGCCAGGGGAGCCAAGCCTTCCAGGGCCGAGCCAGGTAGACCCAGGTGTAGCCAGGGAGAGCTGGGAATCATAGCCTGGCTGTCCAGTCCGGAACCTGAAGCAAAAGTCGGGTTATCAATGGAAGCCTCTACTCGATCCGGAGGAAAAATTTCACCTCCGGAACAGGAAGAGACTTCCGAGAGGATGCCGCGGTCCAACTCTCCCCCGCGCCCTTCCACTAACGAAGATACGTAAGAGGAAGGGGAGGGGGAGTCCTCACCCGAGGGAGAGGGAGCAAGAAGGGGAAGCTCGCCGGGAGGAAGAAACGAACCCGAAGTATTGGCCACCAACAGCGTCGTCGGGGGCGTATTTCCCTCGGACGACTCCTTGGAAGGCTTATGACGGTAACGTCGCCTCCCCTCGAACTTACCCCACTGCTTGGTGGACCACAAACAACACTCATCACAAGTAGAGTCGCGTGAACACACACGCCCCCTGCAAGATGTGCAGAGTGCATGTGGGTCCACGTCGACTCTGGGACGAAAAGAATCACACTTTTTACCCCCTACCCCGGGACACACACGCTGGGGAATGGAGGGTTTAGACTTTTCCATGATGATGAAAAAAACAGAAAAATCCCACCAAAAGTAGAAGTAAGATGCAGTCAGGCAGAGAGCGAAGAACAACGTCCGCACACTACGACGGCCGAAAGCAAATTGGAATGTTTACATCTGGGCAGGCGGTGCTCCTGCCTCCCGGACAGTAGTTAACTGCTTATACCACCTTGTTTGAAGTTCAACAGCCGTTTCCAGCCTACGCCTGAAAGTAATCTCCTAATGTAAAGGACCGAGGGTTTGTATAGTGTCGGAACAATTTTCATTTACTGCAGATCCTGCCTTCTCTCTCTCTCTTATATGTTATTTTTACTGATGTTACTTAATGCAATAGAGTATTTTAATATACTTGATACAATTCAATAATGCATTGTTACACAGTTTTCTGTATGCACGTGTGTACATTGTGTAAGCACACATATGCACCGCATCAAGATACCCTACACACTTGTAATGTGCCTACTTGCCTTTCATGCACTCTGTGGGTCCACCTTTATCTCTCTCTCTCTCTCTCTCTCAATATCTTCTTTGTATTGACATTCCTTAATGCAATACAGTACTTTACTGTAGTAAATGCAGTACAATAATGTAGTTATACATTTTTTAGTATTTATGCACATGCACAGAGGACACACATGTATGCATCATGTAATGGTATAATATTTATGATTTGTTTGCTTGCCTTTCATGCACACACATACACACAAACACACACACCTGCTCGCTCTTTCAGTTGTTTTAATGAAAAATTTGGAATCATTTATGCTTATGAACAAAAAATGCTTATGTTTTTATTATAATGTATGGGTTTTACTTACAGTATACAGTATTTTAAATATCTTGTAGACATAAGAATGTACAGGTCTGTACAGTATACATATTTTCAGAAGCAACTGATTTCCAGACAGAATAAGTAAATAATTATTTTCACCTTAATAATTACAAAAGATTACTTAGGATAGGCTATTAAGTACTTTACATGGAATTGTATTTTACCATAAGCTATGTAGTTGGCCCTAAGGTATCCCCTTCAAGTAGGTTATATGCCAACCTTAGTTACTTAGTGAATTTCATTACTTACTGGAAGGGGCAGTCCCATGAACTGTTAAATTGAGGTGACACTGTACTAAAATATGGAAATCTTACCCATATACAAATTTTGCTGACTCACAGAATATTCTTGTACAGCAATCATACTGCATTTACTGAAATACTGTCAGGATATATTAAAACAGGACTTCTTAGGCTGCAAAATTCCAGCTCAATTAGGTTTCAAAATACAGTAAATATAATACAAAAGGATAAATCTCCTTAACCGAGGTTTTAATGTGACAAGATATAACACTGCAATGGTAGTATTTAAATCTATGCCTACCCATTTTTATGATAACAGCAAACCACTTTTTACCATGTTTAAAAATATAAGTGTCCTTGAGAGGAAAAACTGACATCAAAAAGTCAAAATTTCCATATTGTAAGATGTCCAACATTTGGTTTCCAATATCACATGGATTCTCAATCTTGGTCATTTCTGTCCATCATTTAGATTGTGAGGTTGTTACCTGGGTGGAAGATGAGATATGCCAAGCATAACAAATACAGTATGCATTAACTAATATCTAGTATTGAATTGAATTGAATATAGAATTTAGGCCAAAGGCCAAGCACTGGGACCTATGAGGTCATTCAGTACTGGAAAGGAAACTAACAGTATGTAGGTTTGAAAGGTGTAACAGGAGGAAAACCCGCAGCTGCACTATGAAATACTTGTTAGGAGAGGGTGGATAGCAAGATGGGAGAAATATGAATGGAAGTACAGTAAAAGAAATTAAAGGGTTTGCAGCTAGGGGCCAAAGGCATGCTGCAAAGAGCCTTTAGTAATGCCTACAGTACACCCCGTGAGGTGCACTGATGGCACTACCCCTCTATGGGGCTAATACATAGTAAGACTTAGCTTAGGATAAGATATAAAAGAAAATTTTGGTAATCCTACAGAAGGGCTACGTATGCAGAAATATATCATTTATTAGAATTTTTTGACTGAACAGTACAGACAAGGGTGTATATAATGCACTATATACAGGTGAGATCACTTGAAAAATTTACCATCTTTTCTGTTTATTGTCCATCCTCAAAGGTCTGGTATGAAACACATTGCCCTGTATAGCTTTTCTTGTGCTTAAAGCTTTCACAGAGTACCTTGTCTACCACTGTCTACTAAAGAACAGTCAGCACATGAATACAAAATGACATCTACAATACACTTAACAAAAAGGAGGGCAGATGAAGAAACCAAACTTTGCCAGAAAAGGTCAAATTCTTCCTAAGCACCCTAAAAAAATAAACAAAAAAATTTGCTGTCATTTCTATGACACCCAACACCCGAGAGATATTCAATCTTACAAACACATACAGATAATAGTTCAGTACTGAAGACTAGAGTTTTTAATGGCAAACGCAGAAAAAGACATAAGCTAATGCTACTGTTCCCTTAACCTGGGAGGCTGGGGCCAAGCCTTCCTGGACAACCCTCTAATGTGATAACATGCACAGCATAAAAACACATAATACTAAATTCAGGCCAAAGGTTCAAAGCAGTGGGACCCATGAGGTCATTCGGTGCTGAAAGGGAAATTGAAAGTAAAATGGTTTTAAAGGTAACAGGAGGAAAACCTCACAGCTGCACTTGCCCACGAAACAACAGTAAAACTACAAGGTAACTCCGCATGGACTGCCACGTTGTTGTTATGGAATGGTTCCATGCATACACGAGCCATAAGGGAGCCATATGTTCAAGAAGGGATTGGTTAAGGAAGCCTATTATAAAAGGAACTATACTAACCTAACGTACCCTAACCTAGCAGGCTGCGTTATTTAGTTGGGGGGAAGGGGGGCGAACCCACCAATGAAGGAAACTCCACTTTTACGAAACCTCCCCTATAACACTGTGCATGTGTGATAGCATTCCAGGCTAGCAAGCATACAAAAACATATCAGTTCTGATGTTAATTATAGGTTAATTACAGTCGACCACCAAAAAATTATGGTGTATTGTTAACAACCAAAATACTATAGGAAAAGTCAATTTCCAAGCTAATACCCGATGCGGAGCAACCACATAGTTCTATCGAAACAACTGTTAGGAGAGGGTGGCAAGTAAGATGTAATGAAGAGAATATGAACGGAGGTATAGTAAAAGGAAAGAACCGAGTTGCAGCTAGGGACCGAAAGGAGGCTGCAAAGGATTTTAAGTTGAGCCTACAGTGCATTAGGCTTTGGTCAAGAGCACACCTTCCATTTCGTCCCCCAGGCGTTCATTTCGGCCAATCCTAAGCCGACCTACCGGCAAGTCCTAGGCTACCCTAAGTACGTTAAGTTCCGTGTGGAATACGTATATTAAATTTCTTGGATAGTACTTACCACTACATTGATGTACGCCAAGGTGTCTTTCTCCTCCTTCGTAAGCGACAAAAGGAAGGATTTGACAGCTCCTGAACCTCCATTCTCTAAGGTAATCTTGTTACTTATCTTCACGACTTGCGTCGATATGTCAACTTTCCTGTCTATCTTCTTGTTGACAATATCCTTATTTATGCTATCAAATGTACCCGACACACTTATAATCACTAACGCAAAGAGAAAGGGATAACTTAACAACTTCATTATGAAAAAATTACAAATTGGTAGACGAAACACCCGTTTGTTTTTGGTACTCCAACTCGAGACGTTGGGTCGCCGGCCGACAACCAACCAACGATTGACAACATACACTACGTTACATTCGAGTATCAGTAGCAATTTGGCACTGTTACTTATAGCATATTAGGAGATTCACAGGATTATAGCCAGAAGATTTGATATACAGATTGGTACATGTAAGTATAACCTATTTTGATATATAAATAAAATATATATATGCACGTTTTATTTTGTTCTTTCCTTAAAAATTTGAAATTTTAAAAAATTTGTCGTGCTGACTATCACAAGTTCTCTGGGCTAGCGAAAATTTTGCTCACGCGCTAGTCTATTTAATTTTTCTAACATGGTTTCCTTTAGATATAAAAAATCCGCCATTTTTCTCTACTAATTAATCTTATTCTAGAACGTTATATTTAATTGTGATATGTCCATAATGAAGGCGAGATTGTAGTACTTAAATATCTTGTGGTTGCTATGGTGACGAGAGACGTGGAGTTCCATGTGTCAACTCATCCAGCTGCAACTGAAAATGTTGCAAGCAATTGACCATTGAACTTTGCAACCTTCAGAAAATATTGATGATAATGACTTGTGGTTAGTACATAGATCATATTTTCGTAACTAATCAATAATTCCTAAAGCATGTTTCATATATGAAACTGACGGTAAAACGAAAGGTTGAGTATTCTCATATATTTCCTCACGCTATGTATATTTCTGAAGATGCGATCATGCCAGGCTCTTTGGAGAGAGAAAAACACTTATATTCATTAGTTATCTGATCAGAGTGACTGGTGTTCCACAATGTAGTCTTCGAGGTTCAGGTCAGGTTCGGAAATTGTTTTCATAGGTACTGAAAATGAAGGCGCAACGCATATTCCTCTGTCTTGTCATCATCGCCATTAACAGTTATATTTTTAGTCCGGTGGAAATTTTTTTTATTTCCTCTTATTCTCTCTACTCGGGCCAGTTCTCACAACAAGTTATAGTTATTCATCTATGATGACAACAAATATTAACCGATTTTTTTATTTCCTCATGTTACAAGCATTCTCCTCGACAGAAACCGTTAAACCTACCTTCTCCAGACTGAACCTGACACAGCTATTTTCAAAAGCAGTTTTCAGACATTTCTGTCAGACATGCCAATATACCTTTCCTTTCTCGTTTACTTTGTATGAACAATGATTACTCTAAGCTTTAATAATGTTTTTTTAAGTTTTTGCGTTGAGTTTATATTCAGTTAGCTTCCTGTTCAGGACTTTTACGAGCCGTTCACGAGAGCAGTATCTATCCCCAGGATTAATCCTGTCTATCCCCTAATCCATACACTTACGTTTCACATCGATGTATGGCAGAATATCTTCCACGTTGTCAATGGTACACTATTTTTTTTTTTATCTTCATCTCATACATTTTGTCTTCGCTAATTGTTTGTTCCTCTTTTCGCTATATAGTTGCCTTCGGGGTCAGTGACTCGGGTAATTAGGACTCCAGATAATCTGCAATTAGTCAATGTTCCCTACTTTGATATTCTTGCTGTCGTTTATTTCAGACTTATCTTCCCTGTTTCCAGGTACTTCAAAGTTAAGCTTCGATTTAGGATTTAGTGGGTTAGCCAAAATGATCTCTATATCTGTGGCAGGAACTTGGAGGAATAATACCTTATTCCTCCAAGGCGCAAGGGCAGGAATCTGTTTTTTTCTTCCGCTGTGTCATTCTTCCAGTATCCTCTATCTGTTCTGTACTTGTTGCCGTGACTCGAACTGTAGCCTATTTCACAATTTTCTAATAGTTACTGCTTTTTTTTATTATCCTTTGGTTTGATTTCGTATGCGCCTTTCCATTTTAGTAATTTGTTCATTGACAGGTGTTGTCCCTGACTGAAAATTCAGTTTTCACTTTGTTTCACTTTGTTTGGTTTTATGTACAGCCCTCCACAGGGATAATTCTCTCTCTGGCGGCCCCGTGTACGTTTTCAAAATAAGGTGCTTCTTATACTTTATAATTGTCTTTCAGTGTTTTCTCGTCTGTATCGTAGCTCCTGCAGAACAGGAGAGTCTTTAGTTCCCTTTTAAATTTGCATTCTTCCTGTATGCTCTTCACTTCAGGCGGCATTTTGTTGTAATAGTCTTGGTGCGCAGTGCACAAATGCTCTCTCGCCTGATTTACAATTTGTTCTAGGTTCAAATAGCCTATATGCTTCACTTGCATGTCTGATTACAATATTCATTTCGAGTCTAAAGAAGCTTAAGCAGTTTCTCAGATATGTTGCTTCATCATATTTTAGTGCTTTAAAGACTGTAAGTAGTATTTTATATTCTATTCTAATTTTTACTGGGAGGCAATGTAACTCAATTAGTGCTGTGGTTATTCTGTCACGGGAACGTAGTCCTTTCATTAACCTGGCGGGTCTATTTTGTACGCCTTGCTATTTTCTTAGTAGGTAGTTAGAGAGACCGTAGTACCTGTATATCATGTTGCGGTAGTCAAGCCTGCAAATTGCTGTTTTCAGAGTATCTTCTTTTAGGTATTTTCTAATAAATGCAATGTTTCTAATATGATAGTTACAGGTTTTTGTAATAGACAATATATGGTTCTTAATCCACAATTTTTTTATCAATAAATACTCCTAAGTTCCTCACTGCTGCTACAATCATTATTGTTGACGAACCAATAGTTATTCTTTTGAAGTGTTCATATTTTCGTAGTGCTCTGTCAGATCTAAATAGCACTCACTCAGTTTTGTCTTCATTAAGTTTCAGTTTCTTCGCCGACATCCATTTCTTGATATCTTTCATTATTGCATCACAGTCTTACTAGTGGTGTCTTCTACCGTTTCGACAGGAAAATAGAACTGAGTATCATCAGCATCCACATAAGCTTATAGTATGAATGAAAAAGTTCCTACGGCGAAAAGAGAGATAAGGATGAATGAGGCCTACTAAATAACAAAAAGTAAAAACGGAACACAATAAAAAAAATAAGCAATATACGGGGAGCTGAACTCTCTCTCTCTCTGGGTCCTTGTGTCTACATCCGTTTAATGTTCTCCCTCTTTGATCCTTCACCATTTCTTCCCCTTTTTGCAGATGTGGAGGTAACATTTTCCAGGTGTTCAAAACCAGAAGATCCACTATTGCTACTATTTTATTTTTCTGCCACTTTTACAAGTACTAATACTACTACTACTACTTTATCCTGTCTGCCTGACTGTCTTCTTCTCTCTCTCTGGCCGTCTACCTGTTTCTTTTACTGTGTCTGCGCAGGAGCACCTGAAAACTAATCAGTGCATAACGTAACTTGGTGAAGGCATTCACCGAATTGACACCTCTTGGTGACTTGTTGATTTTAGGTATTGATAAAGAATTGGTGATTTCTATTAGTTACAAATCCAAGACCAAATTTTCAGTGACGTCAAGCAAATACCTGCTATTTGAAAACAGTTGCCCAGTAGGTGCTTTTCAAATGTTTTTATCAAAACGTGTTTATACTTTCTTGATATTATTATTATTATTATTATTATTATTATTATTATTATTATTATTATTATTATTATTATTATTATTATTTCATGAGACTAATGAATCACAAACCTAGACTCTCATATGACTTATACTTTCTTGATATTATTATTATTATTATTATTATTATTATTATTATTATTATTATTATTATTATTATTATTATATAATTTCACGAGACTAATAAGTCACAAACCTAGACTCTCATATGACCTCCAGAAAGAATTTTTTCGTTACGGAGTGAAATTACTGAACTAAGGTAAAAGTTAAGGAAGTTGGACAGCTACGTGAGGACGGACAAAAGAGGTCTCAAAACAATGCTGCTTTGGCAAAGTTTACAGTGCGCCGCTCAGGGCCCACTGAAGGTAGTGTCAGTGACAACCTCCTTCTACATCAGGCGAATAAAAGACTCGATTACTCTCAGTATTTTATGCAAGGTCTTTGCAACTTTCCAAACGGGTTACATTCCATTCCATTCTGATGCGGAAGCCTCACTTCTAGAATATAAAAATAAAACGGTGCACCTTTACGTATTCCTGTCACGATAAATTCTTCACTCTCAGCCGAAATTTTCCAGCGACTTCCCAGTCGATACAAAGTCGAAAAACCTGCCGACTCTTCAATAAACAGGGTTCACTCCAGTCGATCTAAAGTCGAAAAACCTGCCGACTTTTCAATAAACACGGTTCACTCCAGTCGATATATATAAAGTCGAAAAACCTGCCGACTTTTCAATAAACACGGTTCACTCCAGTCGATATAAAGTCGAAAACCCTGTCGACTTTTCAGTAAAACGAGGTTCACTCAAGAGTGTTCCCTTTTTCCCCCCGCGAGGGGTTGGCAAAAGAAGTCGAATTTTCACGGACGGAATATTAGTAGGTGCGGCAAATCGATGTTCACATGAACGATCTTTTAAGTTTAATACATAAATTATTTTAGGAATAACCTGTTTTGATTTATTTCTCTTTATATAAAATACTATGAGGTTAAACTTTCAATGAAGTAAGGGTGCGGTTGAAAGTGAAACTAATTATACATAATATGTTTAAAGTAGAATGTAAAATTCGATCAAACCAGTCTGAACAGAGGGCCACAGAACACAAGACAGGTTTCAGGTCTATTTTTACAGTAGTTCGTAATGTACTGCATTCAAATGAAACCATTTGAATAATAAAAAAAACTTAAATGAAACTGAGTCCAGAATTCATTAGCAAGTCTTCTTTATAATTTTAAGCATTAAGGTAATTGCTGAACTAAAGACAGTATAAAGAAATGTACCTTGATTTAGGAGCCTAGAAATTGCTGGTTCTCAGGGCATAGGCCTGAAAGAAAACATTTTCACTGATTTGCTGATATTGCAACGGCAGTCGAACACTGTAATCACTGGGTTTAGACTTGTGGCTGTATACCACTCGGTAAAATTTGAATCTTGTGGGGACAGTAGTTATCAGTTAATCGAAAAAAAACAAATATAATGCAAGTTTTGGAACAGCAGTATTGATCTGTTATCTATAATCGTTGTTGATTTATTTGTAGCGTATAACATTATTATGTATTTAGCAGTAAATGAATGCAGTAATGCATCTCATGTGTTACTTTCGTATGACAATTATTATTGTACTCAGAGACCTTAGATTTCATTTATTTTTGAAAACAGTACAGATAAAACAACACAATAAACTTGACAGAGTTGCTAGAGAACAGTTTTATTAAAATATCTTGCTTTATGATCTTAATATCAGAAAGGGCAAACTATACAGAAATAAGCAGAGGCCGAAGGGAGGAGACTACCCAATATCTTTACGCATGAGGGAAAGAGAAAGAAAAAGGCTGCTTCCGTTTCTTTAAAAAAAAACAAACTTCTGAAATGAACTGCCTTTAATACCTTAAAATATGTTGATTCATGGCTTATTCTATATCTATACAGAATATTTAATAAAACGTTTATTTTCCTATCTGTTAATAATGAACAAGTTCTTTATATACTGTATATATATATATATATATATATATATATATATATATATATATATATATATATATATATATATATATATATATATATATATATATATATATTATATATATATTCTGTAGAGGGGGTGACCCCAGAGGCTGTTAACCTTGAGATTTTCAAAATTCTTTTTAGGGGATGAGGTTGCTAGCCCATGACCTCCTCCACTCAGGCTTTGACCCTCCCCACTTGACTAACAACCACGTACTTTGGAAATGAAAATGTATAAAAATTTCTTTAATGATAATTAGCATTGTTAGTTAATAATATATAAACACTAGCAACACTAAGTTATTGGAAACCGTCCTGAGGAACCCGTTTGAATTCTGCAACAGGAAAAAAATTATCACTTTTCTAGAACTTAGAGAATCTTGCTGTTTAGCATAAAATCTACTCATAACGATTTCAAAAGTAGTAAAACTAACAGGCTGTACATGTTCTTGCCGATTATACAAGTCTAAATTGCTCTTTCTTGGTTTATTGCTTCGTAAGTAATGATATTCCTTTCGATTAGTGGTAATTTTTCAGTTAGTCTCTCTTGAATGTGGTTAAGGCACTTGACTGGTGAAATTTCAAAAAAAGTAAAAAAAATAGAAATGACATTCACGTTAGGGTTTCAGTGTTTTCCCTTCTCTTTCGTCTGACTCTGCATCACTCTAAATACTTTAACAATCTCATCGGAGAGAAAAGACTTATAACTCAGCGCCAGGACTTCCATGTAGCACGTGTCGATGAGGTTGGGCATTTGGTCAATGTGGATGTCCCTACTCACGTACACGTCTAGAAACTCTGCGAGATCCCAGAAATATCTCTCCGCTCTCTCTGGATAGAGTCTCTCCACGGTCACCGTGAATGTCTTGATCAAGCGGATGACGTGGGGCTGCCAAATTTTACGCACGAGTTGAACCAGGTCCTCCTCTCTTACTTTGGCCCGTGACGCGTGGGCTAGAACCTTGACCCCCAGAAAGAGCTCGTCGTCAGAAATGACGTCCTGGGTGAGCAAGCCGTCGTAGTCATTACCGAGAAGGGCGTACACAACTTCCTCCGAAGAGAGAATCAAGAGGCCGCTGAGAGGGACGACCCAGTTCGGGTATCTTTTTGTTCCTGCCTGAGCGTTGGATCGGTGTTGGTTGATGTCTGGAAGAGGACTGGAGTAACCGGAAGCCGGCTCCTTTGGCCTCCCTTGGGATCTTGGCGTAGAGGCGACGGTGAAGTTGGGAGACTTGACAGGTATTTCAGGAAGTAAATAACCTTGTCTGTTGGAATCTTTTTCTGTCTCTTGGGTGTACAAATAACCTCTTCCAGAGGGTGATCCATCAGCAACAGCTCTGATTCTCGAACTTCGGTCTTTTTCACCAATGGACCTTTTGTCAGGATCTTTGGTGAGAGCTTCTTTCACGCTTACCTCGACTGTGATTTGAGACAGCGGAGCCCCTCCGCCGCTGTGGTCTTTATTTTGCCCTTCTTTGGGCTCTTTGTTGGATGCCCTATCGTTAGGATTCACGGCTCCTGGTTTACCCTCTTTTCTTTGATTTCTATTCTCTTTGTTCTTATTCTCTTTTTCACCACCTGTTTCACTCTTTTGCTTTCCATGGTTTTCCTTAGCATCATCTTGACGTTTACCAAGAGTACCGCTGCCTTTGCTCTCTCTTTCTTTTCCTGTGTCTCTGACCTTTACATCCTCTCTTCCTTTAGCATCGCTGCTTTTCTTCTTTGAAGGGACTTGGTCTTTCACTTTGGCTGTCGTCTGCTCTTTCTCTGCCTTGCCCTCGCCGGTAGAATCTTTTAACCTTTTCTTCTTTTTTCTCACCTTCGACCCTTCATCGTCTAGGTTCTTGCTCTTTTCCCTTTTATTGCCCTTTTCCTTCTTACTGCTTTTGCGGTTGGAGTCTTGTGCATCGTTGCCACCAGCAATTTTCGCGAGACTTCCCCGCCTGCTGTCTGCCTTCTTCTTCTTCGTGATTTTGCTGCTGGGAACGGTTCCTCGAGAGCTGCTCTTCTTGGCTTTCCTGGTCTTCTTGATTTGACCTGGATTGTTGTTGCTCGTTTTGTGTCTCCTTAGACTCTTGGCCGTCTTGGACTTCGGGCTGACCTTCTGGAGGGGCGGTAGGATTTGCGGGGGTCGCTCTCCGTCACCTAGAAACAAAAACTGAATTAGAAAGCATTCGGCAACACAGATCAGAAGAAACTTCTCATGGGGTTCATCAGTGAAGATTAGAATGACCGAGCTTTGCAGTAAACTATAACCTATCTTTGATAAAATAATTGTGTTTGTAGTCATGTCAAGACGATAAACACTAATCGTTAGGTAGGCCTGTTATGTTTTCAATTTAGGACGTGAAAACTGAAAACTATTGTCTACCCAGTGTAAATATTGTTGTAAATATACAAAATTAATTGCCATAGCTTAAGAGTGTGTTGAAATGCACAGTGGTACAATTTAAATAAATTACATATAGAAGACCTAATGAAATATTTAAAACAAACCAATCAACCAAACAATAATAAATATTAAATTGTTTATTTTTAGTTTACTATGCAAAAACTATTTATTTTTCGTCTACTATTGAATACTATGACGTTACTGTCTGGCTTAGTGTCTGGAGCAGTGTCTAATAAAATAAATTTTTGAGCGTGAAGTGTAAAGGATTAAGTGTTAAACTAAAGAAATATAAACTAACTCTTCTTTCTCTGCTCCGCTGCTTTTTCTCTCTCTTGTGCCAAAGTTGATTTCCGATTGCTCTTGGCTGAAGAACGCCTGCTGAGGATGGCTCCCTTGCCGCCCTCCACCTGCTCATGCCAATACTTACATGACACCAGCCCTGGCCAGAAGGTCTTGTGAAGTAAAGTGGGGGCATCTTTCTTGTGGACTGTGACCAGGAAGGACTTGTAAGCTGCCCCTCTAGGGGATACTTCCTCTACATGAAGGACCTGGACGCCCTGACTCCTGATGAACGACTCCAAGGTGACGTCTGTGAGGTGCACCACCCGGAAGACCCACAGCTGAGCCACTCCTTCTTCTTCCTTATCGGCCTTAGCGGTCGCTGGATTCTGGTCCGCAGAGCGATCCTTGTAGGAGGCCATGTCCTGCGGCTGGGCGTAGTATTCGTGCCTGCTCCCTTCATGGCTGGTGAGGGCGGTGAGAGGCTTGTCTTGACCCAAGTAATTGGTACCCCACCTGGTCATCTTCAGCTCATGGCGATTGCGGCCCCCAGATGGCACCGCCTGTGCCAAACATTACCTGTCCAAAGAGAAATCAGAAGCAAGTGGAGTAAATGAATAAGAAAGAAGAGAATTATTGTTTACTAGATAGATCGTATATTTCTGTTAGACATCATCTATGTAAATACAGAGGGAAGAAAACTTAAGATGAGAAATAGTAAGAACAGACAATAATCATAATTGACAGCCCCGTAAATGGCACATCTTTTGCCAAACGTTACCTGTCCAAACAGCCATAAAAGCAAAGGAGTTATGGATTAAGAGCGAACGACTGCGCTATTATTAAATCTCTTTTGTTTACTTGGAGCACCTTAACACATTACACGGTACGAGCTCGTAGCCCGTGTGACGTCGAACCAGCACGACAAGAGAGCTGTGACGACTTTCTTGGAATACGTAGTTGTGAAACTGCGCATCGATCCACCCGCTAGACGTGCAATTAAATTGTGAATTAATGTAAACTGCGGCGAGTGGCAATTGCTGGTCACTGCCTGAACTCGATGGGTAAATCTATATATATATATATATATATATATATATATATATATATATATATATATATATATATATATATATATATATATATATGTATATATATATACAAAAACGACTCCTTCAAGAATAGCTGGAGCTATAGGAAGTGTATTCTCGCTTTGACTAAATAAAATATCGAAACAACTGAGAGTCTGAAGAATCCTTTCATTCCTCTCTCTCTTTTTCTCTCGTTAAAAATACCAAGGACAAAGCTCCCTTTGAATGCTGATTTCCGTGATACCCTTCAAGTGTAAAACTTCCAGGCTTTATAGATAGTGTAAATATTTACTCAGTATCACTCAATTATAACTAAGCATGAAAAGCGTTGGTCTTCAGAGTGAGGTAAACAATGTGTGAACAAACACTCACACACTCGAGAACATCAGCAAAGAAGTTAATGCATTGGGGTTATTATCGCCATTGCTCATATCGTTAAAGTTTAATCGAAGTCAGAGGCATAACCTCTGCAACGGCACCTCGCTGATTTCTACCTACGTATAGATCTATTAGTAGACGACTGTTGCATGACCATACAATGCACATTTCTGAGTGTTATGACACTGTTAAATGGGACCTAAAACTGTCGTCCAGCTCTCCACCAAATCTATCCAATTTATATTAAGTCTGTGAAAAGAAACCAATTCTTTTTCGGCCCGATTGAATGCTCAACTTGATAAAAAAAAAAAAAAAAAAAAAAAAAAAAAAATATATATATATATATATATATATATATATATATATATATATATATATATATATATATATATATATATATATATATATATATATATATATATATATATATATATATATATATATCTTTAATGATTGAATGAACTTCCCAGTGAAAAGCGTCTGATATAAAGTTGGGAGCAAACACTTGGAAAAACTTAGTACAATGCAGAACTGTGTTTATTATCACCCCATTCTTTGGCATAATGATTTTGTCGTTAATCTAAGGATACAAACAGACAATTATTTCTTCAGTGTTTTTTCGCTTATGTGATAGGAAGAGAACATTTAATAATGACAGCATTTAGCAACAAATGTTCCATTTAAGAATGACGGTTTTTTTTGGGGGGGATGGGGGCGGGGGGAGAAATTCATTCTTCAAAATGCTTCCTGTTCTCTGAGAGAATGCGGACTGGGAAACGAAAGAACATCTTTTTGTTCAAGTTACATTACATCTGTTATATTTTTCAATTCTGTTTATTTAGCTCTTCCTGTTCCATCTACTGTTAGTTTAGTCAGCGTGCCTCAAAGCCTTACACCTTTCGTGACAGACGGGACATTAGTACTCTAACTGTCATATATTTGCACATGCGTGATCTAGATCATCATCCATGATTTCCTTTGATGTTACTATCATGGAACTTGGTGCCCCCGTTTCGAATTGAGACGAGCATAATAAATGCGTTAAGTTCAAAAGCTTACTTTGCATAGATTTTGCTGTGGTAGGTATTCAGAAGAGCTGCTGATTTTCAGTATGGTAAGGGTCATAGATGGTATTCGACTAAATGTCAGCCTTTTAGCTAGGTAGGTTTGGCTTCTTATAACTTACAAAATCTGATAGGTGAAAAGGACGCTGTAGTATAGCCTGCGCTGGAACATTCAAGACATCCAACAGCTAAGAGTAATCACGTGTGTTTTCTAGACTAAGAAGGTTGCCCAGCAAAACACCACATAGTAATGTACTTAATAATTAAAGAAGTCTTATAAGTTAAGGTCTGGTAAATTAAGAGGTTCTTGTAGTAGATTCCAGTTATTTTAGTCCCTGCCACACCCTCCCCTCAAAAAAGGGCAAGTAAAATATATCTGTATTCGATAGATACAATATGTACGGATGAGCTGTGACTCCTCTTCTTTCATGACGGTGTAGGTGGTTCAGAGCTGTGCCCTCCCGCCCTTCTCTTCTATTCTCTGAACCCACTCTCGAATCCTGGCAAGGGAAAAGATTGTATTCATAAGTTAATAAATTTGAACTCAGAAGTTTCAGTAGGAAATATATGAATTAGTAATGTGGTAATCAAGAAACTGAAAGTTCATTCTCGGCGGTCGTAGTATTTACGAAGATCGGGTGAAGGTGAACAATAGATTTCATAAACAACACAAGCATATATTTGATTGATAAGGATTCACGAGGGCTACAGACGCTGTCTAGTCGAAATAAACATATGTAGGGACTGATTCGTATTCTTGCTTGCAGTACTAGATTATCTGTGCAACGCGAAATTAGTTTTCTTTTTCTTTTTTTGTATGCTTTACGATGTGCGTGATGAGAATTCACAATTCACATTTGAATTATCGGCGTTTTTTGTGTTGATTGATCCTTTCACGTCAGCAGTCACCTTGCATTAATCTTGTGCCTTAATATTGTCCGCTAAAGCGAAGATTTTCTTTTTTTTTTAAAGCAATTTTTGTATTTAAAAAGACGGAGATAGGAGATAGCTGCTGAGTCTGAATCGATGTGATAAAAAAAAAATCCTGAAATCTTATTCGAATTATATTTATAAATTATCTTATTGCATTGCGAAAGAGTTGTCATACGATTCTCTTTTCTCGATACGGAAGAATAAAAAAAAATGCTCTGAATTCGAGATTATTCCACATACTTAGCAAAAAATAAAACAGTTGTATTGTCAGTCTGTATATTATATGGAAGTTAATAACTCATTATCTAGAAGTTACAATAACTAACTGAACAAGATTATAGGATATTTTATCCTTACTTTTCCTTCAGATTCACATTTCCATATGTTTTGATATCCAGAACGCCAGAGCTGTGGAACTACTTTGACACCAAATGGTTTCAGCTCTTCACCTTGATTGAGTACATGGAAGCAGTTTGGGGCAATCTGTCTACATTTTCAGTGATCTAAGCTGATTCTGATCAGTGTCACAAATTCCAGTCGTATCCCTTGACGTTTTTAACGCTTTGTTCTTGTTACTATGTACCGATTACCTGTATTGCTTTTCTGCACCTTATGTTTCCTAATGTTTGCTTGTAGGTGATATTTTTCTGTAGCAACCATGCCTCTTATAAAACACAATATACATTAATTTTGTGCTTCTGTGGTAGAGTCTACAGGAAATAGACTTCATGTGAAATTATTATTATTATTATTATTATTATTATTATTATTATTATTATTATTATTATTATTCTATTATTATTATTATTATTATTATTATTCGGGAGATGAACCCTATTCACACGGAACAAGCCCATGGGGCCCTTGACTTGAAATTCAAGCTTCCAAAGAATGTGATGTTCATTAGAAAAAAAAGTAACAGAAAGTAATGAGAAATACAGAAAGAAGAGATCACTTATCAAAAAAGAAAAGATAAATCAACAAATAAGAAAAAGCAGTTCAACATAAGATACTTGATGTTATGCGTGCGTTGCAATTGCAAAATTAACTAAATATTTACATCATTTTTTATTTGACAGATTTATTTTATACAATATTGAGCGCCAAATGCACGACAGACAAATATTATAACAAACAGCCATCCATATTTATTTGTCTTTTGAACAATATATTTAATAGTTTATGTTAAATGTTTCCGTGTTTATAAAGACCAATTAACGAATTATGCTACCAGTTGTGGAAACTGAAAAATTAATTAACAGAAATGATGGTCAGAGTCAAAGAATAGCATATAAAACAACTGAAGAGCTGATTGGCAGCGCTGGTAAGCGTAAGGATATACCGGTCAGGGATGGAAGATAATTTATTGACCAAATATGTTGAAATAACAAACAGATGGAACGAACACTTTGAGACAGTTCTTAATAGGCCAGTCCCCCCAGAAGAGGATATACCGCCTGCTCAGAAAGATTTAAATATTGATGAAGGTGAGATCAGGCTAGAAGAAGTAGTTAAGGCAATAAAACAGGTAAATAATTATAAGGCCCCAGGAGAGGATGGTTTCTTCCCGGAAATGTTTAAAGTGGAGGATAGATTAGTATTTGTCTTGAAGATATTATTCAGTGAGATATGGGTGACGGGAATAATACCATCAGGTTGGAAGAATGGTGTGATCATTAAAGTCCCAAAGAAAGGAGATCTGAGTAAGTGTGGTAATTGGAGGGGAATCACTTTGTCACCTGTAGCCTTGAAAATTTTCTGTAATGTTGAATAGGTTGGAGCCAGTGGTTGATGGTATTCTGAGGGATGAACAGCCTGGTTTTAGAAAGGGGCGGGGTTGCAGTGATCAGATCTTCATAGTTAGGCATTTAATGCAGCAAGCAAATGAAATGAAAACTTCGTTGAGTCTTTGTTTTGTTGATTTTGAAAAGGCCTTTGATAGTATTTCTAGAAGGACTATGGGAAAAATCATGAGGTATTATGGAATAACGGAAAAGTTTGTGACGGTTATCGTGAACATACATGAGGGAACATCTTGTAAAGTGATGATTGATGGGTGTTTGAGTGATCCATTTGAAGTTAAGTCTGGTGTGATTCAGGGTGGCATTCTGCCTCTTCTGTTGTTTGCATTGGTCGTGGATTACGTTATGAGAAGGATTAAAAGAGAAACGGATGCAAGTATACTCTGGGGAGAAAATGTGAAACTTTTTGACTTGGATTATGCTGATGATATGGTTTTGCTCTGCGAAGGACCAGAAAAGATGCAGAGTGTTGGATTGTCTAGTGAGTGAAGGTCGAAAGGTTGGTTTGGTTATTAATAGTGGAAAAACTGAAATCATGATTACGAATATTGAAAATGCACAGGATTCTCTAATTGAAGGTTTGGTCGCAAAGCAAGTGGATAAGTTTAAATATTTAGGTACTTATTTAGATAAGGATGGTTCTCTGAGCACAGAATTTATGGAAAGATTAAAAAAGGCTCATCAGGCAATGGGAATCCTTAAAAATATTTGGAATAATAGCAATTTTTCTGTGCAAACAAAAATCAAGATTTATAAGGTAATGGTTAGAAGTATTTTGATTTATGATCATGAGTCATGGTACAGTACAGTGACTTCAGATAATAAATTCTTAGCATTTGAAAATAAGGCGCTCAGAAGAATATTAGGAATTAATTGGAGGGATAGGATATCAAATAATAGAATTAGAGAAGTAAAGGGGGTGCAGCCGGTCGATGAATATGTCAGTCTCACGCTGGAAGTGGCTAGGCCGTGTGTATAGAAGACAGGGAATAGTAGGAGATACAACGGGTTGGGTTGCCCTTGGTAGAAGAGGTAGAGGTAGGCCAAAGGAGATGTGGTTAAGGACAATGAGGCGGAAAGCAGAGGAGTGTTGGGAAGATCTTGAGGAGTTAGTCCAGGACAGAATGTGGTGGCGTGAGTTCATCGAGGCCCCATGCATCCCCGTGGGTACCTCAGGAAATGATTGATTGATTGACTGACTGAATAAGAATTGAAAAATAACAGTTTCATCTTTTATAGGTAAGGAATGTGTATTTAATATTTGTTATTCAATGCTGGTATGTGTGCATATATTTATGAACAGTAAATATAATTCACAAAAACGTATATAGGTAATGAATAATGTTTTCTAACATCTCTCAATTCACCTGTCAAAAACTACTTTACACCACAGTGCAATACATACCCCTCAGTATTCGCTTCTCATTGCCATGTATAGAGACTCCTCCTCCCCCACCACAACCCCCCCACAAAAAAAAACAGGCAACTGGGACGATTGCGTGACGATTTTCAAGATTAATATGTAAATCGTTCCCCAATTTCTTCTGACCCTATTCCTACCTGTCGTTTCATTTCGACTTTTTGTTTTTATTCACGTTTCCTCCCAATTTCCCAGTTGCCTGTTTTTTTTTTTGGGGGGGTGTTGTGGCTGGGTGGCGGAGGGAGCAATGAGAAGCGAATTCTGAGGGGTATATATTGCACTGTGGTATAAAGTAGTTTTTGACAGGTGAATTGCGAGATGATAGAAGAAATTATTCATTACCTATATACGTTTTTGTGAATTATAATATTTAATCTTAATAAATGTATGCACACATACCGGCATTGGTACTCTATAAAAAAAGATGACATAAACATTCGTTAATTTAAATTCCGGTGGAGAATGCTATTCATAATTAGGGATAAGGTTAATTTGAATAAGGGCAAACGACAATTAAAATTAAGAGATACAAGGAGCGTTAATTTTAGGGAGAAAATTGGTTCAAGCTAGGGAGAAGACTAAATTTTAGGGACGATTTTTGAGCTAAAACCTGAGATGAGAGTTGCTTCAATTTTAGGAGAAAATTCTTAATAACAAATAAAGATGATTCATATTAAGGAGGAAAAATTACTCGATGCTTTGGAGAAAACTAGTTTGAAATTGGGAGGAAACGTGATTTAGAAATAAGAAAAGATTAATTCAGATTTCAGAGAAAATCAGTTCAACATTAACGGGAAAAGGTGATTTAATGCTAGGGAGGACACTGGTTTGACATTAGAGAAAACAGTAACTTACAGTAAAGAAAAGGGGAACTTGAAATGTAGGAGAAGATTAACTTTGAATGAAGAGAAAAAGTTATTTTAAAAAACAAGGCTAGAAAAATAACTTGAAATTAGGATGGAGAGGTAAAGTTAAATTAGGGAAAAGGGTATTTTAAAATGATGAAGAAAAAATCAAATAAATGTATAGAGAAAAGCTAATTCAATATTAGGATGGCAAAGTAATCCTGTGAGGGAAAAGGAAATATAAAATTTGGTTGAAAAAGGCAGTATGTATAATGATAATAAGGGAGGGAACAACTATAGAATCCTTCTCCAAATAGAAGATAATTTTGTTATCTTTTCTTTTTCTATTTATGAAACATCATTATATTTTGATTTTATCTATTAAATGAGTTAGTTTATTTACTCTTTTTTTCTCACTAGGGCGCATTTATACACAAGATCTGTGTGGAGGTATGAGGTCTTAAAACCTATACATAACACTCTCTCTCTTTCTCTCCACCCCACCCCCCAATAAGTAGGAACCCAAAACCGAACTGGCGTATCAGGACCAGTTCATATTTCATAGCTGACATGATTGCTTTCAGTGAAGAACAAACCAGGGGAGGACCTCGTCGAGGTAATAACTCTACTACCAGACGGGTGGAACCAATCACCAGATAAACATTCTCTCTCTCTCTCTCTCTCTCTCTCACGTGTTTCTAACAACCGGAAGGTGGACCCTTGGTCCTTTACGCTGAATAATGCATCAAAAGGCAGCCCCTACGTTCCGAGTGCCATTAATTTCTAGCAATCTCGACACATGATCTGACCTTGCTCGGGCAATGGCTTTCGTTTTTGAAGGCGGTTCTATGGCCACAGAAGCCGGCATGTAGACAAGTGTACTATACGTCATGGAGACTCATGTAAACAGCTCTGAGCTGAGAGCAAATATGTAATTGTACCTTTATATCTGTGTGTTTTGATAGAACCGTATGTGTGATTTCTTTCTGCACACATTTGCGCATGTGTATAAATACATACCTACATACTTATATGTGTGTGTATATATATATATATATATATATATATATATATATATATATATATATATATATATATATATATATTAAAACGTATGCATGTATTTTATTTGTAAGTTCGTTATATGGTGATAATAAGACCTATTTTGGATACAGGGTATTAACCAAAAGGCCGTGAATGCGTAATGCACACAGTATAAAAAAAAAGAACAGTACAAACAAGTCATTGTCGTCTAAGAGTAACCAATAATTTTTCCATTGTATTTGTCTTCTTCCACGGGATACACTTTTTCTTAGGTAGTCATTTCTTTATTCCGAGTTGACAGCAGACGAGAATTACGGTAAAAAGAGCTACCTCTTTTTTTTTAGTTTTGTGTAAAAGAAAACTATTGAAATGGCTATTTGTCTGTCCGTCCGCACTTTTTCTGTCCGCCCTCAGATCTTAAAAACCACTGAGGCCAGAGGGCTGCAAATTGGTATGTTGAGCATCCACTCTCCAATCATCAAACATAACAACCTGTACCCCTCTAGCCTCAGTAGTTTTATTTTATTTAAGATTAAAGTTAGCCATAACTGTGCTTCTGGCAACGATGCAGGATAGGCCACCACCGGGCCGTGGTTAAAGTTTCATGGGCCGCGGCTCATACAGCATTATACCGAGACCACCGAAAGATAGATCTATTTTCGGTGGCCCTGATTATACGCTATAGCAACTGTACAGAAAACTCGATTGTGCCGGAGAAACTTCGGCGCATTTTTCATTCTCGATTTCATGGTCCTCTTTTTCTCTGTTCTGGTTGCAAAGTCCGTACCTCAAACAGACTGAATTTCGCCCTGAAGATTTTCCATTATGCTGACTACCTCGTAAGGAGGTAATGCCGTCGGTGCACCTCGTGCGGTGCACTGTGGGCATTACTTAAGGTTTTTTGCAACGTGTCTTCGGCTGCAACCCCTTTCGTTCCTTTTGCTGTACCTCCTTTCATGCTCTCTTTCTTCCATCTTACTTTCCACCCTCTCCTAACAATTGATTCATAGTGTAACTTCGGGGTTTTTCTCCTGTTACGCCATTCAAACCTTTTACTGTCAATTTCCGTTTCAGAGCTGAATGACCTCATAGGTCCCAGTGCTTGGCCTTTGGCCTAAATTCTATATTCAATTCATCATACTGAATATTTAAAAAAAATACTGTAATCGCATTATTCGCGAAGATAATGAATCTGGCACAGCCATTTTACATTCCTAAACTATATTCCGATTTCAATCATTAGTCATGAAGACAAGGTTAAAAACAGTAAGAAAATGCAGGAGGGAACGGAAGTAAAATGAAAATAAGAATTAAATTGCCCTTCCTAAGTACAAGGAAACAGAGGCAGGAACAATAACATATAATTATTGTTGTTCTTTGTATTCCAGTTAATGGGAAGGCCATTAGGAGTGCCGGCTGATTGCTATTACCAACCCCCACCCCCTGCCAAAAGCAAGGAAAGTAAAAATAGTTGAAGAATAGAGAAATATTAAAATGAGAAAAGTAATAGCAACTACTGAATAAGAAAAAGAAAAAGAGCAGGCTACAACACCGATGTGAGTGGGGGACTTACTCTCAAAAGAGGAAAAAGAAGATTCGAGAGAATTCCTCTTCTTGGAAATACAGTGAAAAAAACAGACAATGAATCAGCAACTCTGACCTCTATATTGTTGGAGTGGGAAGGGGTTGCCTGGTGGGTGATACCTAGCCAGGAGAGAAAATTCCTAGTCAGTTGATCATTTGGAAGAATGCATTCCCGCTCGTGAAAAGCGGCCTTGTTAGTTGAAAGCCAATATTGACACTTAATAAATTTCGTTCGCGCACATACTCTATGTTTGGACAGACATATTATGCTTCACTGCATGTACACATATATTCAACGTTAGTCTTACTGATTACTGAAGAACTCAAGGCCTTTGCGCTGGCTCGTATATAAACATGAAAACATACACACTCAATGTACATATACATATATGTTTTCTATATAGTATATGTATATATTTACATATATATATATATATATATATATATATATATATTATATATTATATATATTATATACAATTTATATATATATAAATATAAATGTATATATATGTATATGTATATATATACATATATATTTATATGCACATAATTTGTATATAATATATATACATAATACATAAAATATATATATATATATATATATATATATATATATATATATTTATATATATATTATGTATTATATGTATTATATACAAATTATATATATACATATGTATATAAATATACATAATATATATAAATATATATGTATATATATATGTGTGTGTGTGGTGTGTGTGTATGTGTATGTGTGTGTGATAATGTTAAAGAAATGCCAACGTTAATGTCCATGCCATGGACGCGCCTCACAGACCCTGCAAAATGACGGTCAGCATTATTGCAAGTTCGATAGCCAGCTTGCATGTCAGGATTAATAGCAATGTCACTCAAGTATTAATTGACGCAAAGACCGTAGCCGGTGGTCTTTGCCCGTTTCGCTG
>NC_089756.1:48883130-49015630 GCF_040412425.1 Macrobrachium rosenbergii
AAAGCTTGTAACTTTTTTGAATAAATATTTCGACTAGATACCATCAGTTTGAATGAGGTCCTGTTAGTAAATGTACTAATGCACAGAACAATTGTTTATGTAATAAAGTTTATTATATATATATATATATATATATATATATATATATATATATATATATATATATATATATATATATATATATATATATATATATAATGGCAAAAGTAAATGCTATGTAGATGGTTGAAGAAGGGACTGTAATGGCACGTACCAAATGTATGAGACTATGTCACAAGAGATGCTCAAAATCAGTTTCAATGGAGTGTGATATTTTTAATGCCGGCATTTATCATAACAGATAATACGGAGGAGATAGAGGGGTTGGACCAGACTGGAATTCAGATACAAGGTGCTATAGATGGAAATGAATGGACAGGACTCATCACATTGTCAAAACTTGCAAAGTAAACGCAACAAGAAAAATAATCATATACAGATAAACACGAGCGTACACATTATACATGAATTTTTCCCACATATACAGGTGAAGTTTTTATATTTACAAATGATACGCTATACTGTAAATAACATTTAATATCGAATTCACTATACCTTGGGAATAACTTACACCCAAGGGGATTTATAACTGATAACTGCACAGGCCTCGGCCTAGCATTCGACTTGTGCCTTTTGTTAACACATCTCTCTGACAACCGATAAGACTCTTTTAAAAGTAAGGGTCTTTATCTTTACCCACCAGAATTAGCCTCCATGGAAATGACCCTTATCGTGCAATCTTGAAGAAAATTATTTCCTAGTTCTAAATTTAGAGAGGAAAAATTATTCTATAGACTGCGGTATTCTGAGAATCATGCCATACTCGAGAGAGATCGATTTTGTTTGGTGGGGCTAAGGGAGGAGGAAAAGAGGGTGGGGGGTGGTAAGGTCCCCATCAATGGAGGTACATTCACCTGCTCATTTTATGATCAAGGCTGCCAGACTATGCCCATGTTTATGATTGTATCGTCATCACTTTATGCTAAATTAAGCTCTAAAAGGTCAGCTGGGCCTGCAACTAAGAAAAATAGCTTTAGGCACTATATAACTAATATATAGTTCTATCACACACACACATATATATATATAAATATATATATATATATATATATATATATATACATATATATATATATATATATATATATATATATATATATATATATATATATATATATATATATATATATATATATATTTCCGTGGAGCTAGTGGAAAGCTGCAAGAAAACAAGACGTTGACCAGGAGCTTTCATGCACTCACGCCTTATGAGAACACGAAAACACTTGGTGCACCTCTTGTGCTAATCTTTCCTCCAGCTTAATGGCTCTTGAAAATCGCACGCTTAAGCGAACCTGGGCTTTTGGTTTAGATACAGTAGTGATCTTCGGAATTCGAATCCCCACCAGGGCAGATGCACTTGCCAGTTATAATTCACTTTAGGTGTAAATTTAAATTTTTCCAAGGTATAGTGAATATTAAACGATATCTGTACTATTATATATATATATATATATATATATATATATATATATATATATATATATATATATATATTAATGAGGAACAGGATAGCCAGAAGACGTGGTAAAATTGCAGACATTATTATTCCATACAAATTAACAGAGGCACAGCCAAGCTTTCAGGGAACACATAACTTTTCCCATCATCAGGTCACTTATCTATAGAATGACAAAAAAAAAATAAACAGTAAGAAAACTATACTGATTGACTCAGTCTAAAGGTATTAAAACAGGTATAATTGACAAAACTTTAAAATATACATAATAATATAAAGTAAAAAAGGAACATAAAAACCTAAGCTAACTGTAAAAGAGCAATGACTAAGTAATAAGAAATCACGTATTAAACAGAAATCGTCAAATAAAATCACTGAGAGTGAGAGAAAAAACAATGAATATTCAAAATAATAAAAATGATAATGTAGTAAAAAATACTGGAGAACCTACTGTTCATGTCGTAGTTAAGTGACAACTGGGCGAGTTAGAAGACTGCGAATGGAAGAGGGTGAAATGGTGTGGAGAAAAAACAAAAAGAAAAAAAGCAAACTATGCAATGAACAATGGAACAGAGGTGGTTTGGCTATTGAGTGTTGGTGATAATTGTTTAATATGGAGGGACTCTAAAAAGGGATGCGAATGGCTGTTTTTTGTTTTTCCAAGTATTTGAAAATCACTGTATTGTATGTGATGGTGGCAAGATATAGCATGAAGTCTAATGGCACTATTTTCTTTTTTGCTTGATGCTAAGCCTGTACGGTGGCTGACACCCTTATGAGAGTCGATGCGCACCTTAAGTAGGCGCTTGGTACATCCCACATAGGTCCCAAAATTACATTTAGGGCTATTAAACTTGTAAACAATGCAGGTACGCATCAACTCCGGGAGGGTGTCTTTCACGCGGAACAGTCTTCCGATTGTAAGAGGGTTATTAAAAGTAAATCTGAAGTCAACATACGGATACAGATGGCTCAAGAGTGACAATAATTTTCTTTTGATTTGGACAGAATCGTTAGTGAAGGGTAAAGAAACATACATTATCTTTTTGGGAACGGTGCAGACTACAGATTTTGGTGTTCCCTTTACTCGCATGCACCTCCAAACCTCTCGGCGTGGTACTCTATCGTACGCCTTTTCCAGATCTATGAATACTATGTGCGGTCCTTTCTGTTTTTCCCGGTGTTTTTCCATCATCTGTCGGAAGGCAACCACTACATCTGTCGTTCCTCTTCCTGGCATGAAGGCAAACTGTTCTTCATCTACAGATGTTTCTTTTCAAATTCTTTGATCCATTATTCTTTCCCAGATTTCCATGATGTGAGACTTTAACTTTATTCTTCTGTAGTTTGCACAATCCTGGATGTCATCCTTCTCTTTATAGATGGGCATAATAAAGCTTTCTCTCCATTCTTTTGGTATCTTTTCTTGACTGTATATGTCCTTTCTAGGTCCCACTGCATGTCTATTCCTTCTCCCAGGCTCTTCCACACCTCTGCAGGAATTCCATCTGGTCCTATTGCTTTACCATTTTCCATCTTCTTTGGTGCCTTCTTTACTTCCATCCTGCTGATAGTATGTGTCATACCAAGGTTCTGGAATCCATCTTCAAAGAATTTTCTGGGATTTTCTTCATTTAACAGGTGTTCATAATATTCTTTCCACCTCTTCTTTATCTTATCCTCGTCGCATAAAACCACTCCATTCCCATCCTTAACCTGTTTTATATGGGAGTAGTCTTTGGTGTTCTTGTCCCTCGGCTTTGCAATTCTGTGGATTTTTCCCTCCTCCTCGGGTGTTTCCAGCTCTTCGTACATGTCAGCTAATGCTCGCGCCTTTTCTTGTGCAACTGCCCTCTTTACTTGCCCCTAAAGTGTTTGGTCCCTCTCCTTACCCTCTTGCTGTCCACACTCTTCCCAGATTTTTATTCGTCTTGTTTGGCTTTCACCACCTCTTCCACTTTATCATTTCACCACCAGGTTTCCTTATCGTCAGGAGGTTTCTTTCCAGATGTCTTTCCCAACACCTCTCCACCCACTCTCTTTATCACCGTATTATTGTGATTCCACCATTCTTGCACTCCCTCTAGCAATCTAGCTTCCGTCAATACTCTCTCCTTAAATTCCTGCCTCGCTTCCTCTTCCTGTGTCAGCTTCCACCACTTGATTGTTGATTGGACACGTGCAGGCCTACCTTTTACTGTGCTCTTTATTTCCAAGCCCATTACCACCACCCTGTGCTGTGCTGCCACACACTCTCCGTTTAAAATTTTACAATTTCTCACCTCTCTCAGGTATGATGTTCTGCACATAAGGAAGTCAATTTGACTTTCCCTTGCTCCACTCTTTTATGTGATGTACTGATTTTCTTTCTTTTCAAACCAGGTGTAACAATAGCCAAATCAAATGACACTGCGCAGTCCACAACCCTCTTTCCCTCGTCATTTCTCTCTCTAACTCCCCAGCCACCATTCATCCACTCAATACCCTCTCTATTCCTTCCTACATGTCCATTCATGTCACCACCAATAATTAATTTCTCTTCTGATGGTATTTCACTCAACTGTCGGTCTATTGCCTTCCAGATTGTCACTTTCTCAACTTCATCACATCCTGCTTGAGGGGCATAAGCACTCACGATATTGACTATTTTTATTTCACAACCATTGCTCTGTCACTTGTCCCCTTCACGCTTATTATGCTGTCTTTTAAGCTTTTTAACAGAATCATTCCTTATTTGTTCCACTATATAGCAATTTATATCTACATCCCAGCTCTCTCGCTTTATTTCCTCTCCATCTAATCTCCTACACACACACACACACACACACACACACACACACACAATGCTTATCCTTCTCTCCAACAGATCTGCTCTCTCTCTCTTCCCTTTCCAGTCATCCTCCCCACGTTCAAAGTTCCAACTCTCAAAGCTGCCACCATCTTCCTTCGCCTCACTCTTCTTATATTTTTATTTCTCATTTTCTCATTTGCTTGAAGATTATCATTATATTATCTGAATAAGGATAATACAATAAATTGAATGGTCAATTATTTATCTAAGTGAAATGGTTCTTGCTGCATTTACAATAAATTCAAAGATAAATGTACTAATTCCAGTTTATTACTAAACATAGTGAGCGCAGTCTGGACCACCTAAAATGTCACCATGAACCACCAGTTGAGAACACTGGTCTAAGTGTTCAAGTCTAATATCCAAAATATCGTCTACACATCGAAATCATGGTACAGGTAATCAAATAATTTTATGGATTAAAAAATACTCATAGCGGCATGTGTATTGAAATCAAGAAACAAATCCGCAGTTAATAACGGTCTTTTCAGATGAAAAGGGGAATCGAACAGGTTCCCGGAAGCTCTCTGTAGAGATTTATTTTTAAATATATGTATCCATACATGACTGTGGATTTGTTTCTCTAATCTTATGGATAATATGTTTAAAAAAACTCCATGTATAAATTTGAGAGAACTAGAGATAAGTTACCTGTTCCATACCGAACGTTTGTCCAAAGGATTTGCTGTTGTAAAAAGCACAGTTGCAAATACAAAATTTAGCTAATCCCTGGTACCGACTGAATAAGCAGGCACTAATGTAAATAAAGAACAAACACTGAAACTTACTTTTCCCTTAAGTCTATTCCATTAATCGAATGGGTGCGTGATATAGTCCCTAATAACGGCGATAGCGATACTGTAAGATATTTTGAAAGTTTCCAAGAGACAGATCTTAAAGTTACTGCAGTTTGCTGTCGTTCTTATTCAGAGGATAAGTCTAATGGGTCTTTTTTGTGGCCCAGATTTTGCTAATATTTTTGGCAGTTTACTGCGCTGTCACTTCGAAGACATTATATCTCGCAACTTAATCCTATCTTGGGTAAAAGTTAAAAATCATTGAACTTTGCTTACGATCACTCGCAACTACTACTACTACTACTACTACTACTACTACTACTACTACTACTAATAATAATAATAATAATAATAATAATAATAATAATAATAATAATAATATCATTAGTAATAATATTATGCCATAATTTCATCAAAAACTGCTTATTACTTTCTCCTTGCATCTTCAGACCAAGACAACTCAAGCAAATGCTGTCATTGTTTTGCTTCTCATTTTGAAGCAACGGTCACGGACATCACGGTAAGGTAAAAAAAAATTTCCTTTAATCCTGAATAATTAATTTCGTCATTCAGTGTGATGCGGATTAATTATTCACTCCAGTTAGCTGGTGGGCACGAAATAGCTTCACGTGTTTAATTTTTTCCTCCCTTTTTTGTAATTCTGCATAAGAAAACTATTGTGCCGGCTTTGTCTGTCCGTCTACCCTCAGATCTTAAAAACTACTGATGCTAGATGGCTGCAAATTGGTATGTTGATCGTCCATCCTCCAATCATCAAACATACCAAATTGCAGCCCTCTAGTCTCAGTAGTTTTTATTTTATTTGAGGTAAAAGTTAGTCATAATCGTGCATCTGGCAACGATATAGGACAGGTCACTACCGGCCCGTGGTTAAAGTTTCATGGGCCGAGGCTCATACAGCATTATACCGAGACCACGAAAGATAGAATTTTCTGTACAGAAAACTCGATTATACCGAAGAAACTTCGGCGCATATTTTACTTGTTGTGCTTTCTACATTCCGTAGATGTGAGTCAGTCTATATATAAGTTTCCTCATGGACTAAAAAGATGTGAAACTCGCAGGTATCCAGGGGGATATTAAAGGTATATCGGATCTTTCCTAGATAGTGACCCTCAAGGGTTGTCGGGGGTCGTTATCTAGGACTAATATTTCATGGGGGTCATTACCTTTATGATATTTACAGTCTTTTCTTTACGTTTTTACGGTATTCCCTGAAGGGCTTGTACTAAAAACACGCCGCAAAGGTGGATACATACCGGGTTAAAACCCTTGGGGTCACTATGTAGGAAAGATTCGGTATATCTATTCAAAATCAGCTGAAACGTGGGATAGTAATTTAAGGAAATTAGAAGCAATGGCTGACAAATATATGGGGTCTGCCTGAGGGACTGAATTAGGGCTGATATGAGAGCCTTCAAAAATAAATTTGAGCATAATGCTTAAATATTTAATAAGAATGTTTAAATAAATACCCATTGAGCTGATGAGGATGTCTCTCTTTCCAAGTCGAGTTTTGAAATATGTATCAGAAATGACAAAAGAAACTAATTGATTTTGTTACGGGACAAGATGTCGATATTCTTGAATTTGTGCAAAATCGATTGAAATGTATTCTTGTTTACTTCCAGACGCTCAATATCGAACTACAATGAGAATAATAAAATCCCAAATTCCCGGAACAGGATATTTCGCTGAAGAGCACACATAATTCACCTTAATAAACGTATCCTATCTATTTCTTTTGAATTACACACACACATACACATAGTTATACTAAGGAAATGTTTCAATTCTGTTATTCTTCCATGCTTTGAATAGTGTTCCCTTGTTTGATCTCTAGCAGCTGACTTGCATCTTAAATTGTTAGACGTAACCTAAAGCTCTACTGAATTTTTTTCCCTGATCTTAATATAGTGTCTTGCAGAATCGTTGTTGGCTCATTGTGCAGGCTGTAGTTGATTCGATCACTTGCCTTGTCATCTGTGAGGTTTAATACCACAGTTTTCAAGGTATTTTATTCCTGTTGTTATCAAATTGTGGGATGACCCTTTAATCCTGTAAGTGAATCGTTGGAATGTCAAAATTTCAAACTTGGTGTCAAAACTTTTATGTTGAGCAGGTTAACATGAGTCTCGCTTTGTAGTTTATTGTTAACTGTCTTATTTATTTTACTTTACCATTAATCTCATTTTTTTTCTCATAATAAATTCTTTCCCCTGAGCTGTTTTCAGCCCTTGGGTTTTTTTCTGCCTTTACTGAGGGTGCAGTTTGGCTGTTTTTCCTATTTGAGCCCTTAATAATAATAATTTTTGCAAATCTTCTTCTGCCGTGAATATTCCCACTGAGGCTCAGCTCCCTTCTTGCAGCTTGGCTTGTAATAATAATAATAATAATAATAATAATAATAATAATAATAATAATAATAATAATAATAATAATAATAATAATAATAAAGGTCTTATTGCTATAATCTAACAGTTTTTCTCCTGTTAATTTTGTTTTTGTGGGTCCTTAAGTTCAGGTGGTGTCACGGCACAATATGAGGATTACCTGTATACTCATGTCCTCAAACACATAGCTTGTTGTATGTACTTTAATATAACTGCGTGTCAGTTGATTACTCATGCAATTATACGACCCATGACTTTATTCTATAAAAAACATACGCTATTTTTAGTTACTTCTTGATGCCTGTTGTAATAACTTTAATATACTGTATATCTGTATATTGTTCAGTCAATCTGTATATCAAACTCTTGGGCAGAAAGTCCTTGAACGACCTTGAAGAAAAATAATTTATCTTACGATCTGTCACGCCTGTCGGTATTGATTATTTTTTTACACAACTAGTAGATAAGCTAGAAGTTGAATTAATCGTTAGTTGAAAATAAAAAGAAAAACTGTCATGCGCGGAATAATAGTTTTATGGCCGGGTAATGAGTCATGCTAAATCAAATACTAATAATAATTATGTAGAGCATATTTTAGAATCTTACTGTACCTCCTTTCATATTCCCTTTCTTCCATCTTACTTTCCACCCTCTCCTAATAATTGATTCATAGTGCAACTGCGTGGTTTTCCTCCTGTTACACCTTTCAAACCTTTTGCTGTCAGTTTCCGTTTCAGCGCTGTCTGACCTCATTAGGTCACAGTGCTTAGCCTTTGGCTTAAATTCTATATTCAGTTCAATCAATTTAGAATTGGTGAAATAATATTTTTGAGATTATTCAACTATAAGGACAAAAACCAATCTACGTTTTCGGAGGAGTGCAAGTTTTAACCATTTTAGATGTGGAAAATTCCTGAGCCATGTATAGAATAGAACGGAACTCTCGCAATATTTAACTAATATTGCGAGAGTGTTTTAGCTTGGGGAGGGGAGGGTCTCTGCAGTGACACGTGGGTGGGAGAGAGGACTCTGGGACTTTCGTTCCCCTCAGCCAAGGTTTTTGTGTTGTAGGCAGTTGCGAGGTTTTAAGATAGAAATCATTAAAGTCACCTAAAGCCCAGGTCTTGGGATAATTGAAGATTCGTATGAAAATGGCTGATAATATAACGCTACACATGGTGTGTTGCAACGAAATTTAAGGAAAATTCCTATTCTGCATTTCTTATTCAAAAATAAATTCTTAAGATCTAGAAATAATTGTAGATATTTACTCAAGCACAGTGACTTGAAAGTACTCGAAGGTCAAAAAGTGGCGATATTTTTCATTTTTCACTATCAGACCATTCCTAATCAATGAGACTGACTGTAATTATGAACTTTATAGGAACAACCTTATGGGAAGAAAAGGTTTCGGTGACGTTAGAAGATATGAGTGGACTGTTATCTCTTATCTCAAATAGAGCAATTTACGAATAGCCATTTAAATATAGGTGGCGTGCAGACGAGAGAGAGAGAGAGAGAGAGAGAGAGAGAGAGAGAGAGAGAGAGAGAGAGAGAGAGAGAGAGGAGTAAAACAGACTTTTTGGATTTCAAAGGTGGGCCAGCGTTTGATGTTTTCCGTTTACAAGGAACGAGGGAAAACTATAAAAAAAATTGGTTTCATCAAGCGCTTTAGTAGTAAAGGAAATTAGGCTAGTAAGGGCTAATAATTAACAGTTATATTATGGGAGAGCTGACGTGGTGCTGATGAAGCTTTTCTGTTGATGCATAAAGTGGCATTATTTTTGAGAAGGAGAAAGGAGCAATAACTATGTATTTTTATCTACGTCATCCCTTTTAGTGGAATTATCTTTTCTCCACACAGACATATATATATATATATATATATATATATATATATATATATATATATATATATATATATATAAGAGCATGTACACAGACACTCGTATATCTATATAATTTTTTTTTGCCCGCACATATACTATATATACACATATATATGTACAGTATATATATATATGCATGTATGTACAGTATGTATACATACACATATATATTGGAATCTTCGTTTTTAAAGCATACTCTGTATTGTATTACAAAAAAATTAGTGATAAACTCAACAGACAGGATTAATTTATTGCAAATTTAAAATCGAATTGAACAGAAAAAGATTGTAAAAAGTGGGATTTGTCTGAGAGAGAGAGAGAGAGAGAGAGAGAGAGAGAGAGAGAGAGAGAGAGAGAGAGAGAGAGAGAGAGAGATTTGGAATGTATTAATTAAAGCATCTTTCATACTGTTTAGATTTCATTTAAGTATCATTAATTTAACGAAGTAAGATCAATATTCTTAATCACGCCATTCAGTTCCAATGATATTAAGTGGTGAGAAAAAAAAACCTTATTTATAATTTTTTTCTTCATTGAGCTATACGTTTAACGGAATAGCGTGCGAGCCATGGCGTTTCACATCCACAAAAAATGGAATGCCATTCTTAGAAAGTATGACAAACAAAGCTTATATAACAAAGGAAATGCTACTTACCTAACTAGAGATACACGAACAGGGCAAGGTAATTCATATGCACTGTATGTAGAGTAACGGAAACATTATTAATATTGTTAAGGTAAAGTTTTTAACAACTAATTATCGATGTAAAAAAATTATCCATTTGCTTCTTCATCCTTATTGTAAACACTTTTCCTTTCTCATGTAAAGGTAACGAATTATTCTAATTATTCCGTCACTTATTTGTAAAACGTACGACAGTCTTACTGTTCATTTTGCTTTTGTTAAATAAGTAAAGTATAAACTACGTGTTTTCCATTAAAACTTTACGATACAGGTCGGGTTTCGTCAACACAAGACGACCAAACTTTCAGCAACTTGATATGAAGACGTGGTCTTCCATCTTGGTCTCCGGTCACACGCAAACATTTCCGTGAAATAAACTAAAATTCTGCGCACAGCTGAAATGTTTAAGCAGCGAAGCGCTTGGCCGCTTGCATAGTCTCCTGTGGTTAACTTGACCAAGTGAGCATGAGCCTAGGTGAAAGGCTGCACTCGCGGGAATCGGCCCACCAAAACAAACCGTCTCTACGGTGTAGGCAAGGTGCTTCCAAACAGGCGCTAGGGCTCACGTGGGTTGGTGGTCTCTGAACAATCACGCAATCTTCACGACCCATTTTCAACAGTCGAATCCCTCCGGAATAAAACAAAAAAAGAGGTAAGACAAATTTAAGCAAAATTCCCGCAGCGCATGCGCCAACTTGGATCTGTAAACACACCTGAGCCAAATCAATCAAGATGTATACAGTAGGTAACAGGCTACACATATACATTCTCCCACACACGCACGTGCCGGTTTATCCTTCTGCACTTAACATGAACTTACATTTAGACGTTTATAGACGATGGCGAAGATTTTAATCATGGCGCCATTACATTCATTCATTGCGATATAGGAATCTACGAGAAATATGAAAAATTTGTTCTTCGCGTAATCAGTAACGTGGTTAATTATGTAACTGTAATAACAACAATGCCCTCTTAACTCATGATGTTTTAGTGTATATTTTTCTTAGTTAATCATGGACTCCGATCTTTGTGCTCTCTCTCTCTCAGTAATGTGGATTTAAATGGGTGCAAACAAGTTTCATGTAATTCCATATGCTCATTTATTTGTGCACGTGTTTCAAGAGCATTCTCGCATTTTTGGTAGCCTAGTGATGGCAAAGCACTAATTTCGAGAAAGCAAATAAGTTTACTTATTACATCTAACATTTTTTTTTAATATGAGAGGATCTTCTGAATTTAATACCTCAGCTTGAAATTATTTTTATTCTTAGTCTATTTTCGTCCCTTTTTCTTCTCTACTGCTCTCAGTTGTTTTTACATTGATCTGTAGAATGTGTGTGTGTGTTTTTTTTAGTCCTTTATGGACCTAGTGTATATATCTTTGCCTCCGTGTCATTTGCATGGAAAATATTACTTTTTTTTATAGAAGTAGCAGTCGCATATGATATTTTACAAAAAGCATTGAATGACAGAATGGGATTCGATTTTCTTAAAACTAACATTTTTAGTTCATGTATTTACATTATTATTTAATATCTGGTTTATAAAGACACGTATTATACTAATCAATCTATTCGTAAATCTGTTTTGTTTTTGTCAGTTTTTTTATCTTACGGAAAGAATGATGATACCCGTAAATTGCGGTAATGGCGTGTGCTTGTGTGTGTTTACTTACATATATACTGTCATTCGCAGACATTCCTCGACGAAACTGTTATATGTTTTGCGTATTTTTCTTCGTGAATACTTCCATTTCTATCGAAAACCAACTACATTAAAAATTTGGTGAACTCCTAATAACGATTTTCAAAACGAATTAACGGTTTTTGTGACGGCTCAACTGGGTCACACCATGGAGTAAGCCAGTAGACTCGGCTTGCTCCATTTACCCGTTTATCGCTCCGCAATAACAGTTATTTGTAATAATTGTCACGAATTCCTAGATGAATTTCACACATGCATGTACAGTATGTATGTAGGTTACACATGCATGTACAGTATGTATGTAGGTTAGAAATTTAAATACTCATGTTGATCTGTTGTAGACTTACTCTTAACATCAAAACTAGGCCATACCCTACCCCAAGGGGGAAAATCAGCCAGCAGAGTAAGACAAGATATGGGAAAAGGTGATGAATAGATAAATTTGAGGGAATATAAAATAAAGCCAATACACCTGAAATTCAGGAGACATCAGCAGAGAGCAGGGAAGAATTTGCTCTACGCTTAAATATGCGGAAAGCAGATTCCACAACTGTCCTTGGCAAACTATTCGGACGTTGTAAAGAACAGCAACCCCAGAGTACCTGAGGGTTGTTTATCTTAACAAGCTAATATTTGGGGTGGCTGATGTTAACAAGCTCATTCTGATACTGGCGGTGCATCTGTTTGTTGTCGGCCAAATGGAATGTCCTTCGCCGTGTTCAGTACGGGGATGGCTGATGTTAACAAAGTTCATTCTGAGAATAGCCAATCTTTACATGGGTACTCTGGGGTTGCGGATCTTTACAACGTCCAACTATTCCATATTTTGTTGTAGCCAAAATAAAACTCATAGCTTATCAACCTAAGAATAATACTAAGAGATAGTATTATCCACGGAATACTTAAAGGACGTATGTTTTCAGTTACCTAGAATGATAATTAGGAAAGCTCCAATGTTTTTGTTTCGTTATCACGGGTCTTCCCTCTGCTGTATTTCCAAGTGAAGAAGAATGAAACAAGAGATAAATTTCATGAAACCAGATTTTTTTTCTTTATATTTGCAGTGCACGGAGTATTATCCAGTTAGGCTGTGGATTGCTACATTCAGTATTTCTTTTGGAGGAAATTGTTTTTCAAGATCTCCAGCATAAACTGAGAAGCTAGATAGATGGAATTGGCTGAAAGTGTATTTTAACAGAAAAATGGAGTCGTTTACTTTTTCTTAGATACGATTCAAAACTTCGCAAAATGTATGTAAAGTTTTTAAAATAAAATGCAGAAAAACTGAGTTGGTGTAACATTGAACTATGATTCTTTATCCAGAAAATTAAACTCTCAGAAAAAAAGGAAAAATTCATTATGTACTGTTAAAAGCGTCAGAAAGATAAACATCTGTAAACAAAAATAATGTTTATTATGATCCTCTTTGGTTTAATTACTGCCAAAAGAGGAATCAGTAAATTTTTAGAAAGAAACAGAATTAAAACAAACCACATTTTGTATCTTCATCAGTCCTCTGGTTTGTGGTACTATTTATAATCTTGGGCAAATTCCTTTGGAACAAGCAAAAAAAAAAAATGCATTTAGACTTATTGAAAACAATGGACCTAACAGAAATTTAGTGGGATACTGCACTGGAGAAATAAGTAGTAAAAATAAATAAATAAATAAATACGATGAATAAAAAGGTAAACAAAACTTAGTATAAGAGTTCATAACTAATTAAGAAATCTTGGGTAGCGCATTTTCATTTTTCTTCTACAGACATAACAATATCATCATCATCAATAACAGTAATAATAATGCTGATGATTATAATAAAATATGATAAAAAAAAACCTTGCTATCATATCGTTGTCGCCAGCCTAAAGCATACTCAAGTGAAACCAGGAAGACGGTTGTGATTGGAACATTCATCATATTCCGTTAGTCCAGATGTGGCTCAAGACAGCATGAGCCTTAATTATTAAATAACAAAAATTAAAACAAATAACATAATAATGACAAATGGAATCCTGCTTTGAAGTATACTGTACAGGGCTATTTGGTGATTCGTCTCAAAACTGTCTGGTAGTCAAGGGTATTCTGGTGTCCAGCGTGAAACTCGATCCGCTTGGTGAAATTCCAAACCTTAGGGTCACCAGCCTAAAACCTAACCGCAATGGAAAATTAAACACAAAAACAAAATAAGAGAGAGAGAGAGAGAGAGGGATTATTTAGAAGAATGTGACTGGACAGGCTTGGTCAGGTAGTTGCCATTCCCTGGAAGGCGCCAACTGTCTCTTGTTTACCGATCAGTTTTCTCCTCTTCGTTTATGTGTTTTGTTTGTTTCTGTTTCCCATAGACGCTGTTTTCCCTTTCCATTTCCATTGTTTATTTGTCTCTCTTAACTGCAGGAGCCTGCGCTGGCATAAATCTACCTTCTCCACTGAATACCTACCAGTTTCTTATTCCTTCCATGTCAGATTTACTTTTCGATTTAAACCAACTGTTTTACTGTCATCACGAGCGTGTTTTTGAGAGAGGAGGAACATACACTGATTCCAAGATCATACTCGCCCATACAGAGATGAAGCAGACATAAACCTCACTTTCTCACGACAAAAAAAGGGTAAGAATGTTTAGACCCATAACACAACATTAAACAACAAGCGTAAAAACACTGTTCAGATCGATACACACACACTGGTAAACTTTGAGCATAAATGTATGAATGCATGTCTAGTATAATGCATTGATCGCCATAAATTTCGCTTTATTTTTCCTTACTTCGCCCAGAAAAACGACATATACTCTCCTAATCGCTTAGCAGTCTATGCATGTTCTAAAACTAACGCTATACACTCTCTCACACTCATAAAAAAACACAAGCATGCATGAAACCACACGCATGTTCCATTATTATATATACATACAATCAATATATTTATATATACAATCTATATATGTATATATATATATATACAGTATATTAATGGATGTATATATGTATGGATGTGTGTGTGTGTTCGAGCATAACTCTGAAATGCATTGAGCAATTTCAACTAAACTTGGGGGTCGGGGTGGGGGTGGGAAGGACTTCCCTGAAATGGGGCTGGCTCTGCCTGTAGACTTAGTAGCTAAATGAACTCTACGAATTTATCATACCTCATTCGGTATACATATGACTTATTATAGGAAAAAGAATACTGTGCGGGTAAGACATCACTGGCACCAAAGGGGGTGACATGTAAAAATATCAGACAACAACAGATATTAGTGTCTAATCCATAGTTTTCGAGGTCGCTAAGATGAATGGTGACACTCGATGGCCTTTAAGCCCACGTTCAGCCCAGATAGGAAGCGGGGGTGAAAAGGGCTGAAAATTAAATGTAAAAAATGATAGATATTAGTGCCTAATCCATAGTTTTTGAGGTCACCGAGATGAATAGTAACACTCCCGATGATCTTTAAGTCCAAGTTCAGCCCTGATAGGAATGGGGGGTGAGAAGGGTTAAATATAAAATGTCAAAAATGCTGGGCAATGTAATTGAAGCAACTATCTTAACAGGAAAGGGAGAGAGAGAGAGAGAGAGTAGAGGGGATGTTAGGGAGGTGAAAGAGGGAAAGAGTGAGGGAGACTTGGAGAGAGAGAGGGAGAGGAAGTGAGAGAGAGAGAGAGAGTAGAGTGGGTGTTTGGGAGGAAAGAGAGAGAGTAGAGGGGGTGTTAGGGAGGAGAAACAGGGAAAGAGTGAGGGAGAATTGGAGAGAGAGAAAGTTTATTGATTGTCTTTCAGAGTTTTCGGGCAGTGCCAGGTTTGTCACTATTATATATATAGAATATATATATAATTTATATATTTATATATTTATATATATATATATATATATATATATATATATATATATATATATATATATATATATATATATACACATATATGCACTTAGGGACATTTGATATCCCCAGGGGCTAGTACTAAACACGGCAAAACAGTGGACTAATGAACTAATATGTATCATTTCTCGTGTTTAGCACTAGTCCCTGAGGGGTCAAATGTATTTTGCCGCATTTAGTACTAGCTCCTGTGGGATTAAATCCCTCAGGGGCTAGTACTAAATAAATAAATATATATAAATGTGTGTGTGTATGTACATACATGTGTATATATATATGTATATACATATGTATATGTATATTTATTATGTATGTATACATATAAATATATATATAATATAAATATATATATATAATATAAAATATATATATATAAATATATATATATATAAATACACATATAAATATATATGAATATATATATATATATATATATATATATATATATATATATATATATATATATGTGTGTGTGTGTGTGTGTGTGTGTGTGTGCATGTGCATGTGTGTGTATTTCGAAAATAAAATGCTTCAACGTGTGCAAATGAAAAATCAAAAGATTTCTGATTTGACTCATAGATCAAACATGATTCGCCCCTCATATTGGAGTTCATGACTAATTTTATTTTATTTCACATATTAGTACATATTAGTTCTTCAGTAATTAAGTATTGTTTTTTCAGCATCTGAATTAAAAACTTCAGGAAAAAGTTAAGTTTTTAAATTACGCATAAAAGATTTTACGGGTGACTACAGACCATTATTGTCAAAATTAAATATAAACATTGTTCTCATTTTACCAAAGATAAAAATGAGGTTAGACTGACACGGTTTCCATTATTAGCAACGAAATTTAAATGATCTATTAAAAGTGGGTTACTTTGTGGCACACTTCGCTTTTGAAATCATTGATCTGTAGTAATTTCACGAAGACGCTAAGTGAGGACAGTTGCAGCCTAGAAATGAGTTCACAGACCAATTAACATTTTGCCTACGGTGCACGCAAGTCAGTTTTCGGTAAGGCACGCACTTCCCAGGCTTGAATGTGTGGAGGAGGACACGTTACTCGTATGATGTTCGTTACCAAAATACGGTCGACTCGTTACTAACGAATGGCTTAGGAGGATTCGTTACTAACTAAAGATGAAGAGTCGTTATGAACACTTGATTAACTTGATATTGACGGGCTAAAGTCTCTTTACTATAAGGCGGGAATCATTAATAATTCGGTGGCACTAACGATGCTGGTCTCTTTACAAGGTAAACAGTGAACTTGGCAAGGCATACTCGTTATCAGAGACGTCTCATTACTACCGAGAAGTAATGTCTAGTTGCTAACCAGAAGCAAGGAATTAATTGCATGGTCTATGTCTGTATTCTTAGCCCACATTCGCTGTCTCTTATGGTTGTACAACCATTGTACAACCATATCCTTCTTGAGTGGGTAATACTGATGTTTTGCAGCAATTATTGAGTAATTTTTAACAGTTTGATTTTATGCCTCTGTCATGGAAAGCAAAGAGTGAAGGATATAAAGACAGAAGCTAAAATAGTGAATTTTATTTGAAATTGACTGAAAAAAAAATAGGAATAGGCCTAAGTACCACTTTGTTCCCAGTAGCCAATAAATTCTATGCGTTCCAACTACCGATGCGAGCTGAAGAGGGCGATAGATAGGGAGAAATCGCGCACTGGCTTAGATATTGACAGATATTGACGTTGAGACCTTAATTCTGATGGATGATACTTATGATATTTTGACCTCGAAAATAAATTTCTTAAAGTTATGAATTCTTAAAATGAAGTGATGTGACCGTGAATGATTGCTATATAAATAAAAAAATTAAGCACGATGGCGTGTCAAGTTTGGACGTTGGGAAAGAAGATGGTGAGGAGGATCAGTCGATAACTGCGCGAGTATTCACCCTTTTATTTACCTAAAATTGATAACGTAAATACCGAATATTACGGTGAATAAGTCGAGTTTAAAAGGTCACATTTTTATTGTCAAAATAAGGGGTCGACTTATACGGCAGGTATAATCGTACCAGTAGCATCAGGATACCTAAAACTGCTGCTGAACTTGGCATATTTCTGAGACTTAAAAAAAAAAAACATTAAATATCTTTCTGTATTAACCATGATTTCTAACATACATATGTTACGGGGGCACTTACATGTAATATATGTTGAACATGCAATTACAGTTTGTTGGAACAGTAGTCTATCAATGTTGTGTAAACAAGTTATTCACACAAGGAATGGCTGTTTCTGCACATAGCTGCGTAAGAACCCATTCTTCTGAATACTCCTCCAGCTCAGGCCATTGGTTGGTGCCTGTTCTCATAGCACATTTCCTCTTGGGCATGATCTGGAGTGTGGCAGTGTTTTTCTTCAGGACTCGAACGATCTTTTCCCCCGTAAGGGGATAGGGCCGTCAGTGCACCTCGTGCATTACTTTAGGGTCTTTGCAGCGTCCCTTCGGCCCCTAGCTGCAACTGCTTTCATTCCTTTTACTGTTCCTCCGTTCATATTCTCTTTCTTCCATCTTACTTTCCACCCTCTCTTAACAATTGATTCATAGTGCAATTGCGAAGTTTTCCTCCTGTTACACCTTTCAAACTTTAACTGTCAATTTCCGTTTCAGCGCTGAATGGCCTTAGTTGCCCCAGGCATGTATTCCTAAATATATAAATCGAGCGAGCTTTTCATTATCACCAAATTTCTTTGCTGCTGCACAGTTGTTTGGGGAATTTACAAGAGCAACTACTTTCTGCTTGAAACTGGCATTGTATTGTACTCCATTCTTTTAGCTGGAGGCGCCATAAGGGTGATATTCAGCTCAGATTTTGTACGATAATTCTTGAAATGTTTGCATTAATCAGGAGAGTTCTGTCAAGATGAGCTTAGGTAATGAATGCTGAGTGCTGAAAAATACCATAATTTACAACAATTGCCGTAGTTTAGATGGTCGACTTATCGAATCCAGGTAAAAAAAGTCACAGGAAAAAGTCACCTTAACGTTAATCTTTCCTAGATAGTGATCCCCAGGGGTTTTAACCCGGTATATATCCACCTTTGCGGCGTGTTCAGTACAAACCCGTTGGGGATTACCGTAAAAGCATGAACAAAAGACTGTAAATATCATAAAGATAACGACCCCCAAGAAATATTAGTCCTGGATAACGACCCCCGAAAACCCTTGTGGGTCACTATCTAGGAAAGATCCAAAATATTTTGTTTTATTACTGTAATTGCTTTAATTGCCACCATAAATTATTAATGTGACTTTTTTCCTAGACAAAATTGTGGCTTTTCTTCTGTGACTTTTTTTCCTAGCCAAAATTGTGACTTTTCTTCTGTGACTTTTTTCCCGTGACTTTATTATCGGCCACCGACTTATCTGCCAGGTATAGCTCTATAACAACAGTTTCAGGTAAGATAACTGAAGTCGACTTATACACAATATAACCCATTATATCAAGTATGCCGCGTTTATTCACAATTCCTTTTTATTCAAAGCCTTCATGTGATAAGTATCGCCAGGAAACATAACCTTAAATAACATACACATCATTCATACCCATAGAAGATGGATTACATGTACATCTTAGTGCCAACAGAATAGGTTGCTTCTGATACCTCCAGTTTGCTTCATTAACCCGTCTAGTATTCACATCTACATCGATATCTTTTGATAGTTATGAAGATAACAACATCCCATAACTAATGTTGAAGCCTTTGCTGGGCACCCATTAATGGAAGGCAGAACAACTCCAAATCATGCTGCCATTCCAAAAACATTTTCCACAATGCATCAAGCCCGTGATATTCACTGATTATGAATAGCATGTGATTTGACGAAAATGCTTTGGGAAAACGGTTTCATGAGGCTACCCGCTGAAGGAAAAGAGCCGTTTGCTACAAAAACATAAGGCATAACTACATGTTCGGTTTAGGAACGATTTTTCTTTCAGTTTTTATTTTACAAAATTTGGTGTTTGCAAATACCCCTCCTTCTGAAACTCTGCCATTGGCACCAACATCAGCCATGTTAAACTCATCATTGGCATTAGCGACATACATCAGTACAACTCTCGATGTGTGTTTGTGATTACAATAAAAGGAGCCAGACCCAGTGGCCTTAATTTGCACATCTTGTCCATCGATCACCCCAGTGCAGTGGGGGAACTGCCAAGCTCTTTCAAAAGCTTTAGCTGCTTCTAACCGATCATTTGGTGTCTGATGTGTGTAAGAAAGAAAAGAGTGAAATAAATGAATCTATCAGTCTTGCAGAAAATTGGAATAACTTAAAAAATATCCATCATAGAGTAATGAAAATCGAACTCATTCAAGATGAAAATCCAATGTCCATACACATCAAGTTGTGTCAAAATCACCGAAAACTGTAGACTGCAAAGGGGTAACAATGTAAACTCGGACGGAGGGACATGGATGGAAACCATTCCTCTAGTCCTCTTCAGGTTTACGGGTGGAGGAATAGGAATACCAGAATCCTCGTCTGTTGCCTTGCCATAAGGGGGCCCTCGCCATTCTGCAGTGAAAAAATACACAAAATATCACTCAGGAAACCCTTCTTCTGCCGACCGCCCTCAGGAGAACAACGAGGCGCGCCCCTGGGACAACGATACAGCTGCCCTCCTCCTTGAGCAGCAAGCAGAGCCCCCGGCGCCAACCAATCACCTCCCCCTTCCGTCAGCCAGACTCGCAGCCAATAGGAGAGCTCCTGGAATATGACTGACCAATAATAATAATAATAATAATAATAATGATAATAATAATCTATAAAAATAAAATCCGAGTGGATTTTGTTTGTTCTCCCCCAGGTGACAGTAGGAGAGAACATGAAACAGCCACCCTGCCCCTGCAAACTGGTTTGTCCGCCCCGAGTGGGGCAGGGTAGGTAGGGGATTGGGAGGGTAGGAGGGACATCGACCCTCCTACTGCAAACCTGTTTGTCCGGCCCGGGTGGGGGCAGGGTAGGTTGGGGATCAGGAGTGTATGGGAGACAGCAGATCCGGGTTCCAGTGTGCATTGTACGCGCCAACAAACTTGTAATAATAATAATAATAATAATAATAATAATAATAATAATAATAATAATCTGCACGATCCGTCTACATCTGGCACTTGGACAGCTCAAGTGTTCAGTCAAAAGACGCAGCATCACACATTTCAAAGAAATGAAAGAAAATGGGTATAGAAAGTAAACGTTACGAAACTCTTTCACTGGCGTGTAACGATCTTCAACAAAATAAAGATCCCGCTGACGTGCTAGCAAGGATATGGGCTCTAGGAATTTGAACACAGACAAGCAAATAATGCAGGGAAGACTGTTTAATGATAGGCTACCCTTTTTTTCTGAGGGTCGCTTATGAACAGTACACAGACTGAATATTAATGACAATAGTAATGATTAAAGTAGATCCACGACAATTATTTCTGTTATATCCAGCAGCAATACTAAAACCAGGAGAGTTAACATAACTGGGGGAAATATTCATACTACCCCAAAAGGTGGTGAAGTGCTTGCTTACGTAATGCTGTCCGAAATTTATCGTTATCTGCAATATTGTATGTAATATACATTATACCATATTGGCGGTGGAGGGAAAGACTTCAGTCATTTCAAATAGTTATTTTCTGCTTTTAAGCGGAACGCAAATTGCTTCCATATAAAATCAGTATTATGATATTCAGAAAATTGCATTTATTCCTTATTCATCTTATCAAACCGACCTTAAGAGTGTTGGCAGCTTTATAGATTATCAGCCTGAAGTTTACTGTAAACCTAGAGGAGATGGTAGCATTACAGAAGGCCAACCTAACACGGAGGTAATAGCAGCATAACAGATTACCAGCCTCATGTTTACTGTAATCCCAGAGATGATGATAGCAAAAAAGAATGTTGACCTCACATGGAGCTGATGGCTTTGGACCTAAAGAGGAAGGTATCATAACAAAATGAAAACCTCACATGGTATTCTGTGAACACAAAATGCCGACCTAACATGAAGCTGATGGCTGTTTGACATGCAGATTATCTGACTCATATCTAACAGTTTACTATCTTGGCATTTACTGCGAACCCAGAATGCCGATCTCCACACACATAGAATGGCTGTGAGCCCAGTGTTGATGATAGCATAACAGAATGCTGAGCTTGGAACAGAATATGGAAATTAGGTTAGAGGTCAAGCTCTGGGACCTATGAGGTGATTCAGTGCTGAAAGGGAAATTAAGAATGTGAAGTTTTTAAAGGTGTAACAGGATGAAAACCTCGCGGTTGCACTATGAAACAACTGTTAGAATGAAGGTGCAGAGCAAGATGGAAGAGAGTATGAATGGAGGAAGAGTAAAAGGAACGAAAGAGGTTGCAGCTAGGGGCCGAAGTGACGCTGCAAAGAACATTAAGTAATGGCTACAGTGCACCGAGCTAGGTACTCTGACGGCACTACTCCCTTGCGGGGCGAACGCTGAGCTTACTTGGAAGTTATGGTGACATAACAGCTGACCAACCTCAAGTTTAACTGTGAAACCAGAGGGTACGGTAGCACAGCAGAATGCCGACCTAACTTGGTGGAAACTTCAGCATAACAGATTACCAGCCTCAAATATAATAGATTACTTACCACACGTTTCAAGTGAACCGAGCGTTGACAATCGCTTAACAGAATGTCGGTCTAGACATTCTATCAAGGTGTGGGTAGAATGTATTAGACTTGATACCTCAGTGTAGGTTTTGGCATCGTTTATTCTCGTTTCAACGTCAAACTTAACAACGTACGAGTTTCTGTCACGACATCGCTTTTCGGATTTAGCGCGGGCTGTGAATATACACACACGTATGGCAGTAAATTATCGATGTTTGATGAAATAAATGCTCCTTAGTGAATCAAAAAGGTGAGAAAGAGAGAGAGAGTATACTTTGCAAGTGGTGTTTTTTTAAGTCATAATCAAAACCGAAGAGGCTACGTATTCATTTATTTATTTCTGTTTTGAAAACTGAGTAAACTTATTTGATTTGGAAATGTTTTTGTTGCAACCTATGACATTTGGTTTTATTTATGATACTTCTTTATTCAAAGACAAAAACACAAGAGCGCGCATAACAGAGACGTCATTGTGCATGAAACTTAATGTGAATCATTTATTATGTTGTTGTAGGTGCAAGTCTGCCATCTATTTGTTTACTCGTGATTTATAATTATATAACAAATAATTTCATTATAAGTATTATTACCATTAAGAATTGTTGTTATAAATGTTTTAAAAGCTAACTGACTTTTCCTTCCCTACCATAAAAAAAGACGCAAGACAACTAACGGAAATGCTTCTTGTTTAAACCCATTACTTATTCGACACGCATTTTTTCAAGGTGGCCATACGGAGAACATGCCAGGTTACGTACAATGTAAGTGCGCCATCGCATACACATAACACTTACCGAGAAAGCGACACTCGACACCTTTAATCCCGTGTTGAAACCAGGTTTCAACCAGCCCCTGTAAAATTTAAGCCATTCAACACTCGCTCTTCCATCCATCCTACAGGGCGGATTTAGACGTGCTGCGCCTGCGCTGCAACAGGCCTTTTATTTGTCTCTTAAAACGTTTCAGTAGATCATTATTTTAAACAAGGAAAAAAGGGCTCAAATAACAAGTCGTCATTACTGCTTAAAGGTAGGAAAAGCGTCACTTACGGATGGTCGTGTAAGAAACATTGCTTACGAAATTGCCATTTAAAAACTTCGCTCTTGTTGTCTCGTTCATGCAATGTGCGTTGTGCTTTTGTGTTTACTGGGAGGTCGCGTTCTTGAAAAAATATTTCTTGGGTTGGGTGCCTCATTTTCCATTAAGTATCAATCGGTATTTAAGTAGATATAAATTTCTTCATCCAGTAATCCAATTTACATTGTTATAACGGTAGGCTGTTTTATCAACAAAATTAATTGTACAATACTGTATATGCTGCACATTTGCATAGGAAAAATAATAACAGTTGACTGATCCATTCATTACTGACCGAGTTGAAATCTTGGGGCTTTTTCTTGTTTATCAAAGCTGTGCAAATATACCGTTCATTTCTCTTCCGATGTCGCCGAATTTTCTCAGCTTTTGGGTCATCTTATAAATTAAACCGCATTAATTTATCACATACCGCTCTGTGCGGTGTATGAACCAAGACGCTGGTAGATTCTTTTCTGGATCTTTTCGGTTAATGACTTTTTTTCAGTTTTTGTACCAAATGGGGCGAAAGTCAGGAGAGAAGGCATTAGACATTGACTTGGCTGATTCGATCCTTTGTTACTTGGCAAGAAAAGCGTTCGTCGAGACCTAGGCCTATCTAATGATCTATTTTCCTCTTCATTCAGCACTAGTTTTCGAAATTTAATCTTATTAGATTTCTTAGCAGGTTTTTAAACTTTTTTTCAAAGATTTCAGTTATCGGTAACTCACAATTTTATGAATATTATCAAGCGGTGATTTACGCAAACAAGTAATTCGTTCTACAGTGATGGCAAAGATTGAATATCTCTTTTTCCCAGTAGTCTTTGAAAATTAACCCCCCCCTCAAGTCAGTCAGTAGTTTTGATTTAAAAGGAAACAGGTGTTTTGGAAGCGTTCATTTTAGATTAAGTCAACCTTGCACTGGCACGGGCTCTTGCTCTATAAGGGTAGCCAGTTAGTCGTAGAAGCTGGCTGTCTCATTTCTGAGGTGAATCGGTTACTTCTCTTTGAACCTTTTCAGGGTTCGTGGGACTTATCCATAATCCACCCTTATTTGGAGTATAGGTCTCTTATCCAGTGATACTCTCCTTGCCCTATTCTTCTTCATAAAAAAATGAATAAAAAGCTATCTGTCTAAACAGTTGACTACCTCTTAACAATGTAAATTCATTTCAGCTCCGTCAAAGGTCGTTGCTCTATGCCTGTTCTGCCGAAATTATTTTGAACGTAGTTCCTGTGAACAGCTTGTTTGTTTGCACCTAAACCAATCGGTAATTTGGTTGACTAGTTTAGATTTAGCCATGGGGTAGGACTGGCGTGGCCCTCTTTGTAGGTCCGTTGCTAAGTAACCAATTGCTTCTTAGCCACGTGAAATAAGTCTAATCCTTCGGGCCAACCCTAGGAGAGCTGTTAATCAGCTCAGTGGTCTGGTAAAACTAAGGTATACTTAACTTTTTTTTCCAGACCCTATGCAACCAATAGAGTAATAAGTTGCCCCCCCCCCCTAAATCTAAGGACTGAAAAATAAGAGACATTCAAGAAAAAACTGATTCATGCTTCCTCTAATGCAGTTATGACGAAAAAAGGACAAATTACGCAACAAAACTGTAAATGCCGTGTCCGTTCGTAGAATGTTGGAATTGTAATGTAACCTTTAGGCGAAAACCCAAGCGCCAGGACCTATGAAGGTACATTCAAGGCTGAAAATAATGTTGAAACAATTGTTAGGAGAGGGTGGAAAGTAAGATGGAAGAAAGAGAGACAGTGCTGACATTCGTAGTAGTGTTTCACTTTGTTTTGGCAGCCATATCCCGTTTCGATCTCATCCTCATGAAAAAGAAATGCATACAACATTTGGTCTTGATAAGCAAGTTGAATCTGTGTATTCTTATATTTTACATATCTTTCCATGTTGTACAGGTAATTCAATATCTTTCTTCATAATCACATGTAATTTTATAGATAGTTTGTTTTTAATGGAGATATGTAAATCTACTTGTTCGTTCGCTTGTTGCGTTAGTTGTGAACTGCGTCTAAACTTTTAACGTCTCAGGAGGGCCACATCAGGCCTCATAATCCCTTTCACAGGATTAATCCTGCCCTTTCAAGCCTTATCACACTTGCAAGGGAACGCTCCGGCATCAGCTTAATAAAGGCTAACTGCAAAACTCTTCTTTAAAAGTGATGAATTTCTCCATCCAGTAATGTAGTAGCATGTCTCCTTACTATTGCACTCGTTCTAGAACAAATGCAGAAGAGATAGCAATCTACTGAATGTTGATGAATCGTCAGAAATACCGCATTCTACTTGCTACATACATATACATGTCCGCTCACTCGAATGCACAAACATACATATATACAAGAACATGCAGGCGCGAATGCCACTTAGTAATTCCATGTAGAATATTATGAATTTAATTTTTATACTTCTCATAGAACAGTTTTGATACTTTCCTATATTTGTTGAGAGGTACAGTGCATTATCGTAAGCCACGTGAACATTACTTACCGTATGTTATTTTGTTGATTACAATTTCTTATGATCACTGAAGAGATAATTAAATAAGATTGGACCTAAAACTTCCTGGTAAATGTCTATTCCGCTTTCAGTATTTCAAGAGGCAAAAAATCATTAAATGGCTCTAACTGGTTTTGTATGACGGTTACTCATGCAACGCCGCCAGTAAGGAATATAACTCGGCGATATTTTGACATATGTGGGAGAAAGAATTATTGCACTATTGTTGCTGGAGAGACAGCTGTCAAGAATGTACACAGAAACTTAAATATTTTCAACGCTCAGGGCCTTAGCGAAGGAGACAACAAAACTTTTCATTCATTCCTGCAAAACCGGTTTGCCTCTGGAAGTGTTCCGGTCCCGACAAAAGTGTTAAGTAGGCTTTTTCAAATATTATGAAACGTCGTAATATATAATTCTCGACGTTGATGTCTCTTTCGTTGAGGAAAATGTACTTTTGATCAAGGTCTAAAGAATATGTGCTTTTGCCTACATTTGTTCGAAACTTTTTTTTATCATCATTATATTTATATATTAAACATCATAATTTCTCAATAATGTTTTGTCATAACCAAATAAAGGTCTTCAGAATTATGTTGATAACGAACGTTTAATTTTTTTAGGTTCAATTAAAGATCACGGCAACATTTAAAGCTACCGCCATGATCCTCTTACCGTTAGAGCAGGTAATGCCACCGACACTCAACGTTTTAATTTGAATATGTCGTAAAAGATGGAGCGCACCTAGTAAGAATACATTGTTTATAAAAATAAAATCTAATTCAAAATTAATAACAACAGAACGAAACATCTTACAGTTCTACATTAAATAATAGATTTAATATAAGTTAGTGGCACCTATCCCAGCTGACATGGGTACGAAGTGCGTGATTGGCTAATACAGTTTAAATCGCTCGTCTTGTTTATCTGGTGCGGGATTTCAAAGTGAATTTGTTTGTTTGTAGTGATATCGCGTTAAAAGTATGTTTTCTAAAGCCAAAATAAAGCGTTTTAACGAGGAAGTTGGTAAGTATTGCGTTGTTCTGTGGTTAGAGTTATATTATAAGCGCATACATCGTTTAATATCAATGAAATGATTGAAAATGAGACTCGCGTAGGTCTGGATGTAGGAAGCAAGCGTGCTTGAGGTTTACAATTTCCCTTGGCAATGTGACTCGAAGTGAATTTAACAGATCTCGATGAAGTTAATCCAGATTTTAATCAACGAAGCTTTTCTAAACGCTAGACAAGATTACTAGTCTAGATTCCAACGCTAGTTAGCTTGCTGGGTTATAAGCGAGCCGTAGCCTAGCTATAGGCTAGGATGGGTATGCGCAGCCTTCTTAATGCTATTAGGCAGCTGCTATTATTGTGGGCCTAAGGACTAATAACTTTTTGCTTGAATCGCTTGCATTACGGGTTGGTTGATTCGGGGGATAAGCATACAGGTCAGAAATGGCTAGTTCGACTGATGAAGCAGAGGGAAGCGTAGGCCCAAACTATAATTCCCGAAGGTGGTTAGTGCCGTCAGTGCACCTCACGGGGTGCACTGTAGGCATTATTAAAGGTACCTTTTACTGTACCTCCATTCATGTTATCTTTCTTCCATCTTGCTATCCACCCTCTCATAACAATTGTTTCATAGTGCATCAGCGAGGTTTATCTTCCTGTTGCACCTTTCAAGCCTACCTAGGCTACTCACAATTTCCCTTCCAGCGCTGAATTACCTCATAGGTCCCAGTGCTTGGCCTTTGGCCTAAACTCTATATTCCATTTCATACCAACGTGTATTTGGTTAGGCTTTTATAAGCCAGCCTTATTTACACTCGCAGATGGAGATCTTTTGCTTTAGGTATAACGCTAATATCTTGGTAAGATTAAATCAGATGGTGCTAATGGTTGAATGAATATGACTCCAAAAAACTCCTAACTAAGAAAATCTTACCTGACCCAAGAATCCAACCCCTAGGGTACAGCTCTCATTAAGGACCAATAAGTCCCCATTGAATTATTGGAAAGGTTGCTCTAATGGCTGTGATGAAATAGCCTATGCTCTAAATGCAAACGAAGTAACTTGAATATATGGAAAATGTGGCATTGGTGGTTGTAATTGTAAGGATAATGCCTGCATCCTAATCTAAGTCTGCATAATTTTAACTTAATATATATTGCTGTGAAGATAAAAAGGCCCATAAAACACTATTTGAACATTGCAACCATATATTTCAGGCACTTCCTTCTGTGCCCCTGTTCACTGGTAAAATATGGACAGATGAAATGTTACAAGGGTATATATACAAATTATATATTGCTGTGTTCTTCCTGGTGGGGATGGGTTTTTGTCCCCTTGGCCCCTTAAACTTGCCCAGATATTATGCTCATGGGGATACATTCTAATTAATCCCAATCATCTCCAACACTAACCTAGGTAATTATTATTGCTTTCCTTAAGGTATTGAGGGTTAGAGCGATGTAATCTCGGATACCCTTGGTTGGGTTGTTGTAGCAAAGATCCAGTCCAGTTTGCACTGATAAATATTAAAATGCATTCACTGTCTATGTACACTTGTTCAAAAAATATTTTTAAAAGTTCCAGTGGCTTGGTACTTCCTGCTTTTTTAGGGGGGTTAACGCTGCAAATTAAGACAGCATCATATGTTATTCAAGTTAAGCAAGGCAAGCTTAGCACACACTCATTTTCCTGAAAACCCAGTTAAGTATTGTACATGTATACCCAGCTAGAGATTATGAGATGAATGGCAGTGTGATACAGAAAATAAGTTATTCTCTAAAGCATATTGAAGTTTAGATGCCAAGCAGTGGATATATATTTATACAATCCAAGTAATTTAAACTTCATATTCTTAAAGTAAATATCACATATAAAATATTTTGAAATGGGCAAAGTCATTTTACGCATTAAAGTAGTGTATATAGTATTAGTACATTTAACTGATATTTAACAAGATCCTACATAACACACACACACACACACACAGTTGATGTCTCTGGGTTGGGGATTGGTTAGCCCCATAAAGAATTCATTACATTAAAAGCATACCATTCTTCTGGGTAGCCAAGGACAGCAACACTTGATTTCTGAGTTGGTTGGTTTTGTCTTTTGGGAAGGTTCGGGTGCATCTGAAGATTTTAACTTTTCAAGCACCCACAAATTTGGGTGCTTGCTACTTCTAGAGTGCTGGTGGTTGAAGATAAATACATGATAAGTGGTTGGTGGAAATGTTTTCTTATTTCACTATGAAGAATGTGACGTTCAGCTAAGTCCAAGTAGTCAGTGAAATCCCTCCATGGCATTTAATGTTGTGTGGATGCAAGCTTTCCTTTGTGTTGGCTGGTAAAATTGGCTAAGTAATTGGATGTGATTATGATTTTTCCAAAACAGGGACAACCCTGACATAGTCACAGTCTTTGCCCTAAATGGAAGTCTGTAACAAGAAAGGGATAGTGTCAGAAAATAGACTTCAGTTTTGAAATTTCAAACAACCATGTTTTAATTATACTCTGTCCAAAATGTCGTGAAACATAGAGTAGATTTCTGGTGTTGCTGCTTTCCACCAATTTCTTTCATTAATTCTCACTTAAGCCAAGAAAACAGTGTAGAACTGGCACACTTTTCCCCATCACTGTCTCAAGTCAGTAAGGTTAAGTAGCTTATCACTATTTGTTCTGATACCCAAACATGACAGTTTAAGATGGAAGGCTTCCCATGTCAGCAATAAGTACTCAGACATGAGAAGTTATATTCAATTGCCTTGGAAGATTTTCTTGATTTAATTCAATGAAAACTTGGGTTTTATATTGTTGTTTCATTAGTTTGATAGTTTTATCCTTTGATGATGAATTGCATATATTTTTATAAACTATTTATCTTATGGGAACAGTCATTGATTTCAGTGTACAAATTTGTTTTATTTCCATGTTTCTGTGTTTTAGAGGTTTCTTCCTCTGATAAGAATTAAACTTCCGTTAACTGAGACCAAGTGTTTTTTTTACTAAAACAATGCCTTATTGTAAAGAAAAGATTTATTTTATTGTTTCATTTTCCTAATGTCCAAAAAATTGTTCTAATGGAGGAAAAATATTTACGAAATATTTGATGTTTGTCATATTCATTAACTCTGTATTAAATATGTTTGATGGAGAGAGAGAGAAAATGATGATGCCAGGCTACAGATGTATTTAAGAATCTCATTATATTTTTGATAATGTTCAGATATAAACTGATTCAATCAGTATTCAAATTATATATAATGAATAAAAGTTAAAACTTTATGAATAATAAAGTTGGAAAAAATTGAGTACATTAAAATTCCAGTAATGCACTGAACTATACAGTATGTTGTTGCAGGGTACACAACATTAAATTTCTGTATTCATCCAAGATGAATATCTTAAAAGTTGTAAACAAAACGGAAAACCATTGTCTTCATAACAGACATTGGAGCCAGGTATAGTCGAGGATGTCTTGGAAGTCAAACTATTGCCTGTGTTAAAGAACACTTTCTTGTCTCATGATTTAAATTGTCCCCGCACTGTTCCTACAAAATTTTTTACATGCATGTTTGTAGAAATAAACAAAAAAATCAACTTAATGGGGTGCTCTCAAAACACAAGGTCTGCTTAGTCTACTGTGCATCAACAACAATGGTAGATCTTAACACGCAGCTTTTGTTGACTGGGAAGATTTATGATAGTATGGGATTGAAAAGGAAATTTTATGACCAGATTAAAATGGAAGGATGCCAGGATTAGCTAGAGCCAGATTAAAAGTCTTGAAATTTGGCAGTGTCGGAAACCTACTCTGTTTTTCATGACAATTTTGGACAGACTATAGTTAATATGGTGATGTATATCATGACAAAATCATTGAGTTGAACACTAATGCACAATTTAATCATTTATAAGTCAGTTGGAAATTTTCTGACTGTTACTACTAGATTTTGCAAATTTAGTTCCAAATCTTGATGGTGAGCATGCAGTTCTTTTTACCCATGTCAGAAGCTGAGTATTGATACTGTACTGATTAAAAGAGACCCATTAGTTTGAGGAAATGATGTTCAGTATTCACAACTAAGCATTCCAAAGTGTTTACGCATATCTCATCAGCTCTTTATTATGGATATCACTTCCATGTATTGTTGAAAATGAGAAAAAATGTTTGCGTCTATGGATTTATGTTTTGGGTCTTGTGTAATCTTGTATCAGGCTTATAGTATCGTATGAGTAAGTTACTCCCATAATCTATTCAAGGATGCAAGTGACTGGAGAAAGTATAGATTCAAAAGTAAGTAATACAGTGTAGTTCTAAAACATGTACCATTTATTTTGATTTACCATATCAGTTTGCATTGTGCAGTACAGTACATTATGGCAGTGGGATGCTGATTTGATATGCTGAACTTGTAACTTACTGAAGTAGATATTTTGGTTATAGGTTCAGCTTCTTTGGGATGTGGTGATGATGATGATGTATAGGCTATATGAAAGTAGTGATTCATTTTGTAATCAGGAACTGTTAACATTTAGTTTTTTGTTTGTAATACCAATCATGAACAGATAAATGTTACTACTGTATGTATAGTTGTTTTAGTACACAGTATGTGATGCATTACTCATTTTTATATGCTTGTTTACATCTGTTTAATTCTTTCAGGGTGTGCTCCCCCTCCCACGGCATACAACCCAAAAATAAATAAAGGAACCACCTCGTCAGTCACGTTAGATAAGTCGGACCGGTGGCAGAATGCCAAAGAGGTAAAGTTTCCATAAAAATTCTCTTTGGTTTCTCTGTAATTACTGAGATTTAGAACAAAGCTATGTGGACATGGAACTTAGGGTAATTGATGCATGAGGCCTTCAATTAGGCTATACTATATACAGTTTCCACTGTTGTTCACTTTCAGCTTTGTACACAATGAGAAATGCATATGTGCCTAAATTTGGAATTGTGTGAGACAAGCAATTTGCTTTTAATTTCATTATATTGTACTTGTAAAATAACATGTAGAGTACTTATTACTTCATTACTGCTCTTGTCATTCAGATTTGTGGATCAGTTTCTCATTAATTAGTATGTATTATACAGACACTTGCATTTATAGTAAGCAATAGATTTACTTAATAAATAATATTAGGATTATGATGTCATCCTCTTGTGTATGGTTTTAGCACTTATCTTTAAATTGTCAAATTCAAGCAAGCATGACCAGCACAATAAGTTATGTTCATGAATTGGTACTCACTTGATGATCAATTTTTGTACTTCCTAGGTAACTCCAGGCCCAGGAACATACACTGGTTCTTTAGTAACATCTCCAAATAAGCAACGCTCCACATCATCTGCCAGACTAAATTCGTCTACTTGTTCCAGTACATCAACAACCTCTGGCAGTGGTGCATTTTTAAGTGTGAGTTGCAAGTTCATTGATCAAAAGAAACAGTTTCATTGGATCTTGATATCCATGCTTATAGTACAGTACTTAAGTTGTGAATTTATGTGTGAAGTTCAGTCCTGTGTTTTGCTATTATTATCCATAATAATGATAGAGATGATTAGGTGAGGATTTTGTGATACGCCTCTTTTATCTATGGTTTACTGTACGTGTACTATGATTTATGACGAATAGAAATTTTGGTATATTAGTGGGTGCAACTGTTAATGAAAATATATTTGGTGTTTAGGTATGCACAAAAACTTTTAGAGCTGGGGAGTTTACAGATTTATCACATTCCATTGAACAATTTGCCACCTTTCTTCATAAATCCAGCATAAATATCTGTAATAATTTTATCTTTAATAATTTCATTTAATAATTTCGTTATGTATCTTGTAAACCAGTTATGAAAACTGCTGTCATGGGTATTATTTATATAGTACAGTACTTCAGTTTGTCAGTCAGGTGTTTTATTGTTGTCATACTCAGAAGAATATACTGTATATGTAAAAAAGAATAATTAAGTTTTAGGAAACCTTTCAACTTCCTGCACTCCCTAACTTCTGTCTCTATTCCAAGAACCTGGAATAGAGATTGGTATATGGAGCAGGTTCTCATGTCCTCAAGAATGGAGTTCCAGGACTAAACCATATGGTCACAAAAAAGGGTACTTTTTATATTTGATTGCATGTGGGAGATAACTTGTTTTGAGTTGCTTAGATTGTCTAGATTCTTTTTTTATTTCAGCCCCAAAAGCCTGATCGGCTTACAAGGTCCCGTTCTATGCGTACAGTACAGCCTCGTAAAGATGAAAATGATGCAAAGGTTGCTGATTTAGAAAACCAAATCAAAAAATCTTACGGAAGAAAGGGACAGTTTGAAACATCGTATATCTCAGCTTGAAAAGCAGTAAGTTTTATGATGGTTTTGAAGTCAAATAAAAGTAAGTCTTGGTAATTAAGGATTATTTTTTATTTTGCTGGATTCAGATCTCTGCTCTACAAGCTATATCACATTAAAAGTTTTTGGTTGATCATCATCAATGTTTTTAAGTCAGTTTGCTTTATGAGGTTAGAAATTAGATGAGTTCTCTCCACTCTCTTCTTCCTTGTGGATTACACATGAGTTCCCATCTGGTCTAGGTCTTCATTTATGCCTTTTTCCTTGATTTCATTTATGTACTATCCTGATTTATTGTCCTTTTTCCCATCTCAGTCTGTTTTCCAGCAGCTGGACACCACAGCTGTGCTGTGCCTCAATCATAATGTGATCTACCCACTGTAAAATGTCCATAAATTGTGGCATTCTAGTCACACCATTTTGGAATCTCCCCCCATTATCTTTGCAATGCCTATCTCTGCTGCATGGAATAGTGCAGTTAGCTTTGTGAATTTTGATACACATCACAGCAAGTAATGGAGATATCTGGCAACTCCACAATATAGCAGGTAATTTTCATATGTTGAGCTACTTTATTATTATTATTATTATTATTATTATTATTATTATTATTATTATTATTATTATTATTATTATTATTATTCAGAAGATGATACCTAATCACGTGGAACAAGCCCACACGGGCCATTGACTTGAAACTCAAGCTTCCAAAGAGTATGGTGTTTGTTAGGAAGAAGTAAGAGGAGGTAAAGGGAAATACAAAAAGAAGAGATCCCACTTATTAAAATGAAACAGTAAATTAATAAACTGATAATAATGTATTAAAATGCAAGGAGAATAGTATTAGGGCAGTAATGCATTGCATCTTCACTTGAATTTCTGAAGTTCCAGTCACAAGGCATCCTCTAGGAGGCTGTTCCACAGTCCAGTGGTGTGAGGAATAAAGTACCTCTGGAACTGAGAAGTTTGACAGCAAGGTACATATACTATACTGCATATTGGTATTGGGAAGCTGTTGGCAGTACTGCCTGTCAATAAGCATTCAGACACATGACAGAAAGCATGTGTACTGAATGCCAAAGTAATGTTAAATAACAAAATTGTGGATTTGTCACATGTCTCCTAACCTTGCCGTGATGTGTACCTAAATTCATGAAGCCAGCTGTACAAACCATATGCATACACCAGTTTTTGCTCTTACTGACAGACTATCAGTAGCCTAGCAGTATTTCCACATCTTACTGGCTGTTGTTGCTATTTCTTTTACTCTTAATACCTGCTTTGCTGCCCAGTGTGGCTTTAAGTTGACAGAAATATAACTCACCTAAGGCTAACCCTTCCATCACATACACTGTTTACAACTAATATGTAATGATAACCTTCTTCCACAAGAGTGCTCAACCTAACTCCTTCGCTTCCTTCATTTGCTTTTCTTATACGTTTTTGGTATTAAAATCTCTCACTCTGTATTTTGCAATCCTTATCATCTCTTGAGGTACCATTTGTTGCAGCATCCACATTAGCCACTTTCCTGACAGTGTCTTCTTCCTTAGCGTCTTTTCCAGTCACCATAAGGATTGTCTTCTTTGCCTTTGATTCTGTTGCTTACACAAGGTCATCTGTAATTGTTGTCATTATCATTATTTATATTAATATTTATTATTATTATTATTATTATTATTATTATTATTATTATTATTATTATTATTATTATTGTATAGTTTAACTAGGCTACAGAGGTGAAATTTCTGAATCTTGTAAGGATGGACTTGTCATCACATAATTGCTAATAATTTTTATTCTCCACCTACTGTATTTGCCGGCATATAAGGTGATTCGGCTTATAAGACAACCCCCAATTTCTCATGTAAGAATGTATGTTTAGAAGTTTGTTCGCCGTATAAGACAACACCCAATATATTCAGTTAAATAACGCTATCAGCTGATGTAAGCATAAGTGCAGTTTTTATGTTCCTTTGCAAAGTTTACTGCTTTTAACACCCTTGTAGGTTATTTGGGGCCTCTGGCCCCTCATCGTGAGACATAATCTCCTCAAATACTCAACTTTCTCACGGGAGAGAGAGAAACGCGTGCTTCCCTCAAATCTTTATTCTCTCACAAAAAATTCAAAATTCAAACAGCTTGGAGAGAACGTAACAGGTTCCACAGTTCTTTTTTATAATTCCCAGTTCACTCAAACAATTCACAATAATGGTACAAACAAGATACAAACACAATTGGTACATCAATTTACAACTTCAATATAAAAAATAGCAAGAAACTCTGAAAAGAACGGGCATAAATACGACACAGCACAGGGTGTGGGTGTCAAGACACAGGGAATGGGTAAACTTCAAAAGGTGTCACCCTAATAAAAGGGGAAAATAATTGTTTTACAACACAAACACATATATACCTGATTAAACACACTCCACAATTGTCATATAAGTAAAGTTTAGCAATACTCAGAAAATCTACGTAAATTTCCACATACTGATACAATGTAAACAAATAGGGAGCGTTCTTTTAGACGCTAAACGTACATTTTAACAAACGTAAACACAAGATCGAGAGCATTCCTTTGGACAAAAAACATACATTTAACATCCTCCCCACCATAGGAGTGTGTCAACACTCCTATCATCATAAGAACCTCCACTACAATCTCATAACCTGAAAATTACAAGTCAAGTTTAACAGGTACTTTAACAGATCTCCCTTTGGGTTTTACCTACAGTAGACTCAGTGATTGATTCAACTGGGTCCATGGGATCCCCTACAACTGGATTTTCCTTTATTATTTCATCAGGGGAAGTACAAACACTTTCCTCACTGATCTCTGAAATCTCTAAATTGTATAGGTTTTGAACAGGTCTAGTTACAAATCCACGTTTAGTTTTAACCTTGGCACTTCTCACCATTCCATCCTTTCCAGGGTACAACTCAGTAATAACTCCAAGTGGCCACAGCAGCCTAGGCACTCTTTCTTCCTTTACTATTACAACAGAACCCCTTGTTAAATTACAATTAGCTTTGAACCCCTTTACCATGCAAGGCAGGTTTCTAAGGTACTTGGATTGCCAGATGTTCCAGAATTTCTCCAACTGACTCAGACGCACAGCTCTCTCACACACAAATCCTTTGAGGTCACACCTGAGGCAGAGTCATCTGCCAGTTCCACCTGAAAATCTGCTGAACGACCAATAAGAAAATGAGATGGAGTAAGGGGATTAGCAACATCAGGTTCTTCACCTACAAATGTCAAGGGTCTAGAATTGATACATGCCTCCACCTCATGAAGAGTGGTTTCTAATTCACTCCTAGACAATGTCTTAGTGCCCAACGTCCTTCTCAACGCAACCTTCACTGATCTAATGAGGTGTTCCCACCAGTCTCCCCACCAAGGCGCATTAGGTACAATAAACTTCCATTGGGGGGCCATGGGGCCATAATGTTGCTTCAACAGGTTGGAGGCACCCAAAAGGTTTTAGCATTGTCAGAGTAGAACACAGAAGGTACACCACGTCTAGTCAGAAACCGACGAATTGCCAAATTGCAATCAGTAACCGAGAGAGACTCAGTTAGCTCTAGGTGGACAGCTCTGACAACAGCACAAGTAAAAGAAGAATATACAACTTCTTGGAGGGGAAATCAACACAAAATAAGGGACCAGCAAAGTCTAGACCTGTAACAGTGAAAGGAGGGGCAGATCTGACTCTTAACTCAGGAAGGGGAGCCACCAGCTGGGAACAGGCCTTGGCTTCACATCTACGACAAGCGACACATTCTCTGCAAACCCTCTTAGCAATCTGACGAAGACGAATGATCCAATAATTGTTTTGCAGAGTGGAAACAAGCACAGCAACACCAGCATGTTTAAGCAATCCATGCTGGAAACGAGCCAACAACAAAGCAATGTAAGTACCAGGGACAATGATAGGGTGCTTACTCTCAAAACTCAATTCGGCATTCTCTAAGCGCCCCTTTATTCTCAGCAACCCTTCCTCATCTAGATAAGGATCAAGTTTGACCAAAGAGGACCCCTTAGGGAGGGGTTGAGACAAAGCCAGAGCATTTATTTCTTCTCGTGGGAATCCCTCTCTCGCATCTTCCTTAAGTAGGAGAGATGAGGTGCGGAGCCAAGAAGGACCCACTAACCAAACATCAGACTGTGTGAGTTGCTCCGCATAAACACCTCTCTATATCAGGTCTCATGGGTTGTCCTTTCCAGGACAATGTTGCCAACAAGATGGTGGAGTCAATCCTTGAATTTCCACAACTCTGTTGGCTACAAAGGTTTTCCATCTATTCGGTTCTCCTTTAATCCACGCTAGGGCAACAGTGGAATCAGTCCAACATTGAACTGAAACCTCCTGGACCAGCCGCAACGCAGACTTCACAAATACAACCAGTCTAGCACACAATAAGGCACCAAGTAATTCTAGCCTAGGGAGGGAAACTTTCTTTATAGGGGCTACCTTACCTCTAGCAGCAATCAATGTTACCTTGAAATTACCCTCTTGGGCACTCTCACATACACACAAGCACCGTACCCCCTTTCCGACGCATCACCAAAGGCATGAAGTTCAATAGCAGGGAGATCTCTCCAGGACAATTCTGAAAATAAGTAACGATTAATTCTCAATGATTCGAGTACAGAAAGTCCTACTACCCACAACTTAACTCTGCCTTGCATAGCCTCAGGTAATGGTTCATCCCAATCTAGACCTAATCTCCAGATTTCTTGAAATAGCATTTTTGCATGCATAACAAAGGGACATGTGAACCCCAAGGGATCAAAACATCGAGCAATTAGGCTTAACACATTTCTTTTAGTACAAACAACAATATCCCCAAAGGGATCTACATTCTCTACCTTAAACGTAAAACAGTCCGAGGAGGAATCCCAGTGTAAGCCTAACACCTTTACACCTTCTACAATAGAATCCTCTGTCATGGGCAAGGTTTTATAATTAGAAGTACACTTTGATAGGCACATACCAGCCTTCTTCAACATACCACAGGCTTCATCAAATCTTGCACAGGCCTCAGCAGGGCTATCAGCCCCAGAAAGCCAGTCATCAACATACAGATTCTCAAGCAATTTCAGAAACCACCTCTGAGGAGGGTATTTCTTTAAATGAAATTTCAAAGTGGCATTCAACAAAAAGGGACTACTCTTATTTCCAAAGGGTACTCTTACAAAACGGAAATGTTTTACAATATCCTTTTTCTTCAACAAAAACCTGTGAACATCACGGTCCTCCCTCCTCACCTTAATTTGAAGGAAAGCCTTTGTAATATCAGCAGTTAAGGCCACCTTCCATCTTCTAAACCTCAGTAGAACTTCTACTAAATCTGGGTTTAAGGAAGGACCACTTTCTAAACAGTCATTTAGGGACACCATTACTGCCACGAGCTGACCCATCAAACACAGGCCTGATTTTGGTGGAGATACTCGCCTCCCGCACCACAGGTCTATGAGGCAAATAGAACACTGGGTACCTACCCTCCAACTGATGGGGTGGGATCTCTTCTATAATACCTTCCTTTTCATACTCTTCAAACACTGTATAATATTGTTCCTGCAGACCAGGGTCCCTATCTAACTTACGACTCAGATTATCCAATCTTCTCAAGGCATGGTGTTTGTTATCAAGTAACTTTAACTTTACAGACTCTGATTTCCAGGGAAGGGCCACCTCATAACGGCCTTCCTTGTAACTTACCAATTTCTCAAATTGCACCAGAATAGGGTCAGGCTTAATAGCGTCAGAACGTGGTTCCTGGGCTTGAATACCTACAGATTCTAAATCCCAAAAGTTACTCAAGCTATCTTCCTGAAAATTAGAAAATGTTAACATTTGCACACCTACATCACAGTTATCTGTGGACCTAATTGAGGATCCAGACAAAACCCAACCAAAAACAGTCTCCTGGGCTACAAGCCCTTCATGACACACAATTTTGTTAGGGAGCATCAGCTTCCAATACAAATCTAATCCAATCAACATATCCACCTGGATCTTTCGGTTGGATCCATACTCATCAGCTAGGTTAAGATGCGCAAAAGGCTCTAAGCACTTAGGATCCACCTTGGTCCTACATAAAGGGGGACAAATTACATTAATCTCAGCTACCTTAAAGCTATATTTGTGGTTATTAGCCCCTAAACTCATCACTTCATAAATGCTACACAAATCTGCCTTGGAGGCCTTACCTCCCCCAAAGGCAGAAAATGATAAATACTCAGAGGTCAGCCACTTGGGCCTGACCCTTTTGACCAAGTCCTTGGAAATGTAGGATCGATCCGATCCTGTATCAAACATTACAGTTGCAGAGATTATACCCTGATAGCCTACAACCTTTATCTTTGCTGTTTGTAATACACAACACTGCTTAATAGCCCTAGCCCTTGACTCACAAGGAGCCACTCCCACATGTGTAACAGATTCACTCTCTCCCTGCACCTTTTCTCCTTCAGGGGTTTTCTCACTAGCTGTTACAGGGGTTATCGCTTCGGACTTATGACAAATAAGTGCGTGGTGATGGCCACCCTTGCACTTTGAACACCTGGCCCAGCAACCCCTTGCATAATGGCCAGGAGATAAACACTTAAGACACAGCCGCTTTCCACGAATGGCTTTTTCTCTTTCATGAAGAGTGAGCTTCACTATACCAAAACACTTATCACTAGGATGCAGCTTTCCACAGAATGCACACTGCTGCTTAGAGGCACTATCTTCTGATGAAGTTTGAAGGGCTGAGGCAGAACCCTGGATGAGCTTTTTCTGCCTTTTTTCCACGCCGGGATCCTCAATCTTTCGGTGGTTCAGGCCCTGAAGGGCCTCAGCCCTTTCTCGCCCCTCAACTTCTAGTTGTAGGAATTCCAGCAGCCCTTTAAGGTCTCCTTCCTCTTGTTGACTTCGAGACCACTCCAGTCTAATCTCGTGGGGAGTAGGGACAAGATCATGGGCGCCAATACCAGCCCATATTGGTCCCCTCCTACCCCAAGAGCCTCCAAACTGCGAACATGGGCTATCACGTCGTCTTGCAACTTCATAACGCCAAGAGTTGATTGTCGTGCCGATCTCCTTGACAACGCAAGCTGCATTAGGTCCTGAATGTGGGCGGAAATTATCTTGTTTGGTTTGGCATACCTCTCTTTTAACAGTTCACATGCTGAATTATAATTAGCTGCCGTCTGAGCCAGACCCTGTATAACTCTTCTCGCCTCGCCCTCCAACACAGAGCGCAGGTACATAAATTTGTTAACAGGAGACATAGGCTTGTCATCAACAATAGCCTTAAACTGATCCCAGAAAGGCATCCACTCAGTTATTTTCCCGCCAAATTTTAATAACTCAAGCCTAGGCAACTTCACACTATGTACTTCACTACTAGGCTCACTTGCAGAAATTATACTGCCTTCAGTAGCCCTACTATTTAAGTTCACAAGTCTACCATTACCTAACCTTTCTAAAACTTCTGCAGCAGAAATGCGTGTTTGGTCTACCTCACTGAGGAAATCGTCGGCTTCATAGACTAACCTTTTGACTTCTTCCGGATTTTCGATCAAGTCTTGCACCGCATCATCTAGTTCAACCCACTTAGACTTACGGTGGTCGAATTCGTCCATTAGGCTAGTCAACTCATGCCAGCTTGGTTGGCCTTGTAGAACTCCACTTAATTTTCTCGCAGCACAACGCAGCCATGCTTCAGCTCCGAATTTCTTCAATCTAAGACTTCTCAGTTTCATCAAAATGTCAGGAAATCCGGGAAAATCTTCATCACTTCCTTCTGATCCCGGGTTCTGGGCACCATGTAGGTTATTTGGGGCCTCTGGCCCCTCATCGTGAGACATAATCTCCTCAAATACTCAACTTTCTCACGGGAGAGAGAGAAACGCGTGCTTCCTTCAAATCTTTATTCTCTCACAAAAAATTCAAAATTCAAACAGCTTGGGGAGAACGTAACAGGTTCCACAGTTCTTTTTTATAATTCCCAGTTCACTCAAACAATTCACAATAACGGTACAAACAAGATACAAACACAATTAGTACATCAATTTACAACTTCAATATAAAAAATAGCAAGAAACTCTGAAAAGAACGGGCATAAATACGACACAGCACAGGGTGTGGGTGTCAAGACACGGGGAATGGGTAAACTTCAAAAGGCGTCACCCTAATAAAAGGGGAAAATAATTGTTTTACAACACAAACACATATATACCTGATTAAACACACTCCACAATTGTCATATAAGTAAAGTTTAGTAATACTCAGAAAAATCTACGTAAATTTCCACATACTGATACAATGTAAACTAATAGGGAGCGTTCTTTTAGACGCTAAACGTACATTTTAACAAACGTAAACACAAGATCGAGAGCATTCCTTTGGACAAAAAACATACATTTAACAACCCTAAAAGAGTTCAGAGGTCTGGTTAAACAAATCATTTATGACTAACTAACTTGAACGAAGCTTCATACTTCGTCCTTTTATTTTTACTGATAGTTGGTGTTACCATGATGGGGTCTTGTGATAACTGTATTTGAATAATGGTACCCTGGATAAAGCTAGTAACAAAGTGAGAGCTCACTCATCCTAATGTCTAATTATGGTAATTACCCATGGTAATTGCTGTAAGTACAGTTGTTTTGTTTACAGGATCGATAGTTGTGTTGCTAGTGATTCACTTGAACGATCTACAGTTTTTACCATTATTACTGGAGCTTTGTTTACTTTGTCAATAGTTGTGACAGCAGTTAACTATTGACACAACTATCGACGCTTCAAAGGATAGCCTATCATTAAAAATCTCTGCAGGATTTAAAGTTTGCTTTTTATACATGGCGTACAAGAGGGGCCTCCCCCATTTTGGGGGAGATTTTTTAAGGTTAAAAGGTTGCCATATACATTGCATATTAAATTGATTGTAATTCATGGCTAGCTATATGAGAGTTTCAATTTCTCACCTTAAAATAATTTTTTTTAATCCTTTTATAAGGTGTTCCTGTCACTTCACGACATTTCATTTTAAAAGGAGTTCCATTGAACGTTTCTTAAGGAATACAATATACAGTGTGTATGATTAAAACAGACATCAGTGTAGTTGATGAAACTGTAGTTGTAATGAAGAGTCTTTGTCCAGTATGCCTAGTTGTTTCTCTGGGAATATGAGATTTTGTATTTGTTTAGGAACATCCTTTAGGATTTCCTAAATAAATTTACGGATTTGTATACCAAGGAAAAATACAAAATTTCTTTAAAATTTATTTTGTCATCCCTAGTGCTACAACTTGCCTGTTACCTGTGCATATTACTTAAGTTAACATTACCTTTGTATGTTAGCTGTTATCCTGTGTTCTCTGCATATTTTTATTAATGTATATTTTACAGACTAGAGGAAATACAGAGTAGAATATCTATTGGATGCAGTCATAAAGCAGGAGAAAGTGAATCAATAGAACAGAAGTGAGTAATAATTATTGGAGTCTTAGAGTTTTATTTTTAAATGAGTCCATTCATTAAACAGTGTCCCTAGTATGTCATGTTTCAAATTAACTTTACTGGATTGCAAGTTGCAAAATCTTTAGTTACGACATTAGAGATTCTATTTTGTGCTATATATGCATTTTAGCCATGATTGTCCAGTCTTGCAAATAACCATAATTTGTTTGCTTCTCTTTTATATTTTATTAATTTGTGCCAGTGGGTTCTTTGTTAAACATTATCTAGAGGTCATTTTGGGGAGCTATTAAATCTAGAATTGCTTTTCTGTAGTATTTAATTACATGATTATGTTAACACATTTTATTCTTACTTCATTCAGGAAACTGTCATTACTTTTGTACATTTTGTGTTACTGCAATACAGGTTTTAAATAATTTTGAAGATTTATAGTGAACAAAATTGCTTTTGTTTGTTTACAGAGAAAAATACGAAGCAGAATTGGAAGCAGCGAGGTTCACGTTGGATGATAATGAGGCACAGATGGAATCCTTGAATACGACCATCACCATTCTTACTCAGCAGAATGAGCATCTACGATTAATGATAGGTAATGTAATGATGGTTAAGCTACTTGATAGTAATCACTTTTAATGTAACTAAAGATTTTTAGCAGTATTTAAAATCATGAGATCTGTGTAAATGTTCTCAGGCCATTTGTTGATTATATTTAACCCTTAAACGCCGAAGCCCTATTTACAAAAACGTCTCCCGTATGCCGGCGGTGTTCGGGAGCTAGCTCCGAAGCGGAAAAAAGTTTTTTTAAAAAAATCACAGCACGCTTAGTTTTTAAGATTAAGAGTTCATTTTTGGCTCCTTTTTTTGTCATTGCCTGAAGTTTAGTATGCAACCATCAGAAATGAAAAAAATATCATTATCATATATAAATATTGGAATATATGACAGCGAAAAAAAAACCCGTATATAATTGTATACAAATCACGCTGTAAGCAAAACGGTTAAAGCTAATGAGTTAATTTTTTTAGTTGTATTGTACACTAAATTGCGATGATTTTGGTATATAACAGATTGTAAAACGATTAAAGCAACACAGAGAAAATATTATCACAAAATGATGCATGAATTAAAAGCAGCGTGGACGTAAAAAAGTTTTTTCAAAAATTCACCATAAATCGAAATATTGTGCTAGAGACTTTCCAATTGTTTCAACATGAAGGAAATTGATTGAATATTACTAGACTGTAAGTCTTTTAGCTTACAATTGCATTTTTTTACCATTTCGATCGAGTTAAAGTTGACTGAAGGTTGATTTTTTTCTATTTATTGTTATTTATATGAAAATATTTAAAAAATGGTAAAAGCTAAAAGCATGATTTATTTTTGTTGTATTCTACATGAAATTTGCACATTTTGATGTATAACACTTTATGTAACGAATAATATAAAACGACGCTAAATAATTACGACAAGGTGACTCAAGAAATGCTAGGATTTTTAGCGGAGTTCGTGCGCGCGGATGGAAGGAAAAAGTTTTTTTCAAAAATTCACCATAAATCGAAATATTGTGCCAGAGACTTTCCGTTTGTTGCAAAATGAAGGTAAAGGATTGATTGTTACTAGAATGTAAGAATTTTGGCTTACGATTGCATTTTTCGAGCATTTTGATCGAGTTAAAGTTGACTGAAGGTTGATTTTTTTCTATTTATCGTTATTTATATGAAAATATTTCAAAAATGGTAAAAGCTAAAAGCATGATTTATTTTTGTTGTATTCTACATGAAATTGTGCACATTTTGATGTATAACACTTTATGTAACGAATAATATAAAATGGCAAAAAAATTACGACAATGTGACTCAAGAAATGCTAGGATTTTTGCGGAGCAAAGGAAAAAGTTTTTTTCAAAAATTCACCATAAATCGAAATATTGTGCTGGAGCATTTTACGTTTGTTGCAAAATAAAGGTAAATGATTGATTGTTACTAGAATGTAAGAATTTTGGCTTACGATTGCGTTTTTCGAGCATTTCGGTCGAGTCAAAATTGATCAAATGTTAAAATTTTGTCAGTTATCGTGATTTAAATGAAAATATTTCAAAACTGTTAAAAGCTAAAAGAATTATTTATTTTTTGTTGTATTCTACATGAAATTGCACACATTTTGATGTATAACACTTTATGTAACGAATAATATAAAATGGCGAAAAAATTACGACAAGGTGACTCAAGAAATGCCAGGATTTTTCAGCGAAGGAAAAGGTTTTTTCAAAAATTTACGGATGCCCCTCAGGACACCCCGATGCTTCTAGGGGTCGTAAAAGGCATGGGATGTGGTCCTTGGTCCCCCTTTGGTCACTGCGTGGCCGCACAACAGGGCGTTGAGAAGGTGGGTCATCTTGGGTGCTTGGTCCCTCTCCAGCATCCCAGTCTAAAACTCGTCACACACGCTCACTACCGACAGGCAGTATCGCCTTTCACGGTCCTGACGACGTTGGGACATCTCTGCAAACGTCCTGTTGCCTCACAAATATGCAAACACTCGCCAAAGTTCTGCAAAACACGGATCGTCAAAAAATCGCTCTCGGACGATGCGGTGCTGATGCTTTCTGGTGCGGGAAGGAGAAATTCGGCGCATGCACGTCTGGGTGGCGCTTATAAACAAAACAACAGCTTGATCCGTGAACTCCCAGCATCCCTCAAGGCGCGTGATTTAAAACCTTTCGCAAACTAGGCCTATAATTATTTTTCCGCGAATATTTAAAAAAAGCATTTTTAGTCGACGTATGGTACGTCCACTTGACACTCAACAGACAATTTTAGTCGACGTATGGTACGTCCAGTAGGTGTTTAAGGGTTAAATTGCAGTTTCTGTAAGCAGTCATATGAAGATATATTTCTGTTTAATCCCATTTCCTGCATTTTGTATGGTTACTTTATTACAAGTTTTGATAAAAATAAATATCCCATTTCTAGAGATTATTTTGTTCATTTGTGAGCACAGTTATCTTGTGGAAGTGCCCTCAGCTTCTCATCTACCCATGGTTTCGTCTATGGAGCTAGCTTTGGGCAGTGCATGCCCTGGAGGAGAGACCATAGATCAGGTTGCCATGGTCTCAGTTAGTTCATGGTGTTTTGGGGCAGGTGTCAGGTCAAGGATGTTGTCCACCCCTTTATGAGACCAGTACTACTACCAACTTACTCATCAAATTCATGGAAATTTTAGGCCTTTGGCAGAGGTGGAAACAATGGAGCAAGGCACTGGAAGTTGTAGATCATCGGTCTCTGCATTTTAACAGCTGACTTTTCTTCACAGAGAAGGCAACTGAGGGTTGTAGATTTGTGATCGACCTCTCAGGTTTGAACGAGTGTGTTTAACAGACTTGCTTCACAATGGAAACTCCACATTCAGTGTTAGATTCCATCAGAGGGAGCAACTTCATGCTATCGGTTGACCTTCTGGATGCATACTGTACTTTCCAATAACTATTCATCAGGGCTCTAGGAATTCCTGCACTCCACTTGATCTGCCACAACGTTATGCTTTGGACTGGCTGCTGCTCCTCAGGTGTTCACTTGGGTATTCACATTGGTTTTGGCTTTGGCCCATTCAAAGAGTACTTGTATTCTGTGATACCTAGACAGTTGTTTAGGGAATGCCTGATGTAGGACAGGGATTGTCTGCTGGCTTTTATCTTGATCTGGGAATCGTGAGCAACTAGCAGAAGTCCGATCTGATCCCCAAGCAGCAGGTAAAGTATGTGGGATCCTCTTGGTCTCTTGGACTCTGTAGCAGTAAGATCCTACATGGTGGGCTCTTGTCTGAGCAGTTTCAGGGAGGTAGCAGAGCAGTTCATGTCATGACAGGAACAACCAGCAAGGCTGTGGCAGGTAATCCTAGGCTGTCTTTCATTGTTGAAGTTCCTGCCTCTTGGGTGGAGTCAGAGTTCCTCATTGTATGGGTTGATATTGTACTAGGCTAATACTCTCCTAGGCCCGCATTCGATTCTCCGGCCAGCCAATGAAGAATTAGAGGAATTTATTTCTGGTGATAGAAATTCATTTCTCAGTATAATGTGGTTCGGATTCCACAATAAGCTGTAGGTCCCGTTCTTAGGTAACCAATTGGTTCTTAGCCACGTAATATAAGTGTAATCCTTCAGGCCAGCCCTAGGAGAGCTGTTAATCAGCTCAGTGGTCTACTAAGGTATACTTCTTCTTTGGGTGGGGTCACCTTTTGGAATCCACCCTCCCAACTCAGTGACATGAGTCGCGAGGTAAGGGAGAACTTTTCATGGTAGCAAGACAACAGACACCTCTTAAGGGGAGTTCTGTTGAGATCCCTATTCTCTGAAAAGGCTTCTGTTTATGGATGCATTGAAGAAAGGATAGGGAACACACCTGAGAGGAGAGTTAGTTTCAGCCATTTGAATGAAAGATGCACTACATCTACACATTAACATCTTGGAAATGTGAGTGGTCTGGTTGACTGCAAACATTTCAAGAATGTTTGCGAGGGCATTCTGTGGTGTAGATGAATGACAACACAATTGTGGTTGCTTAAATCAACAAGCAGGGAGGGATGGTGTTTCAGACCTTGTGCCAGTTGGTATTGCAGATTGATGAGTGGGTGGCTTTTCAAGCCATCAAGATGTCAGCCAGATACATTCTGGGCATGTGGAATATATTTGCTGGTCAGCTCAATTATTAGGGTCAGGTGGTAGGGATGGAGTGCTACCTACACCTCAAGTAGCAGAGAGATTGTTTGATGTGTGGGGTTTCCCATTATTGATCTTTTTGCAACCAGACTGAACAGAAAATTTCCCATCTACTGTTTCCCAATCCCAGACCTGTTGGTAGCTGTGGAAGATACCTTCCAACATTTCTGGGAAAACTGGGATGTCTGCTCCTTCCCACCCTTCAATCTCCTCCACAAGGTGGTGATCAGCAGAGTGTTCGTCATTGTGGGTCTTTGAATGACTTGGATGGCACCTTGTTGGCCACTTGCTGACTGGTATTTATATCTGCTGACACTGGTCGAGATGCTTAGAGAGTTGCCCCTGTGGTTCACCCTCCTGTGTCAACTGCACATTCACAAGTACCATCAGAGAGTTAAGTCTCTCTGCCATCATGCACTGTGGTTATCCAGCATATCTTGTGAGGAAGATGTCTGGGTACCTCCATCATTCTTCAGTTCAATGACATGTGTCAAGGAAAGTGTGCCATCTTCTGTAGTTGGTATGGAGTATCTGTTAAGTGGTATACAGAATTTATCTACCTTGCTGAGACCAGCATCTTTCAGTTTCTACAGTGAAAAGCTAGCACTCAACCTTATCTCTGGTTTTCAGACTGAATGGGTTGGATCTTCTCGGTGGAGTTATAAATGCTTATGAGAAACTTCAAGCAGTCTCTGGCTTCTTTAGGAACTCTTGCCTCTAGAATTGGATGTATCATTAGTGTTGTGACCTTATGAGGTCTCCCTTCAAGCCCCTGTCAAGTACCTCAGACAGAGACTTAACGCTATAGCCGTTGTTAAGATGTTATCTCATTCAGCATTCAGAAGGGTGGGGTTCACTCTCTGTTTTGTCCCAGAGTTCATAGCTAAGTTCCAGAACCTGTCAGTTTTGGATGAGAGGTTTGATAGTTTCTCCATCCCCTTCCTCTTACATTTTGTTGGTGGAGACCAAGATGAGATGCTGTTATGCCCAGTCTGCAATGGTAAATACAGGCAGTCCCTGGGTTACGTCAGGGGTTCCGTTCTTAAGCCATGATGTAAGCCGAAAAATGGCGTAACCCGAGACATCGTTGAAAATTGTAAGAAAACCTTACTTTTAATCCTTTGTGTGTCTTGAAAAGACGTAACCTGGATTTTGATTGAGCTTTTCGTAAAAAAAGCCTCAAAATTTTTATCATTCTGCCATTTTGGAGCTATATTAAATTTCCAGTCTTCCGTTGGACTGGCGACGTAAACCCGGAACATGCGCTGTAACCTGGGAAATAATTTTTTATGAATATATTTGAAGAGCAAAGTAACCTCGGAACGACGTAAGCTGAGTCTGACATAATCCTGGGACTGCCTGTACTATCTGAAAAGAACCCTCTCTTTGAGGCTGAGTATAGGAGACTTTTTTTTTTATTTTTTTTTTATTGTACAGGTAGGATTAAGAGCATCCTGAACACCCTTCTTTTTTGGTTTCATGAGGTTATCAAGTGGACCTATGATTTCTCTTCAGAGGAGTGTGCCCTCCCTTCTAGCTCAAGAGTACGTAAAGTTAGGGGCGTGGAATTGTCTTTTGCCTTTTGTAACAAGTTCTCTGTGTCAGGTAATGATGGCGGGGGTTCTGGTGTGACCAGACTACCTTTACCTCATTCTACCTGAGGGATATCACCCAAAAGTCCTTGGACACCTTCATCTTGGGACCTTTGGTGGCTACTGAACAGTTGTGTAGTTTACCGAGTCTTGATTGGATATTCCATGTCTCATCAGAGTACATATGCTGGGCATGATTTTGGGAGTGCAAAAATGGAGTCAATTGTCCATCCTTCCTTCTCTTTTTCTCTTCCCAAATAGCTGGAATCAAATGAGATACTGGTAAGTACACAATGGACACCTGTTCTAGTAGTTAGGATGCATTGCCTTGGTCCTTTCTCTTTTAGCAAGGAGGAGGGAAGGAGGACATGGTAGAGGTTTTTTTCTGAACTCATTTCTTGGTATTAGCCAGAATAAAGCTGCCCATTGTCTTGTCAACTCCCACGGGGATTTCTTTGTTCTCCAAAGGGCCCTGCTGCTCTGGTCAACCTATTCACCAGACCTGTAGCAGTTTACAGGAGTCATGACATTCCTTGCATGCGTTAATGAGAACATGGCATTTCTTGGTGGATTCCAACTCCAGATTCTGGAAGGAACTACTCCTCTCCTAGAGTAAGTCTCCTAATATAAATGGCAATGGTTATATTCCCCTAAGAATAAATAAAAAATTTTTGAAGCACTTTTTATTTTCCCCTTGGTATACAAACCACTTAATTTTACGTACACCCACCTCTACAGGTGTTCTAGCTTGCGCTGGAGGATACTCCTAATATAAAGGGCACTGGTTTGTTTACCAAGAAAAAATACAGATTTCTTAAAAAATTGGTTGTATTAATGACAGCATAGTACAGTACATGCTGTCATTAAACTATAGTGTAAAACATTAAATTTACATGTAAAGGTTCTCAGTTCCTTTATTAATTTCACATAAATTACGGCTTTGGTAAGCAGTCATATGAATGTCTTCTGTGTTTACTCCCTCTTGTCTCTTGCTTTGTGAAAGGTTATTTTATTCCAAGTTTTGATAAAGTTAATATCCCTTGATAAAGTGACTGATATAATTTTAGTAAGCTGAAGTAGCTTATATGTGTTTTGGATGGCTTAAGGGCTTCATAAATTTTCTTTTGCCACACTACATGAATGACATTATTTCTTTAATTGACACTTTTAGGAGGTATTAGTTTGAATAATCACGTCTGCATTTGAATTTTTAACACTATCTGATGCTGCTACCAAGTTGCTCAGTTGGATTTCCTTAAAAACTAAAGTATAGAGGGTTTGGGTTTTTAAAAGTTTTGATGAATAAATTACCTCATCTATCTGTTAATGAAAAACGAGTTGTTTTATGAGTGTATAATAAACAACAGGGTTACTAGAAGCTGATAAAAATGTTTCTAGTTTATATTGTTGTATGTGATGGTCATTAAATACATCCTTAAGAGTTTTGAATTGGAAACTGTGCAATTAATTATGCTATTTTTACGGTGTTTTTCATTACTTGATTAATTAGGTTTCTTTTTTAATTAGTGTTATATATAGTAGTGTATTTTAAGTGTGAGTTAGAACTGTAGTATCTTATAATTTATTTTTTCTTTCAGAAAATGGTAGTAAAACTACTAAAGAAGAAATAGAATTACGCAGACAGATGGAAGTGATAAAAACAGAGTTAATAGATTCTCGGCATCTTATTTCAGTCCTTAAAGACGAGCGATCAGGACTTCAGCTTAAGCTCAGGGAGTTAGAAGTAAGTTTTTGTAGCATTTCATTGCCATATTAATGTTTACTTTATGAACTTTGTTTAGTATGGTTGTGAATGTCTGAATTTATTTTGAGGAAATCAGAATGTGAAAATACCATATGAACTTTAAACATTTAGATTCATTGGTAAAAGACCGCAGTTCAAGATATTTTGTGCTACTTATGCTCTTTTACTTTCTTTGCGTTTTTAGGAGTCAGCTGAAAAGAAATCAATTAGTGAAGATGAACTACAAAGTTTGAAGGATCATTTAGAACATTTAACAGTGTTAAGGGACAACTTGGAAGCCACAGCCAGGGCAAAAGATGACCTGATTGCTGAACTTAGAGTACAACTAGATGAAGTAGTAGTAGAGGGACGTAGTTATCATGAACAGATGGAACTTTACAAATCAAGAGTGGAACAAATGGAAGAGGAAGTAAGTGTTTTAGTATAAGTTTTGAGTAATTTTCTTTTCTTGTGTATTAATGTTTCTTGAAGCTTTTTCTGTTTAACCCTTTTGGGCTACAGTATAAGTGTACCAGTAAGTTCTTACTGTTAATATATCATTGTGTTATGAAAACAGAAAGAGAGAAAGTGAAATGTATGAATATTTTGTCACTTCATAGTCCAATCTTGTCCACATATGAGGCCTTGGTCTTGACTTATTGTGTGTAGTCATTTTTATTGACTGCTTTGGTCCTTATTTTTAGTAAAATGAAAATTTAGGCTTTTACATTGACAATGAAGTGTTCCTTGATATTTAAAAGGTCCAGAATTTCTTGATAGCAAGTAAGTTTTGTATTAAGTGAATGTTATGTAGATGGATGGATAGATTTTAGGGATACAATAGCTACATTGATTAAGGAGCTCCGAGAAGTTACATATACAGTCAGCTCCCACTTATTCATGGCTCAGCATTTGCTGCTTCACCTATTTGCCGATTTTCCTTTGGAACATATCTACAAATTATTCACTGAATATTTGCCTGTTTGCTGATTTTTTCTTAGAGCAATATTCACTAATTACTGCATTTTCATATTTTTATGACTATATATACATTTTTTATGTATTTGGTGTTTGAACTATTAAAATAGGCAGTTATGAGTGTTTTAGAAGGGGTCTTTTGTGTTTGAACTATCAAAATAGGCAGTTATAAGCATTTTTAGAGAGGGGGTCCTTGGTGTTTGAACTATTAAAATAGGCAGTTATAAGCATTTTTAGAAGGGGTCTCTGGTGTTTGAACTATTAAAATAAACAGTTATAAGCATTTTTACAGGGGTTAAGTATTCACTGATTTTAGCTATATGCAGGTGATTGTGGTCCCTATTCCCCATGAATACTGGCGTTGACTGTGGTGCATTATTCTTTTTTTTTTTAGTAGCTTGAGATGGATGCAAACTTATTTTGTCTTTAGGCCTGCCTGAATGAAGATGTAGCAGGAAAAAACTTCAATTAATTAAGTGGAAGGATTTGGAATGCGATTAAATTCAGTTGAGTGTGTTTAATAAGGAAGGAAGTGAATAGGATAATGGTGAAGTTTTGAACAACTGTCCTTCATGTTGCCTCTGTACCAGCATTTATGTAGTGCCATATGTAATTTTTTGTTTTTGTATTTGTCAGTCAGATGGTGCAAAACTAGAATTCTTGATGAATTTTTATGTATTAGAAAGACAACATTCAGGGTTAAAGGATATAATGAATATCATTGGATTTTCCTAAATTAATGTTTTTTCTTGAAGAAGAAAGATAATTTGATAAAGATACAATACAGATTTAGTTCCTGCCCCAGTAGTTTTTAATAGTTTTTGAAATATTCGTATTTTTAAGGTGACCATGACGTTTTTTAAAATGGTTCTGTATGGTACAATATATCACAAGTCCACCGTCTGGATCTTTTATATGTTATTTAATTTCATATTCTATGCTCATATGTTTGAGGGTGAACCCAAAAGATTCTTCCAATATTTTGTTTATAAAATACATAATTATTTAACAGCTGCAGAATAGCTTTATTGATCGGGATGAGGCTGAGAGCAAAGTGCGTAGTTTGGTTGCCAAATATGAGTCACTTATGAAGGACCAGATTGAGGAGCGAGAGATTCAGAGGGAGATCCTAGCTAAAAAGGATATTGAAATAGAGCTACTGAATGCCAGTCTCTCAAATCTTAGTATGAAGGTGAGTTTCTTTTATTATGATAAATCTGTAAGTCTGTGTGCTGTTAACCCTTTGAGATTTTTGAGGGAATCCAAAGCTTGTCTGTGATTCTGGTTACTGCTTATGAGCTTAGAGATAATTTTCTTTTATTACTTACTGTGAATTTCTTACATGATGGAATGCTGATTTTGTTGCCATTTTGAGGCCAAATAATCATCCTTTATTTTTGGGTCTAAAAATTTAGAGCCTAAAAAATTTTCCGGTCAGGATGAGGATGAAGAGTTGAAATTAGAAGAGAACAGCAATTTCTTTACTCTTGGTAAATAAATAAAAAGGATTGAAATTGAGAATTTCAAATTATTTCCAATTAAAAATATGTTACTACTTTATGTCAGTTATTGCATGAAAAAGCATAAGGAAAAATTGGCAAAACTTCTTATTTTGATTTTAGATTGGTGTAATGATAATTCTCTTTGAACAGCCCCTACTTCCATGGGAGATAGAGTTAAACCAACCTCTGTGTACTGTAGACGTTACATCAATGATACCCAACACCACAATATATATTGGTTAATTTTGAATCACAATGATGGAATTTGTATAACATCATCAAAGGGTTAACTGTATTTATGCAGTTGGGTTATGTAATGCTTAAATTTAATAATCCAGGTTGCAGCATATGTGTAAATTACATTTAAATGTTTTATTCATTAAAAAAGAAATAAATACATATGTAATTTTTTTTAAACTTTATTCAAGTGAATGGTTTACAAATTTTTACATAATGAAATGGTCTCAGCATGAAATTAGAGACTTGTTGATGACTGTTCCCAATAATCATGGGTGTTCATTTTGAAAGATTACTTTTGTTACCGAAAGAGTTCTATCTTGTGTGCTTGATTTTATTTTGTGGTTAGGCTTCTGAGTATGAAAATACAATCATTGTTCTGCAAGGAGAAAAGAAAGATCGGCTTTCAAAAATTTCTGTGCTGGAAACGACCATATCTGATTTGAGTATGAGAACCAAAGAAAAAGAAATGATGGAATCTATGTTGGATGAGGAGCTAAACCACCGCACAGATGAAGTAAGGGTCTATAATACATCATCTTCAAGCACAGTAGATTTCTGTTGCATGTCACTGTACAGTACTTTGTAGTTCTTTTAGGTAAAGGTAACTGTAGTTTCTTTTAGTTTCAGGCAAGTTGGTATAAGATAAGCAGTGTAATGTTATATAGATATAAGGATCAAGATAATTTATTCAGTAAATTATAGGTTCAGTTATAGATGGTAGTTGATGTTTTTGGGTATTGGTAGCTACATTATAAAAAATTTCTTATTAAAATTGCTCTAGAATGTTTTTGGTGAAAGTTGTTTTTGATGATTGTGTCTTCGTCAGCTCAGTGATAGTCAAGGAGTGGGTGATTTCTGGTTAAACTGTTGTATGATGAATATAGTGCTTTACAGTCCTGATCAGGTAATACAAAATGCTGAGAGCAGTGCGGTGTAGTTGTCAAGGCTATTAGATGCAATATAGACATATTGTTTTAGTATATTTTGTTCATTTATTAGTCGTTTCTACCAGAACTGTATTGTGTCAGTTGGTTATGGTAATTTTCTTCATTTTTGTTTAATTTATTATCACCAGTAATTGTCACTATATGTCATTTTCACATATTCTTATATTTTAACATGCTGTTGTGCCCTAAACATGCTATATTTATTTCCATAATGAAACCAAGATATTCTCACTGATTACAATGTTCATATCATCATTAATCATTGTTACTTTCAAGACAAGGGGGTTGTGTGAAGGCCATGTCCAAGCCATCCCCATCTCCCTTTCATGATTATCTTCATGCACTGTAGAACTTTTGTAATTGCTCGTATGGTATAATTGCTCACTCTATCCTGCCATCAAACTCCTAATATTCTTAAAGCTTTATTTTCAAATTGACAAATTCCTCGTATGGTATAATTTCTCACTATCCTGCCATCTAACTCCTAATATTCTTAAAGCTTTATTTTCAAATTGACAAATTCTTTTAGATGTACAGTAGTTTTATGATCATGACCATGATTCATGTCATTCCATCAATCTAAACCTCCTCTTCCAACACCAACCACTTTCTTCTGTATAAAGTCTAGGAGAAAGGTAAACAATAAAGCTGAAATAACATTCCCTTGTAGCAATCCACTGTTTACTGTAAATGCATATGACATGGTCTCATCAACATAATTTTTGCATTTATTATACAGGAATGCCAAAATGATGCTCTCAACAAAAGCCATCAGAAGAGACCTTTTAAATTTCATACTGTTGTACAATGTGTCATAAAACAGATATTTGATCTACGCAAGTCTTGCATTTTCTAAAACCAGTGTATTTGCCTCTAAGCTTTTTCCAATTTTTTTCTAGCCTGTTGAAATAAGCATTTTTTTTAACCTTTGCTATGATTAAATTCCCAATCATACAAGATGTCATTTTAGTTCAGTCTTTGCATTGAGTCCATCATAACCTGGTATTGTCCATTTCTGTAAATTCATTCATAAGACATTCAGGTCTTCTTCAGCTTTTGACATATGAGTCAAATTATCCCTCTATGCCTTATGACCTCACAAAAATTTTCTGCCCAGCATTGTCTTTCTTCTGATGATGATGTTTTTCTTCTTATGATGTTATTGATCTTCATTTAACTTCACTATCTTGACTTGTGTACTTAGCATGTTCTAATTTGGGTTCTTCGGTTCTTCATCTCCTGAAATTTGTCTGCATGTACTCTGTACTTCTGTTTATCCTTACCTGATATCCAAGGTTTCTGTCTTCTTACCCTATATCCTATTTATTCTATGTTAGGTGTTTTGTCAGATGCTTTTAACTTTGACTTTGGTGTGGCAGTGACAAGTTGGTAGTCACTGTTGACATAGCTCTTAAGTAGCTCTTGACAGTCCTCAATGTTCTTATTCTATCTCAGTAAATGGCTGTTTGGTTTCTATGACTACCATTTGGAGAAGTCTAATTGTATTTATGAATGTCCTTAATTTTGGAAAAGACTACCTCCAATCACCAAATTATTAAAAGCACAAAAATTAATAAATTGAACAAAATTTTTGTTTGCAGTCTCTCTAGTCTGTTCTTGCCTTTACATCCTTCATACTTTAATTGTTCTCACCATATTTTGTATTCATATCACCAACAACAATTAACATATGTTTTCTGGTATTCATCTATGTATATATATTGCAGTTCTAAATAAAATTCATATCTTGGGAGACATGACTCATTGGTGTATAGCAAACTGTAATACTCAAATTGCACTGTTTTGGTTTAAATTTTGTCAGCAGTAGTCTGTTTCTCACTGCTCACCAATAAGTCAGTGTCTTTCTCCATTTTAGGTTAAGATCATTCCTATGCCTTCTCTAAAAATGTCCCTTTTCTGGTTAAACAACTGTGGGGTAATAATAGGAGGTGCTGTATATGTTTTATGAAATAAAAGAAATCTGTATCCATTGTAGAGATCAGAGCCCCTGCTTATACCAGAAAGTTGGCATCAGGCAAACTTATTTATGTTTGCCTTATTATTCTTCAATGCACATGATTTATAATTATTCTGTGACAAAGGATATCATTAGGGGCATGAAATTCTGGTAACCCGTTTTACCAGAGCTGCTTTGATGTGATCTAAAGCAAGATGAACATTGGAATTAAAGACCCAGTTATTAGCCAGCAAAATTTCCATTGGCTGTAGATAAGATTAGGGTTTCCATAGCCATGACACTCATGGATAGCTATCATAATCTGACTTTGTGTGGATAATATTAGAGTAATGACGCTAGGAGAAACTTTTTTTTTTGGACAAACAAGGTTTTGATTGTTTTACAAAGCAGCAATTGTAAGAATAGTTAACATTTGTATATAGGCACCAGCTGGTATGAAGATAACTTGTAAGTGTCATTCCAGCAAAGATGCATCTTTAAAAAAAAGTTTGTGGAGTATTGTATGTAACCACAGTAAAGTAGTGTGAGTTGTAGAATAAGTGATGTTTGAATTAACTATTTAAAATTCATTATTTCGTTTTCTTAAATATGAAATATTGTTTGTTGATAGCTTTATTATGCCTCTTATTACAGCTTATACTACAAGGAGGTATTGTATCTTTTTGTCACATCATTTTTATGTCAGATTTTCTTCTTATGGGATTAGACATGAAATGCATCCTTTTTTATCATCTCTCATGTGGACTTTGCTTGAGTTCCCATCCAGCCTAGACCTTCCTTTCTCCATGATTTTCTGGCCTTCCTATAGGTCATTGTCCTACTGCAGTGCTTAATTATCAACTACTTCTCTGTCTAACTGCTCCACCTTTCATGCCATTAAGCCCAAACTGTCCCATTCTCGGATTTCAGTCTGTTTTCAAGCCATTGGCTGCCAGTTCTCTTTGCAACTTCCTCATTTGTAAAATATCACATTCATACACTATAAGAGACGTACTAGTGACTCCTGTTGTAAGGTGTAATGAGTCAGAATTATGGTACTGTACTGTAGATTCGGTCATAATGCACTGCATTGCACTTTCTGTAACTAAATAACTGTAATGATTGTAAGCTATAGGCATGTTTCTATAGGTTTTTTCCTGAGTTACCTACTTGATATATGTAGCTTGAATTTTTTGCATGAGTAATGCATTTTAAAGTTGTATATTTTTATAGAATATGTAATATTTTTATTATACTGTAATTTCGTTCTTGTGTACTATAATGATAAATGCAGAATCTATGTGGATATTTTATCAAGCCTTTAAAAAAATACAGATTCTGTGTATGTAATTGGCAAGAAATTATACTAAAAGTTCTTACTCTTTTAATAGGTCACAAAGTTCTAAAAGTTCTTACTCTTTCCACAGGTTACAAAGTTGGAAGAAAACCTTCAGGAATTAGAAAAGAAACTGCAAGAGGTCAGAAGAGAGAAAGAGTTTGTGGAAGCGAAGTTAGAAGAAGAAAAGAAAAATACAGAAGAACTTAGTGAAAGAATTAACACACTCGAAGTGCAGATTAAAGAAAAAGAAGTTGTTCAGCAGTTCTTAGAAAAAGAAATTTCATCTCGGGAAGCAGAAGTAAGGATAGTAGTTATTTTGGATTCTGGCATCACATCATCAGTCTGTTCATGAACAGCATTAAGTACATGGGTACAATAATATTGATAGTAAAAATGATTGCATAAACAACCAGAAGTGACTCTAAATGGTCCCACTTGCAATTATCTGGTTATGGAATAAGATTGTTTCATTTTTAATGGAGATGCCTTGAAAAGAGGCATACGTTCCTTCCAGTGATTAATTCAGTAAAGGTATTTTGTGTGCCCCCATTGGTAGATTGTGTCATTCTTCAAATCAAAAGTGTGCCACATTGAGATAATTTCGTCTTGTCTTTAATTTGGTTGCTCTTGTTTGACCCCAAAGATAATTGAAACTTAGTGTTCATGACCCAGCCCCTTTATGCAGAGAATGCACATCAATGTTCACAGTTAAACATATTTTATGTTGATGTACTATCTTCAACCAACAGCTAGTGTTAAGTATGGGATATTTTGCCAGAATCTATCATTTTTAGTTGATTTAATTAAATATTTTTAGTAGATACAAACCCTTTGGGTGAGCTGTATTAGAGTTACATATTTGAAGAAAGTAGTATGTGTAAACTACCTAATACAGTACTAGTAATGTATGACATTATTGAAATAAGCTTAGAAATGTTTAGTACTATTTTGCAGAGCATATTAAAAATGTAGTTAAAAATACATATACTGTATATTCATATTAATCCAATGAGGGTATTTTGCTTGTGCTGTTAGTAATCTCCTAAATGATGTATGCTCATATGAATTAAGTACTCTTTTACTTTGCAAACTGTATTATTATTAGCGTGTAATTTCACTGGGCCGCTGAGCAAAATTTCATCTCTCTTAAGCTGGCCACTTTTTGATATTCTTAATAATATGTTTCATTTCATTTAGTTTAAACCCACTTGTCTTGGAATAATGTGAATATTGTAGAGTATTAAACAAGTGGGCCATTATTGTAAGGTTCTTGTACGTACTCAGTGATCTGTATTAAATAATTTGGTTCATAATAATAATAATGATGATAATAATAATATTCCATGGACACTATATATGAGTAATAATAAATAATAATATTGTAAAGGTATTGTACATGAAGCTTGGAAATGAATTTCATCAGATTTTCAACTGAATGTCCTAGAAATAACTGTATTTTTCTGTTTTAGTTGAGTCAGAGACTTGATGAGGCAAGTGTACTGCACGACAGAGTTCAAGCTGAGCTTGATTCAAGAATGAAGATTGAAGAAGACCTATCCAATAGTGAGAAAAAGGTAAATTTGAGTTCGAGATACAGAAAATGAATATTGAAAAATTTTTTGAATTATTTCCAGTCCATTAAATCTCATGAATTCTAAGAACTCAGTGAAGCATAAATGATCCTTGCAAAATGTAGTCCAAAGAGAACATTTGCTTGATGCCACGTTTGTTTCAGTTTGACAATTTTTTTTGTGCATGTCATTTAGTGGATGAATGCAAATATTTAAAATCTGTCTGTCTCTCTTATTAAATGGCATTATCTTCCATATGTAATGCACAGGTAAGTGAGCTTGACAAAGAGCTTGCATCGGTAAAGGAAGCATTGATGTCTCGGGATGAGAGTTTAGCATGTGTTGAAAACAAAATGGCCTTATTAGAAGACAACAACAGACAGCTTGAGGAGAAGGTAGTTGAACTGATGGCAGAGATTAGTGACCGGGAAGCTCAACATATTGTCAAGTAAGTCCTTCATCCATTAGCTGATGACTGTGCAGAATTTTCTATCATCTTATTGTAAACTGATACTTTAAGGGGTGAATGTGCCGAATAATTCTTTGAATTAAATTTGCAGGATGAAAGCAATTGAAAGTGACCTTGAAGATATTGGCGTTAAATATTCAGAATCTTTGTTAGAACATGAAGCTACACGTCGGGTTCTTACCCAAACCCTGGATGAAATTGAAAAGGAGAAGCTCCTTCGTATGGCAGCTGAGTCAGACATTGAAAGTTTAACTGAGGAACTGAAGAAGTTGAAAGAGGAAAAGGAGACTTTGGAACATAATATGAAAGATCTTGTTCAGAAATACACCAGTTTAGAAGATGCCCTTGGTAAGGGACCACTCAAGTATTGAACCTGTGTTTGTACTGGAACCCATTCACTTATTTGTTAAAAACTTCTAATGCAATTTTGATAACTAGGAATTATAGCAGTTGGATTAAGATGGAACTGTAAGCGCTTTGAGTATAACTGAAAATGGATAGAAAATTAGTGGTAATCTTAACTGACAATTTACTTTCCTTATAGCTTGTGAAGAAGCTGAAAACAGAGACCTTGAGGAGCGACTGGAACGAGAAGTGCATCTTGCAAAAGAAGCTGCTGCTACTGCACAGAAGGAGTTGTCAAGTCTGAAAACTTCGAATGAAGGGTTTTGCACTCAGATTACTCAATTAAAGGTAAAGAAGCAGACTGACCTGACATACCCTTAATGCTCTAATTGAATGTCTTTTTGATTGGCATTACAATTCCTTTCTCCATATTTGTATTCATTGCACTACCCTAACTATTGTTGGCAATGTCTGCAAACTGTTTACGTCTTTAACGTAATGAATCTAGTTATGTTTAGAAGTAGGGAATAGAGTAATGAAAGCAATGGCTTGTCAACCTAACTGAAAATCAGTCTTGTTAAATAATAAATGTATAATACAGTATTTTCATTTTAAAAATAAAATAGTTGCTAAATTTGTATAGTAATACATAAAGATTTTTTATTTATTGCAATTCCCTTTACAGATTGACATGCGTAAAAAGTCACAAGCGGTAGATGAAATGCAGCAATGTATTGATGGGTTAAGGGAAGAAAAACAGCACTTAACAACCCTCAGGGATAACTTGGAGAAAACTGTTGAGGCAAAAGAAGAGACAATTGCAAAATTACATTTGCAAGCTTCAACACTGGAAAGAGAGATGGAAGAAGAGCGTGTCACTCTCAGATCGAGGATTGGGGATTTGGAAAATCATCTGAAGGAAACCCAAAAGGAACATGAACTGGAGAAGAAGAAGGTATGATACTTATTTATGAAGATTAAGATACTTGGAATTGTTAAAATTTGAAGGCTGATTTTTTGCTTATAGTGTTTATACTGTAGTTTGACTCTTTGGTACTATCATGTTGCATGTCAGTATTGTCTGATGCTTTATTTCATTAACTTTTTTTTTATAAATACTACAGTATGCTTGCACTTATAATTAGTGTGCACATATTTGCCTTTGCCAGTTACTGTATATATGGATTGCTTTTGGGAATTTTAGGTAGAGGAAATAGAAGAAAAGCTTTTATCACTGGAGGAAGAGAATCTCCACCTAAGCAAATCATACGAGAAACAGTTAGAAGAAAAGACATTAGCGGAGACCAAAACAAATGCAAAATTAGAGGAATTAAGTAAAAAATACATTGGATATGAAGACCAAGTGAAAAACTTACAGGTATTTTATTGTAATGGATATGGTTTTGAGTGCCAATTTTTTTTATTGTTTTTTCTGATTATGGTGTTTTTATCACGATTTTTTCATGTCTTTGCTGTGCATAATTTTAAATCAAGCATGTTGAAAGATCTTGAATGTAGTTATGGTTAAATTGTTCTTAAACTATACACTTCCCATTTTGAAAATAATACCTATTATCAAGACTTTCTCTGTATTTTTAATGATGAGGTGACTTCAAAAACTGGTTATTTGTTGCTTATTTCATGTTGCATTGAGGCAAATAGTCCACATAGTATAGATTATTTTTTAGTCTCTTTACAATGTAAGATTAGTATGATAATCAAAATAATTTAGAGAAATCTTTCATGTAAACTTGGTTTTGTTCTTGAAGGAATGGTTAGTTTTTGACAGTTTTTGTACTATTTCAAACTTTTGACTTTCAACTAAACTTTTATGTTATTAGTATGTTCATGATGAAATTAGGTATATATGCAAAATTTGATGTTGATTTTGGCCTTTTGTGTTGCAGACATCTCTCTTGGAGAAAACCAAGGAGTTTGACACCTTACAAGAGAAATATACTGCTGCCACCTCTACATTAGAAGGCTACCAAGAAGAAATGAAAGTTTTAGAAACTAGTGTTAAGAGATTCAAACGTGAGATTGAGGCTATGAATAAAACACTTGCCTCGAAGGATTCTTCACTGGATTCCCTTAACATGACTCTTGGAACCAAGAGTGAAGAAGTACAGTCATTATACAAGGTAAGACTCTATAAAGAGACATTGTTGGCCTTTGGAAAAGAAACTTTTTGTAGTTTAATGTTAAAGGTTTGTTGTTTGTACAGTGTTTGTTAGTTTCAAAACAAAATATTGATGTATGGTATTGTTTGTATGTGGTCCAGAGACAGGAAAATTGACTGAAGGTCAAAGATTGAGATTATTTAGGTATGTGGAGGAAAGGGTAGAGATGCTGTTCATTAAAATAGTAGTAGATATGGAAGAATAAGGACAAAGACCAGTTGGAAGGCCCATAAAATTGTGAAGGAAAGGTGTGGGTGAAAAATATGAGGAAATGAGAATTCAAAGAGAAAAGAACGGAAGAAAATAGAGCTCTTTTCACATATAACCTCATCAAATGAAAACCTGAAATGGGAATGGTGATGACTGACTGATTTCATTCCTACAATTTGTTTGGTAGTATGCATTATATTTATTTCATACCAAAGCTTAGCATATACCATATTTGCATCCCTATCTTCATCTCTGGTATGTTTATGCCACATAGTACTTCATTAAGTCTTTGCTCATCTAGTTAGGTGAAAAATAGCTTGTCCCAGTAAGTTTTAATATGTGAGGACAATTGGATATTTATTTTCTTTTTCTTATAGCAGAGGGGTTGAATCACTTCGCAAGGTATTTGTCAAGTTTGCCTGTGTAGATTTAAAACAGTTATAACATTTGCACAAGAGATTGCATATGCATGTAGTATTTGAAGAATACCTAATTTCCATTGTATAGCAAGGTTACCACAAGTTATATTTGTGGTTATTAGGTGGTAGCACTCAATCAGGCAAGTTTCTAAAGAGACATCTGTTTATAGTCTTAGGAAGAGAATGGAATATTAGTGTCTTGAAAACAAGATTATGGCTTTAAATCTGACTGTCAAAAACACTGATTTCTATGGTTAACTACACATTTTCATGGTTAAGTCTGAGAAGTACCAAGAGATCAAACAGAAACTAGAAGAAGGAGTTTTGAAAACATTCATTATTGAGACGTTTGCTAGATTTGTAACAGAATTGTTCCAAAACGTAATTTCAGTATATTGTAAACTAAGAGATTGTATGGAAAGATGGGTAATTTGATTTTGTAAGAAAGATTGAGTTAAAAAAAGTCTTTTGTCGTAGATCATGTGCTTCTGGTTAAGAGTGTGGAGGAGGTAGAGAATGTTGAGAAGAATCCTATGAATAAGGCTAAGGAATCTGCAATTTTAAACTTGACAACTGAATAAATCTTTGTTAGGTGTGCAGCAACTAAAAGGCCTCATTGTGATGGCCACTGATTCTGAAGTCTAAGTTCGCCATAAAAAGAGATGGTTGGTATAGCCAGTTTGTAAGTAGGAGGAATGAATTTTGAAAAAGTTAAAATACTAAAAAGGTCAGAACTAGAATGATGATGTGGTAAATGAAATCTGATGAAAGAGAACCTGAACTGCATGTTCTTATTCCACCTCTCTAGTAAGCTCTGCTTATAATTTTACTGCCACTGAAAATTGGGAAATGAAGTATGTAGTAATGAATCTGACAAAAGGAGTTTTGAGTATATTGTAGGTCTCTACTTTATTGGCTTTTTTATTTAAAAACCATCTGACTGACTTTTGATTGTGGTAAATTCTATTGGTAATTTTTTAGGTGAAACTTACCCTCTATTATTTAGCTTTACCTGCGACTACTTGGCCCGGGTTCGACAAATGTTTAAATTGAAACAATCGTTAACAAATGCTCCCAATACAGTACAGGCAGTCTCTGGTTATCGGCGGGCTTGGTTATTTGTAATGCGGTTTTACAGCGCTTGCCTGGTGATGAAAATCGGTGGTTTTTGGCGTCGTAGATAATCAGGTATTGGCACCAATACATAACTAACAGAGGCACCGATCTCTGGTTATCGGCACCAAAAATCGCCGATTTTTGCTTATAGGCAATTTTCGCTTATTGTCATGCCATCAGAACGGAACCCTCGCTGATAACCAGGGACTGCCTGTAGTTACTCTGTCTAAATTTTGGTTTGTTTTTCATGGTTATCGAATTGGATTATCTAGACTGTGGTTTGTTATTTCACTATGGATTCTTCTTCTCAATCTTCCTTATCAAAATCTGTTAGATTTTGTAAGGTAAGCGGTTGCAAGACCAGATTGGTTTCTTTGAAGTAAAATACACATGAATTATGCATTGATCTTCATGGGGTAACTTGTTATTAAGATACCTCTTTTGATCATTGCAGGGAAAGGTCTTTGCACGAGATAGAGAAGATGGTAAAGTATCTTATTAGAAGAGAGAAAGATAGACTTAGAAAGAGTGTAAAGAGAACATCTAGTCTTGCATCTAAGTCTTCCCTAGAAGTAACTTATGATCAGGAGATAGATAGGTCTATTGATTCTTCTTCTCTAGTAGATTTACATCCTTCCACACCCACTAAGTCAGCTCAGGGTAGTAGGTTAGATTCAGTGCAGTCTGATATTGATTCTGTAAAATCTAGGATTGAATTTTTATGTAACAACTTTAAATCTTTTGCATCTAATGTATCTAGCCAAGAACGATGTTACCCCTTCGCAAAATGGCTTCACTTACTAGGAGTAAAGATACTTCTGTACCTGGATGATTGGATTATTGTTGCAAAGTCCAGGGAGAAGTGCCTGAGGGTAAGAGAGCTAATTCTGGGCTTAGCGAAAACCCTAGGGGTACTGATAAACGTAACGAAGTCTTCTCTGGAACCATCTCAAAGAGTGACTTGCCTGGACATGGTGATTGATTCTGTTCTTTTCAAGGTTTTTCCAACACGTGCTCGATTAGACAAGCTCTTATCAATTGCAGGCAAATTTGTCTCCTCAGTAAGCATGCCAGCCAAATGCTGGCTGTCTCTGTTAGGTCACGTCTTCTCTAGAGAGGTTAGTCCCAGGTGCTCGACTATGGATGAGACAGTTTCAGTTGCACTTGAGAAGATACTGGCACAGAAAGTCTCAGCCAATCCATGAGTTAGTGCCCTGGAACCCAGATCTGCCCCCTTACTTTCGTTGGTGGATGTCCGAAGAAATACTGCCTGCAAGGAAGTCTCTAGTTCCCGAGCCCAGACCTCTCAATGTATTCAGAGGCTTCGGACAAGGGCTGGGATATAGTTACAGGGAATCAGGTCACTGCTGGAGTATGGTTACCAGTCGGAAGAAATCTGCGTATAAACTGCAAGGAATTGTTGGTTATCCTGAAGGGGCTGCAGAAGCTGGAAAGTGCAGTGACTAACAAAGTAATTTCTGTCTTCTAAGAAAACTCAGCATCTCTGTTGTATCTAAGAAGACAAGGGGGCACGAAGTCAGAAACATTAGTAGCCATCACAATGGATTTACTCCTCTGGATGGAGGAGAGGGACATTGTCCCAATGACTCAGTTTGTACCCAGTCAGTTGAATGTTCTGGCAGACATGCTAAGTCGTCCGGGAAAGGTAGTCTCCCATGAATGGACATTAAACCTGACTGTGTGCGAGGCAATTTGGAGAGAGTTTGGCCAACCTCCCATCAGTCTCTTTGTAACTAAGATGAATCATTGTCTCCATTTGTATGTCGCACCAGTTCTGGATCATCAAAGCCTGGGCATTAGATGTATGGCTTGAGACTGGGCAAACCTATTCGTGTATGCATTCCCTCCTTTTCCATTGTTGAAGGACGCTTTCAAGAAATTGAGGGAAGCACGGAACACCACCATGATTTTAATTGCACCTTGGTGGCCGAGGAGGCATTGGTTCACAGATCTTCTAGGAATGTCGATAGAAGTTCCCAGACAGTTACCTTTTTGGACAAATCTACTTCGACAGACAGGGACAAGGAGTCTGCACAGAAATATCGACATGCTTTGTCTAACTGCTTGGAAACTGTCGACAAGCTCCTCAGAGCTAGAGGCTTTCCAAAGTTGTTTAGGGACGCCGTCCTCGCTGCAAGGGGAAAGTTCCACTAATTTGTTATATCAGAAACAGTGGGAGCTGTATTGATCATGGTGCGAGTCCAGGAGCATTTCATGTCTGCACCAGCATTGATAATGTAATCAAGTTTCTGCGATTTCTTAAGATATGCTAAAGGTTTGCCTGTTGCCTCCATGCTGGCTTCTGTTTTTGGGCATACTAGATTGGATATTTCAAAGGATGTTGGCTAGTGAAGCTGTTTGCTCATTTCAACTGGAAATGCTGAAGATTCTTCAGAAACCTCTTATGGAACCTAGATGTTGTCTTATGACACCTTAGAGGCCTCCTTTTGAGCCCCTGAGAGAGGCTTCTCTCAAGGCACTCTTGGAAAACCCTCTTTCTAGTGGCCTTGGCTTCGGCCAAAAGAATAAGTGAATTACAAATTATATCATCGTTAGTAGGGTTTTTACTTACAGGAGCAGAATCTTTCCTGGCTTCCTTTCGTGCCAAGAATGATGTTAAGGCCAAAGCTCTTCCTAGAGTTTTCTCTATCCCTTTGCTAGAAACTCTAACTCCTGAGGGAGGAGAGCTGTTTTTATGCCCTGTTAGGGCTCTGAAGTATTATACGCCCCTCCTTAAACCTGTTAGGAAGCAGTGTAGGAACCTATTTTGTTCAGTCAGGAAGCCTGAGTTTCATATGTCTAAGAATGTCATGGCTTTCTTGATTAAGTCCTTAATTCTGGAGGCACATCATACAGTCCTTCCAGAGGTTTGTCCCCTTTTGAAGGTGAAACCACACAAAGTCAGAGCAACAGCTACATCTATTAGTTTCCACCAGCACTTCTCTCTAGACAGGCAGCACAGTGGAGGTGTAGCTCTGTATTTGCTTCCAACTACTTGAGGGACGTAGAGATCCAGCATGAAGACTGCCGTACACTAGCACCTCTGATTTCAGCAGGGGAGATTATCTCCTAGTCTTCCCTGTATGTGTTATGAACAGATAAAGGTTTTCTCTAGCTACCTCCTTCCTGGGTAAGGGAACTGTATATGATGAGTTCGAACATGGTAGTTTGTTTCTCTTTATTTATTTAGATCATTTTGTATACTGGCCTGATGCTGGGATGTGACTGTCCTGGCTCGAAAAAGAAGCAATTATCCTTCTTTTCTTGGCTCTAGAATCAGAAATGAAGTCCTTAATTCTCCAGGAGAAGCAGACAGCGATGACAACAATGATGATGATGATGAAGGAGGAGGAGAGCCATGTCTCCTCTTCTTATGAGCGTGACTGCACTTCTCTTCAGTGACAGAGTCAAGTCTCTCCATCACCGCCTGAACAGGAGAATCCGCAGTCAGAACAGCCAGTGACGTCATGGGGGGGCCTGGTTGTGACGTCACTATAGCAGATAGAGCATATCGTGACATCATAGAGGTTCCCTGTCGTGACGTCACTAGAGCAAGCGAATCATGTGAGGAGGCTGTTGGTAACCCTGCAGGAAGGACAAGAGTTGACTCACAATGATGCGAGGTTGGTACCATAGGTGTCCTGCTAGATGTCGCAGAACGTGACCCCATATACTGGAGACCTGGGGGAGTCGGAACAGCTATCGGGGTAGGAACTGGGATGCGGGAAGACATGAAGTAGGACAAAAGACCATTTAAGGTTGGTATGCCTGAGAGGCCTGATGATGCCCAAACCTTTGACATCTTCTGCACTCCCGAAACTGGAACAAAGGATAAAAATGGCGACCCCCCCCCGCCCTCCGCGAAGGGTGAGACGGGGCAACATTAGATATACAGTCTCCCACACCTGCTCCCAAAACTTCCAAAGACGAGTCAGTGGGAGAAAAGGAAGGGGAACAACCGTCAATTGAAGATGAAGCAATTAGAAGAGATCTAGTCAACGAAGAGGCAGAATCAAGAGGAGTTTGGCCCGTCAGTGAGGCAGAAGGGGTACCATCCAAAAATGGCTCTGTCGACTTCCTCTTATGCTGCTCCTTCTCAGCATTACATTCTGAACAAGGATTAACTTCACTACATACATTTGTTCTGCACCTACTGCAGTTGAATGGGTTCGGTACTCATGGAGGCTAGGAAACATGAACATGGATAACCTCCTGCACCAGGAGGCAGAACTGGAGCTTGCAGAAGGGTTTTGGGATTCCATGATGCCCACAACTCTTTCTCACAAACACGCAAACCTGTACACTAAAACACAGAAGAGAAAAACACAGGCAAAGAAAACACTGGCTTTAGGGAGGAGAGAAAGAACAAGACGTCCTGACTCTGAGGCGGTAGAAGAATAACTGAAGCGTCACGAGATCGAGCTTGGGTCGGTGGTGTCACCCACCTCGTTCATGACAGATGCCAGAAGCCACCAGTTCCTTGCGTGTACAAATATATATATATATATATATATATATATATATATATATATATATATATATTTATATTTATATTTATATTTATTTATATTTATATTTATATATATATATATATATATATATATATATATATATATATATATATATATATATATATATATATATATATATATATATTTATAAATATAAATATAAATATAGAAGAATAACTCAGGCGTCACGAGATCGAGCTTGGGTGGGGTGGTGTCACCCACCTTGTTCATGACAGATGCCAGAAGCCACCAGTTCCTTGTATACAAATATATTATATATATATATATATTTATATATTTATATTTATATATTTAAATTTATATTTATATTTATATTTATATTTATATTTATATTTTACTGGTTTCCAGCTGGCACCAGAAGATTTATCCTAATGTTAAGACCCAGGTTTGTTCTGTGTATGAACAAATATTAAGTAAGACCTATCACTATATTGATTAAGAACTAACCCTCTGGATTAAACTGTTATGTAATAATAATACTTATATACAGTCTTTTTTTTTTAGGATACAACATTTTTTATCTATACTGTGATTTTGTGTGAATGGAAGTTTCATTTTTATGAAATATTTGATAATTTCATCACCCTTTTAAGTGAACATTCAATTACTTCTCACAGACACTAGAGGAAAAGCAAGCTGCTTTACTTGCAAGTGAATGTCGTGTTCAGAACCTAGAAGAAGTTGAAGAAAAGCTCATCAAGGAAAAAGACCAGCTTACTGTCTCTTTATCAAGCCTCCAAGATGAGTTAGGCGAAGTCAAGTCCCAGTTTTCTAGGTACAGTAGCATTTTACTTTTATGTAGTATGCTAAATGTCCCAATATCCAGTTTTTGCTATTGAATACTTATGTTTGTATCCTTACTTAGGATTGGTATATCATATATAGATATTGCTATTAATGGTACAGCTATAAAAAAATAATTTTAAATTAACTTTTTTTTTTAAGAATGGAGACTACTTTCAATGAAGAGAAGAGTGCAGAAATTACTCGTGTAAAATCAACACTAGAGAGTGACATGGACGAGTTAAAGTCTCTGAACCAGGTGTTGCAGGAGGAAGCTGACTCCTGGAAGAGCAAGTTCCAATATCTTGAGAAAATGATCGAACCTTTCAGAGTAAGTTCGTACCAAATTATAGTATGGTGAAGATATCTTTGTTAGCATATTGTCAACAAATCACATTTCAAATTCAGTTTAGTCTGAAGTTTAAGATAAAATTAATTTGCAGGAACAACTTGATTCTTATGAAGTTGAAAAGGCTAGTCTTTTGTCAAGAAGTTCTGCAGCCAAGGAAGAAATTGATAAGCTAAGTAAGCAGTATGCTACTTTACTAGGCCATCAGAATCATAAGCAGAAAATCCAGCATGTTTTGAAATTGAAAACTGAAAATAATGAGTTGAGAGAGGTAAGTACATATCTTTTACTCTTGTATAAAGTATATTGAAGTTTATTAGGATAAGTAAGATTTACTTTAAATTCTAAAATAAAATTTTTGAACAAAAGGCACTTGGCATGCACTAAACTAAATTTCAGTGTGATTCACAGCAGTTTTTATAGCAGTAAAAATTTTTTTAATAATTAAGGAGTTGCAAAATTAAAGATTTTGAAAATTAATTACTCTTGTTTACATTAAGAAGTTAAATTTTATTCCAAATGAAAGTTTATCAAAAGATACTCATGAAGTAAACAGAAACAGTTTTGAAAATAAATTTATTCCAAATGAAAGTTTATCAGAAGATAATTATTATGAAGTAAACAGAAAGTTTTGAAAAAAAAAATTACAAAAGTTACAATATTTTAAAGAGGCATGTAAAATTTTGCAAACTGAATTGACAATTTGTTTATTTTTGATGTTAGACAGTTAGGTTTTTCAGTGAAAATGTATTAAAAGGCTCTTTGCCATAAGCCAAATCTAACTTTGGTTTGATGAAAACATTTTTTATGATTATTACAAGAAATATTTCAGAACAGATTTTTTAAAATTTGAAAAGTTACTATGTTATTGTCAGTGATAGGAATCTAATTCTTTTGTTTCAAATGATGGCTTATAATGCAGTAAACAGAAATAAATTGAAAAATATTGTGGAAAATTAAAGACATTTTAAAAATGCATCAAAAGTTTTGCAAACTTTGAACAGCAATAACTTTGTAATTGGAGAAAAAGACTGAATAGCAAAATATGCTTTATTTTCTTTCTGTTATATATAAATTTCTTACAAAAATTATGTACACAGTGCCATTCTATTTGTTTGAAAAGTGTATATAACAGATAATCCACAAATTTCATTAATTGGTCTCTTTCCTATTATCAATAGGAATGTGATGATTTGTTGATTTCAATAGCTTTGTTATTATTTTTTATGTTAAACTAATTCTTTTTTCAAACAATTGCTTACTAAAAGATGCTTATCATACAATAAATAGAAAAATAGTTTTGAAAAAATACTGTGGCATGCATCATGCATTAAAATTAACATTGGTGTAATGGAAACTTTCATTTTTATGAAAACATGATGGGTGACAGCTATTAGTTAATACATACCAGTATTATTAGTACATTGCTAATAAACATTAATTTATCACTCAATAGTCACTACTGAAGTAACTCATGTGCTCACCAATGCAGAAGTTTTTCATTTTTTTGTATTGTATGGGTTTTCTGTAATCAACACACACTTCCATCTTTTTCTCTGCCTTTGAAATAAATTCCATCTTTTTCTTTGCACTCTGAATAGCTATAGGCACATGAGTACAGTGCCTTATGAGCTATTGGCTAGCCTCTCAATACCCTCTTGCAACTTTCGCCCTCACACCCTTGTTGAGAGAGGTGCCATTTTGCTTTGTTTTACTGCCAAGATTTACACATGCATGTGGGTCAGTCTTTAATCCCCTGTGAATTTATTTTTTTGGGGGCGGGAAATTTTTTTTATCTTAGCCAAGTTGATATTTTGAAGTGAACAGATTTCAGCATGTTAGAGTAAAGGTTAAAATAGTGATATGTACAAAGAAAAAACAGAAACTACTTGGGGTAGCATGCTGATTTGTTTTGCTTCTGAGTGCCTCAGAGATATTAAAAAAGAATATGCATTGAAACACAACTCTGTAATGTGCTCTGACAGCTTACCTGAGCAACATACTGTAGACATCACTAAAGGTTCATTTAGCGGCATTGCTGTCTGCCTTTTCATCTGTTCCCTTTGGTCCCTACCTGCATAGGATATTTTCACTTCTCATGGTCTTATGGAATGTGAAAATTTTGAATGCAATATGTTGGATTAAACTAATTTTAAAGTAGTGGTTATTATAATTATTATTATTACTGTATTATTATTTTCTAAATTGATAATTGTATATTAGTGAGGAAATGTAGTTGGAGGAGATAAGATACATGCTGTATTGGGATATTACACTTAAATATAAGTATACATGCCAGCCCATGTTAGATAAATTGATAATGGCCATATCTGGAGGGGCATATTTTTGGATTTTATCTAATCTGTTTATGGTAGAGCAAACCACATTTTAGAAAAAGTATGTAGGCCATTATTATTCTTGTTAATACTGTTGTTGGCATCATTTGGCTACCTTTTGCAGATTTGAAAAAATCTCTTGCTCCCATTGCAAATTATTATCTCTTGTACTACGAAATTAGGTTTTCTGTAGCATTATAATGTTATAAGGTAGATGATCCAAACCACAGGGATAAGATACTTAAGGGGGTTGTCTTATATTGTATTTGAAAATGCTGTTAGGGGATTTGTTTGTTGCTTGTTTACCACATAATTGAAATATTTCAATTTTATTTTTGTTAGTGGTTTTTTGTACTGAAAAATTTTCCATTTTTTAGCAAATTTACTGCAGTAGTGTAACCATACTAAGCATAAAATTTGACAGCATTCAAAGTTATGGATTGAGCTATCATATTCCAATTCAGTTGTTTTTAGGGGGTTAATTTTGTTTTTTTGCAGGATGTATACAAATTGCGTCAAGAGACTGAGCGCCAAAGAAAGACAATCAGGCGGTTGGAAGAAAAAATGCTCAAAATAAGTGGATCAACTACCCGTCTTAACGAAACTGTACGCTCAATGGACAAAGAAAACTCATTTTATGGAGGGATGGGTAGTCAGGTTCAGTCATCAACACCCCTGAAACCAAGTAACAAGCCTCATAGAATTTAGTTTTTGGTTAGGCTGTTTAGGATTTTAGGATTTAATATGCCATATATTTGTTCTTGCCTTAGTTTTATTTAAGGATATTTATTAATTTTTATGAAGCCTTGACACGATCTTAAAATGTTAATGAAACTAATTCCATAGTCTGCAAGATGAATTACCATTCTGTTGAAGTATTTTAAAATATGTCTTAGTGTACTTTTTAAACTTTTAGGCCAAAATTTAACTGGTCAGCTTTGATATAAATCTCAGACCTGCTCATGCATATCTTAATTTTTAAGATGAATTTACCTGGAGTAACTTAATATGTAGCAAATTTATAAGTGAACTTATCCTGCTTCTTTTCCCTCATAATGTGTAACATCTTATCATTTGTAAATAATCTCATAAATACTTGTCATACCATTGGTGTTTTCATCATTTTTAAAGCGTGTTTTTAATGTACTGAACCCCATGTACCCAAATATATTTTAGTAGATACATGAGAATTGTCATTTTAGCTTGTGCTAAAAAAACCTAATTATTTTGTATTATAGCTGTCCTTTCTCCTAATGATATTGCACATCACTGAATAGATGGAAATGGGATGACAGTTTGCTTGTATACAGTGGATCCCCACTTACTCATGGTTCAGTAATCGTGGCCTCAGTTATTCACGGATTTTTCTGTGGAATGTATTTTTCAATAAGTCAGTAATTCTCAGATTTATTTGTAGAGCTGTATTCACTAATTACAGTATTTTCAGGTTATTTTCATAACTGAATACATTTTTTATGATAAGTGATATACTAATTTTCAAACATTAATATTAAGCTTAATAAGACTAAATAATAATAATGCTGTATCTGTAATAATGCAGATGATAATAAGTTCTAATTTTCAAATGATAATAAGATTAAATAATAATAAAAATACTGTACCTGCAATAATAATAATAAGATTAAATAATAATAAGACTAAGCAATAACTTAGAGAGAGAAAGAGACTTATGTGGAAAAAAACAGCTTTTTAAGCTTTGGCTGGTAATAAACTGGTTTTATCCTCTCCATATGTATAAGAGGGACCTCTCTATCTTGAACTACCTCTTTACAGTGAACTCTCCCGGTTAGCTAAACTTGTTTTCTCACCTCGGTACAACTACGTGCTCAGAAATGATACGTACTGAAATGATAGAATGATATTGAAATATTAAAATATAAAAGTGATGTTGAAATATTAAAATTATATTAAAGTATTTTAGGATAATAGTTTAAGGTAAATTTGGTGTTTGAACTATTAAAATAGGCAGTTATAAGCATTTTAAGTGGGGTCTTTGGTGCTTGAACTGTTAAAATAGGCAGTTATAAGCATTTTTAGAGGGTGATTCCAATATATTACAGAATTTTGGTACTTGCGGGTGGTTGTGGTACCCAACCCCTGTGAACATGGGCGTCTGCTGTACTGGAAACAGAATCTGGAAGGAACTGAAAAGGTTCCTTGCACAGCACAACATTTCCAGACTTCAGTTGGAGCATATAATGGGACTGTTACAGTTCACATCTGTGGTAGGCCTGATCCTCAGATTACAACTAAAAAATGTAGACATTCTGACTCGCATGCAAGAAAAAAGATTCGTGATTGACTTCATCAAAGGAGTCAAAAAGTTGGGGAAATACTCCAGCAGTGGACTTTGAAGGGGTTTCTGGCAAAACAGGTCTCCTTGAATCCTTGTCTGTACAAGTGATATTACACACATTCCTCCTTGACAGGTTGGGGAGGCCATTGAGAGGATCGTCAAGTAGCAGGGAGGTGGCCATCTGCTCAGAGGAAGTGTCGTATCAACTTTCTGGAGCTAATGGTTGTCTTCCTATCTCAGAAAACTGAAACCTCCAAAAAGGGACACATTTTGTTGGTCCTAGATAACAGGACTGCAATGTCCGGCATTAAGAGGTTGGGCTTGTGTTCATCTCTTCTAAATGCAGTTTTGCTATCCATCCTTCAGTTGGCATAAGCAAAGAAGTGGCACTAGTCTGCAATTCACCTCGCACGGTCTTTCAGTGTAACAGCAGACTCTCTATCAGAGGATACAACAGCCTCAACTGAGTGAATATTAGACAAACTCCTTTCAGTTAATTGCCAACATGCTTCCATATCCGGAAGTTGACCTGTTTGCTGCACGTAAGAACCATCAACTTCCAGTGTGTCTCTGAACCTGGACAATTAAGCAATAGCAAGAGATGCATTCCTACAAGCCTGGAACAAATGGAGGACGGTATACCTTTTCCTCCATTGTCCCAGATTTCGAAGGCATTAGTTCCTATTGCTTCAACAATGGGCAAAAAACTCAATTCCATTATCATCTGCTGCTCTATCCCAGACAGTAGGGAGGAAATCGTCTACATGTCCTCCTTGCTGAGCCGAGACCTTCATGTGTGGATTTTAAAATCTTGTCTACTGTGAAAATTACCCACTTAACATTACTAGGTACCCAGTGCAGAAACTATGGACATCATCTCTTTGAAAATAGTAGTCTGTGTGGAAAGTTATGGTTAGGTTATATCCATGCTAAGAGCCCAGTTGAGATCTCTGTTGAAATACTAATACATTTTCTTATATATCTTTTTGAAAACAAGTGCCTTGCTGTTATAGCAATCATGGCAGCATTGTCGGAACCATTATTTTATGGATTCGGAATTGATTCAACATAAAAATTGTAACTTCCCTTCTCTGGTCTTTTGTATTGCAATGACCTGCTCCCGCAAAGCTTCCCATTCCCAGGTCCCTGAATAGAGTTCTTAGGCTTCTGTCAACCCCTCAATTCATTGGGTCCAATACAATTACAACATATCTTGACTGCTTTTGCATCAGCTCACATTAGTGAACTGGGCTCTCTTAGACGGGGCAACGCAATATTACTCATACAGCTAACCGCCAATTATTACTGTCTCGGGGTCCATCATTCCTGGCCAAGAATGAGAATCCTTTAAAGAGAAAAAATACTGTTCTAATAAGGAAACTCAATTTGTCAAATAAAACTTACGCCCGGTTCAAGCACTTAAGTTTACCTAGAGGTCACAGCAAACATCCCAGAAGGTCTGATTTTCCTACACTCTAGCACAACAAACCACTCAATCCTAAGTCGTATGACATTCAAAAGGTAAGTACATTGTTAGTTTTATTTGGAAGCGTTTCTTTTGAAGAAATCTTTGGGTGTATGGGATGGTCATCAGGAACAATATTCCTAAAAACATTATTGCCATGAGCTTGAACAAATTCAACTAAATTGTGTATCAGTAGGTGGTATAGTAAGTCCTGACCCCATAGGCACTACAGCGGAAAACCAGGGGTCTTCTTGATGTGGTGGGTATGCTAAAATGTCTCTGGGAAAGGTGCAATAATACTGCGACCAAACCCAGCATATTTAGGTAAGTCTCTCTAGAACTACAGTACATCTTAATATATGTAAGTTCGTGTTATAATTGTAAGTTCGTGTTTAGTTTCACGTTCTTTGGTACCAAACCCTATGGGTATCTGGAATAAAGAATATGGTTTGTGACTTGTGGCTTAACCTTGGTCCAAAAATTTTATATGGGTTGTTGGGATTGAATTTTAAGAGCTTAGCCATTTCATCACCTGTCAATTTCTTTGGTAAGCTCCTTTGAGGACGAACAGTGGCTACGCTATCAAAAAACAGGTTTTGATGTAGGAAAAACCTATTTTTGGTAGCTGCTGTGAGTCCTCAAACCCACCCACTTTTCCTGATTAAAAGGCATGGGATATGGGCAAATACTTATCCTGCATAGACATAAAATAGAATAATGAGAATAGGTCTGGCGCTTGCTTGACGCAATGATCTGTGCACAGCGTTTTGTTGCCACATCTATAGGTTAAGAATAGGAATTGAACCTAGGCAGCCAGTGTAGACAAGAGAAAGAGCCCTCTTGTCTTGAGTCCTATACTCTGTCAGTGTCAACGTGCACTATACTGGCCAAGACCAACTAGAAAAGAAGTCTATGAAACTATTTGGTCTATCTTATTGAGCTCCTCTAGGGACCATGAGGGTAACTCCTTTGAGGACTCATAGTGGCTACCAAAAATAGGTTTTGCCTGCATCAAAACCTTTTTTTTATATATATTTTTTACTTTGGGGAATTTTGTTTTTTTATTTATTTTTTGGAAGGATGGAGACATTAACTGACGGGTATTTACTCCATGCCAGAGGTTGCCACTTCCATCCATCTTTTTTTTATTTCGAAAGATTTGATTTGATTTTATTTTTTTGGAAGGATGGACGCATTAACTTAAGGTGTAAGAGCTCGATGCCGTCTCTTCCAAACACATGTGTGTTTGTGTGTTCGTCAATCGTCATCCATTGGAGAGGACGAGACAAAACGAGCATATCGTTTTCTTTCTCTGACGAAACACGATTTCAACCATACAATATTTCTGTCTGTTTCTCCCTAACCATTGTTGTCTCGATTTGTGTACAATCACCATTACTTGCATTGCCATGCAAGCATTCTAATCATGTACTCATAATGTTCCATTGAATCTTCTGTACCAAACTGTATGTATGTTTCTGTTTGTGAAGACGCCAAACGTCTCGCCATTTCACATATATTATGCTACTGCATTGTATTCATTAATCTGTCTTGAATCTCATGCAATTGGCCATATGTAGAATTTCCTGGCCTTTCCATTGATATATGTTTCATCACTGTATGTTAATCATGTCTCTCAATATCGCCATCTGTATGTCTGCCGACAAACACAGATGCCCGAATCTGTACCTCTGTTTTTACCTGTCTGTGTGTAGATGCTACCTTACCGCTCGCACACGTCAATAATTTCTTCGAAGATTCTGTACATTTATCTCAGTAAGGAACTACCAATAAACCAGTTAACACCCAGCCAGTATGTCACTCAATCCCCAGCCCTTACACTGGTGACCCCGGAGTGACCTGAAGGACTCGGCCGACCCAAGATGACAACCCACGCGCCGACAGACCCTTCGCCGCCTCGCTGCTTCCTGCCATTCCCGAGTTCTCAGTAGAAGTCCGACCCTCCGAAATGACTCACCCCAACACCGGAGCCCTGGATGCCTCCTCCAGGAAACCTGAAGCTGCCCCCGCGCTCGTACTGGACGAGCTGACCAACGAAGGACCAGCTAACGTCGTCCTTCAGCCTGTTGCCGCCCCTCTCGAGCTAGCTACCAAGGATCAGCCGCCGTCATCCTTCAGCCCTCGAGCCGGCCACCGAAGGATCATCCGACGTCACCCTTCAACCAGCTCCCGTCCTCCTCGAGCTCATGCCGGCTGGTGCCACCCTTCAGCCTCCTACCCGCCCCTAGCCCAAGCCCTTAGAGCCAACTACAATTGTTGGCAAGACAATATCCGCATCGATGCCTCGCTTGAGGGGGGAAAGTATTGTAAGAGCCTGACGCCGTTTCTTCCAAACACAACCACACAGCACCCTCCACCTGAGATACGCTGATTAATCAGACGTTACCCACGTCTTGGGGGAGAGTATTTGTAAGAGCCTGATGCCGTCTCTTCCAAACACGTGTGTGTTCATCAATCGTCATCCATCGGAGTGGACAAGACAAAACAAGAGCATCTCGTTTTCTTTCTCTGACGGAACGTGATTTCAACCATACAATATTTCTGTCTGTTTCTCCCTAACCATTGTTGTCTCGATTTGTGTACAATCACCATTACTTGCATTGCCATGCAAGCATTCTAATCATGTACTCATAATGTTCCACCGAATCTTCTGTACCAAACTGTATGTATGTTTCTGTTTGTGAAGATGCCAAACGTCTCGCCATTTCACATATATTATGCTACTGCATCGTATTCACTGATCTGTCTTGAATCTCATGCAATTGGCCATATGTAGAATTTCCTGGCCTTTCCGTTGACATATGTTTCATCACTGTATGTTAATCATGTCTCTCAATATTGCCATCTGTTTGTCTGCCGACAAACACAGATGCCTGAATCTGTGCCTCTGTTTTTACCTGTCTGTGTGTAGATGCTACCTTACCGCTCGCACACGTCAATAACATCTTCGAAGATTCTGTACATTTTTCTCAGTAAGGAACTACCTATAAACCAGTTAACACCCAGCCAGTATGTCACTCAATCCCCAGTCCTTACAAAGGGTATTTACTTCATGCAAGAGGTTGCCACTTCCCTCCATCTTTTTTTATTTTATATTTATATATTTTTTGTTTTGGGGATTTTATTTTTTATTTTATTTGATTTTTTTGGAAGGATGGGGCCATTAACTTATGGGTATTTACTCCAAGCCAAAATTTGCTGCTTCCATCCATCTTTTTTTATTTTCTATATTTTTTTTTAGTTTGGGGGATTTTATTTTTTAATTTTATTTTATATATTTATTTTTTAGGCATTTTATTTTTTTTAAGGGGTCGAAAGCATTAACTTAGCATTTGTGCCCTGGCAGTGATAGCAGTTTCCCCAGTGTTTCTTCTTTTGGAGGCTTACCTTCCCAGCATAATTTTTGTTGTGGGGGATTGTATCCCCAGTATTTTGTTTTTGGGGATTGACTCCCCACCCTCTTTTTCTGGGGGATCACCTCCCTAGTATTTTTCCTACGGTATGGCCTCTCAAGCTTTTTGTTGTGGGGGATCGCCTCCCCAGTATTTTGTTCTTGGGGATTGCCTCCCTAGTATTTTTCCTAGGGGATGGCCTCCCCAGCTTTTTCTTGTGGGGGATCACTTATCCAGTATTTTGTTCTGGGTGATTGCCTCCCCACCCTCTTTATTTCTGGGGGATCACCTCCATAGTATTTTTCCTAGGGGATGGCCTCCCCAGCTTTTTCTTGTGGGGGATCACCTATCCAGTATTTTGTTCTGGGTGATTGCCTCCCCACCCTCTTTATTTCTGGGGGATCACCTCCATAGTATTTTTCCTAGGGGATGGCCTCCCCAGCTTTTTCTTGTGGGGTATCACCTTCCCAGTATCTTGTTCCGGGTGATTGCTTCCCCACCCTCTTTTTTTGGGGGGGATCACCTCCCTAGTATTTTTCCTAGGGGATGGCCTCCCAAGCTTTTTCTAGTGGGGTATCACCTTCCCAGCATTTTGTTCTGGGTGATTGCCTCCCCACCCTCTTTTTTTTCTGGGGGATTGCCTCCCTAGTATTTTTCCTAGGGGATGGCCTCCCCAGCTTTTTCTTGTGGGGGATCGCCTACCCAGTATTTTGTTCTGGGGGATCGCCTCCCCACCCACTTTTTTTCTGGGAGATTGCCTCCCTAGTATTTTTCCTAGTTGATTGCCTCCCTAGCAATTTCTTGTGGGGGATTGCCTCCCCAGTATTTTGTTCTGGGGGATCGCCTCCCCACCTTCTTATTTTCTGGGAGATTGCCTCCAAAGCTTTTTTTTCTTGAGTTTTTATTTTACTTATTATCAAAATAATCACCACAATGATTATCGATATCATTTCTATTGCTCGTCCAATTCCTTTGCTCGTTTCCACACGAGTTTTTCCATCTCATTCAGCCATGCTCGTCCTTGACTTCTTCGTCGGAGTCAGGTTCCCAGGCCTCAACGGATTCCTCACCAGATTCCAGATGAGTTTCTTCTTTCTGCAGAGCCGGTCTTCTAGATTATTCCAGTAGAATGACCAGAAGCAAGACATCTGCTAGAATAGATCTAGATATCCGACTATTTGCCCGCATGACAGAGATCTTCTAGAAGTCTTCATTAAGGGACATAGCATACTTAAAGAAACAGAATTTCTTCTTTCTGCAGAGCTGGTCTTCTAGATTATTCCGACAGACTGGCCAGAAGGAAGACATCTGCTAGAATAGATCTAGATATCCAACTATTTGCCTGCATGGCAGAGATATTCTAGAAGAAGAGTCTTCATCAAGGGACACAGCATGCTTGAAGAAACAGAGTTTCTTCTTTCTTCAGAGCCGGTCTTATAGATTATTCTGACAGAATGACCAGAAGGAAGATTTCTGCTAGAATAGATCTAGATATCCTACTATTTGCCTACATGACAGAGATTTTCTAGAAGAAGAGTCTTCATTAAGGGACATAGCATACTTGAAGTTTCTTCTTTCTTCAGAGCCGGTCTTCTAGATTATTCCGACAGAATGACCAGAAGAAAGACATCTGCTAGAATAGATCTAGATATCCTACTATTTACCGGCATGACAGAGATTTTCTAGAGAGTCTTCATCAAGGGACATAGCAAACTTGAAGTTTCTTCTTTCTGCAGAGCCGGTCTTCTAGATTATTCCGACAGAATGACCAGAAGGAAGACATCTGCTAGAATAGATCTAGATATCCTACTATTTACCGGCATGACAGAGATTTTCTAGAAAAAGAGTCTTCATCAAGGGACATAGCATACTTGAAGTTTCTTCTTTCTGCAGAGCCGGTCTTCTAGATTATTCCGACAGAATGACCAGAAGGAAGACATCTGCTTGAATAGATCTAGATATCCGACTATTTGCCTGCATGACAGAGATCTTCTTGAAGAAGAGTCTTCATCAAGGGACATAGCATACTTGAAGAAACATCTCACATGCCTCAATTGCTACAACACAAACATTATTGCAAGCTGTAAAAAAACATATGCTATGTCAACCATACACTCTTGCTGTCTCCAGCCCAAGTTTTCAAATATGATGGAAGGATTTCGTTCCAGGGAAGAAGAATCCAGCACGGACTCTGACGGAGTTGCTTGTTCCTGGCTCGTCTCCGAAGGATTCTTCTTCCTTGTGCTGTGCCGAGGAACATCCGCAGGAATGGCTTCTTAAGCCATTTGAGTGCTTCGGAAGGATCGAAGATTCTTCAGAGGAATGCTCGTGTATCTTCTTCACCTCCCTCATGCAGAGGTTAATTTTTCCAGTCCAGTATTACCCTCAGTTTTTCTACGCAAATCTCTCTCGTATTTTGAAATTTGTCCAAAGATTATTGAATCATATTTTGTATAGTCTTTTGATACCGTTTCATCAATGCAGTCATGTAATGTTTCTTAAAGGTTTTTAATGCTCATTTTCTTTCACTACGTGTATTGTTCACATTTTGCGTTCGTCAGTCTTACAACTTGTATCTTTGTTTTTCGTAGTAATAGCGATAGCGTAATTATTATTATTATTATTACCCCGTCCTCTCTTTCTTATATATATATACATAAATATATTATATATATATATATATATATATATATATATATATATATATATATTATAAAACAGGCGTAAGGAAAGTTCTGTTGTCGATCACTGAAACCTTTCTGAGTGGCTAAAGAGACGAACTTATTCATTTCTGGGACAGCCATTGGAGAGAGAGAGAGAGAGAATTGGTGTATAGTCATCTGTACAAACCAATAATTATAGTACTGTACTCATGAAGCCACAATTACGGATGTTGTAAGAGACTCTCCATCGCACCGATGGCGGTCTCTTTCGAGCACGCGTGTGTGCGTCATACCTTCGGAGGGATCCAGACAAAGAGGGAACAAGAACATTCCGTTTTCTCTAAAAAAGTTAAGTATATCTTAGTTTAACCAGACCACTGAGCTGATTAACAGCTCTCCTAGGGCTGGCCCGAAGGATTAAATTTATTTTTACGTGGCTAAGAACCAATTGGTTACCTAGCAACGGGACCTACAGCTTATTGTGGAATCCGAACCACATTATAGCGAGAAATGAATTTCTATCACCAGAAACAAATTCCTCTTGTTCTTCACTGGCCGGTCGGCGTTTTCTCTCAAGGAACGCAACTTCTACCATAAAATATTTCTGTCTGTTTCTCCTTAACCATTGTTGTCTTGATATATGTACAATCACCACCACCTGCATTGCCATGCAAGCATTCTAATCATGTAAGGTGTCAAAGAAACGAGCAGGTAAAAGTTACTACTACTTTATTACAGATCCAGGCAGTTTATATAGTGGCCGACTGGCGCCGGCCCGTGAAAGACAATGGAATTGACTGTGACCTGAGGTCGAAACAATAAACAATAATATGCAGTGAACAAGTACAAATTACAATACAAAACATACAGAACTTCAATATGGATACAGTCTTGATGCATGTGAATGAAGAAACATATGATACACAATGTGTGACATTTGTATAAATACGTATAAAGTAAAAATGGTTAAAGATGCGTGACCTGGCACGTTTTAGGCGTGACTAATTGAGTTTGAAGAAAATGGGAAGTCACCAAAGAAAACATGCTCAGCGGAGATTTAGTTAATGGCGCCGCTGAAACACTACAGAGCCGTATATACGGCTCTGAAACACTTCGCTGGCGTCGATGTGGTGACTTTACAATCATGTACTCATAATGTTCCACCGAATCTTCTGTATCAAACTATACGTATGTTTCTGTTTGTGGAGACGCCAAATGTCTCGCCATTTTTCACATATATTATGCTACTGCATTGTATTCAGTAAGGAACAACCAATAAACCAGTCAACACCCAGCCAGTATGTCACTCAATCCCGCCTTTACACTGGTGACCCCGGAGTGACACGAAGGAGCCTGTAGGGTGTCAAAGAAACGAGCAGGTAAAAGTTACTGCCTATTTATTACAGATCCAGGCAGTTTATATAGCGGCCGACTGACGCCGGCCCGCGAGAGACAATGGAATTGACTGTGACCTGAGGTCGAAACAATAAACAATAATATGCAGTGAACGAGTACAAATTACAATACAAAACATACAGAACTACAATATGGATACAGTCTTGATGCCTGTGAATGAAGAAACATGTGATACACAATGTGTGACATTTGTATAAATACGCATAAAGTAAAAATGATTAAAAATGCGTGACCTGGCACGTTTTAGGCGTGACTAATTGAGTTTGAAGAAAATGGGAAGTCACCAAAGAAAACGTGCTCAGCGGAGACTTAATTAATGGCGCCGCCGAAACACTACGCTGGCGCCGATGTGGTGACTTTACAAGCCGATAGCAGACGGCCGACCCAAGATGACGACCCACGCCCCAACAGACCCTTCGCCGCCTCGCCGCTTCCCGCCGTTCCCGAGCTCTCAGTAGATGTCCTACCCTCCGAGATGACCCACCCTACCACCGGAGCCCTGGACGCCTCCTCCAGGAAACCTGAAGCCGCCCCCGAATTCGTACCGGACGAGCTGACCAACGAAGGACCAGCCGACGTCATCCTTCAGCCTGCTGCCGCCCCCCTCGAGTTGGCTACCGAAAGATCAGCTGCCGTCATCCTTCAGCCCTCGAGCTTTCTACCGAAGGATCAGCCGCCGTCATCCTTCAGCCTACTGCCGTCCCCCACGAGCTGGCTACCGAAAGATCATCCGACGTCACCCTTCAACCCGCTACCGTCCTCCTCGAGTTCCTGCCGGCCGGCGCCGCCCTTCAGCCTCCTACCCGCCCCCAGCCTAAGCCCTTCGAGCCAATTCCAATTGTCAGCAAGACGATTTTCGCATTGATGCCTTGCTTTGGGGGGGAGTATTGTAAGAGATCCATCCATCGCACCGACGGCGGTCTCTTTCGAGCACGCGTGTGTGCGTTCGTGCGTCATATCTTCGGAGGGATCCAGACAAAGAGGGAACAAGAACATTCCGTTTTCTCTCAAGGAACGCAACTTCTACCATACAATATTTCCGTCTGTTTCTCCCTAACCATTGTTGTCTTGATATATGTACAATCACCACTACTTACATTGCCATGCAAGCATTCTAATCATGTACTCATAATGTTCCACCGAATCTTCTGTATCAAACTATATGTATGTTTCTGTTTGTGGAGACGCCAAACGTCTCGCCATTTTTCACATATATTATGCTAATGCATTGTATTCAGTAAGGAACCACCAATAAACCAGTCAACACCCAGCCAGTATGTCACTCAATCCCGTCCTTACAGTGTCAGTAAAAAAATACTTATAAATATGCAAGAGTAACACCAAGTGGGAGCTTCTTGTACGACTTGGGGGATTAAGTAGACCTATATATTAATTTTTAGAACCAACTTTCGAAATACATTTAGGTCTAAATCTTCAGTAGCTGACCTTGTATTGGTATCATCCGTCGACTTCGTTATCTCTTTATCTCTTAAGTAATCTATACAGATATGGTTTTTAAATCCTGGCGAATCATTGCTTTGACATAAGCCATTGCAGCTCAAACAATGCAAGAGTAATATTAAAATGACACCCCTTCTTTGATGACAACATCAATCACAAGGTTTTTAACAGAACAGCCATCAGAGGCAATATTTCTAAAATGACGTCAATTAACGCTTACACCAAATTCACAAATTTTATCAGTAATTTGCACAAAATTACCATTGACATTCACCTTAATGTAACCAATGCCCTGTAACTCATTTTACTTCCCCACAGTTGTGATTGACAGCCGGGCTGTGATCAACAACTGAAGAAGTAGATAAAAAGAAAAGGCTGTTAAGAAATGGCTGAACTGTTACCGTACCAGAAACGTATTTTCCTCTGAATTTTCATTGACATTAGTTTTACAACAACCGTTACATTTTTTACAGTGTGTGCTGTTTACTAACTTATCTGTGAAGGAGGTGGTTCAATTTACAGCTTCATGGCAAGACAACCAAAAACGTAGAATATTAAACTAGAAAGGAAGAAGAAGAATTGTGTCACATTCAACTCCTGCTTTCGTTTTCATTGATGCATCATGTGTGTGTGTGTGTGTGTGTGTGTGTGTGTGTGTGTGTGTGTGTGTGTGTGTGTGTGTGTGAACAGCGAACGCGTAAAGTATGAATTTATGCCATTTTATTCGATAAATTTCAAGAATTATCAAAGGATAGACACCGGAATACGGTAGCCTAACCTAAGAAGTTCGATATTCGTAAGAAGAATTCAGAAAAGAACGCGTGTCAGGTGGTCTAGTGTTAGGGTCTAGGCGTTGTTGGACTTGGATTTTGTAGGGTAAGTTTCTTGTTAAGATTTTTTTTTTTTGCCCTTTCATACAAAATTTGTGTATTTTGTATTTGTTAAAATTGTAGTGGTAATACTGTTATACCTAAATATTTAGTAGGCTCTAATGTACATGTAGGGGTCATGTGGTCTGACCCAGGCTACCCCAAGGCTAGTACTTCTGGATTCAGGCACAAAAGCAGGTAGGCTACACAATCATGCGGTAATTCTAAGCCGGCTGTCCGCGGTGAGCTAGACTATGGCAATTGACGTTTTCCTATGTTATTTTACTTCCTATAGAGGAATTTAAAGTAATATTTTGTCGGCCGGCTGTAACTAAGCTGTCATTGACCTTTGAAGACTACATGACTTGTATTACCTAACGTGGGTAGGTCTAAGCCGGCATTCCGCGGCAAGCCCCCCCACCTCCATAGCTAATACGGCAAAATTGTAACCAGTAAACCCCCCTAAAAATACCAACCTAACGTACCCTAGAGGTGTTTACTGGTTACAATTTTGCCGTATTAGTTATGGAGGGAGGTGGGGGCTTGTCATGAATGCTGGCTTTAGACCTACCAGCGTTAGGTACTTAAGTCGTGTAGTCTTCAAAGGTCAATTACGGTATATTTACAGCCGGCCGACAAAATATGACTTTAAATTCTTGTAAAGCAAGTAAAATAACATAGAAAAACGCCAGTTGCCACAGTCTAGCTCACCGCGGACAGCCAGCTTAGAATTACCAATCATGCACCCAGGCCTACAGCATGGCCTAATAAGATGTGAGATAGTAAGTATTACCTTTGCATCGGGTAGCCCATTACGGTAGTTCTAAGTATTAGCTCTGCAATAACCACCTTGTAAATATTTCCAAACCAAAACACTGATCGCTATGAATGCAGTTTTTAATACAAAAGCAATATAAGAATATATACAATATTATTGGATAGAGTGAATTAAGGCATAACATTTTTAAAGGTCCATGGAAAAGATGCAAATTCATTATGTTGATGTTTGTATAATACGATATGTGAATATAGAGTACAGTATAATGTAGGCTATGACATATCATAGTGCAGGCTGAGCTAGTTCTTGTTTGTTATTCAATTTCTCTTTGTATTGAATTATTATAAGTCACTCTGCATTAACCTTCAGAATTAGCTGATATTAATAATTACTATACCTTGTATGTATAGAGTATACTTTACAGTGTAGGGTAGGCTATTATGTATGCTGTACATGGTACCGAATACCCTAGTGTAGGCTAGGTTATATTTGAGATGTTTTTTCCAAGATATGTTTTTTCCATCCAACAATGGTTTTTTTTGGAACCTAACCCCATCGTAAGTAGGATAATACCTGTATAAGCATTTTTAGTTTTTTTGTGCATTTGAACTATCAAAATAGGAAGTTCTAAGTGTTTTTGGAAGGGTTCTAAGTATTCGCGGGTTTAGCCATTCACGGGCGCGTGTGGTAAGCATCCCCCGTGGATATGGGGGTTTACTGTACTCCAAAATGTGATAATGGTTTAAAGTAAAATTGTACCAAATTTTATATTTACAAGCTTTCCCCTCACTCCAGAATCCTGAACCTCAATAATGATTTAACACCCTTGATTCTTGATTCTCACCTTAGTAAGCTTGAAAGGGATAGGAAGAGAAAGGCAGTTTCTAGGGCTGAATGTAGGGCTTCTGTTAGCCTAAGCCTAAGTCAGATCTTAGTCCTGCTATTCCTTCTTCCCTCGTTCCCACCTTTTCTCCTATTCCCAGCCCTCTTACTATCAACCCACTCACTCTCATGCCCGGCTCCCATGCTTCTGACCCCGATGCCATTGCCATCCTTGAATCCGGGTTTGATAAGAAGCTAAACCTGGTAGTGCATACTGTGTCTGAGCTAAGGGTGTCCCTGAAAGTCCTAATGGACATAGTGTTCTGTGATGAAGTGTTCTGTGAAGTGCAAGTGGAGGAGTTGGCTACTTGTCCCGCCGGGTCTCGTAGACAGAGGTCACTGTCCTGCTTCCCTAAACCTGGGAGAAGACATACTGGAGGTCCAAGGGAGGCTGGTGGGGTTTGCCAATGGGTAGTTGCCCCCCTAAGTCGAGCCTGTTGCGCAAAACCAGGTGTTAACAGATGGCCGTTGGAAAGGCCTGTCTCTGGATGTGCATCGTTTGTCGTCAAGTTCGGATTCCAATTCTGATTCCAGGCACCGCAGACACTTTCTCAATTCATCCTGGCCATTGAAGAGGCACACAGACGACGTCAGCTGCTCTTCTCCGCTGCCTGTTAAGCAGTACAAGGAGGCACTTCGCAGCCCACAGCCTTCCTGCAGCCGTGCTGTGGACCCCTCCGTCTTTACTCCAGAACGCCCTTCTGCTGAGCGCCCTCCTTTGGATCTCAAGCTCTCAAAGGACCTCTTCAGGCGCCTGTTGTCTAAGCATCCGTCTCTTCCTGAGCGTCCAGCGCCAGTTTCTGAGTGCCTGGCACCAGTTCATGAGCACCCAGAACCATCAGCCAAGCGCCTGGTGCCAACTCCCGAGCACCAGCAGCAACCTGTCATCACCTGTCTACTTCTGAGTGCCAAGTGCCCACCTTGGAACAAGATGAGCCTTCTTTGGTGCCCATCAAGCAACAGTTGTCGGAAATCATGAGCTTCCTCAAGAAAGTTCCCATCTCCAAGCCTGCGCATGACTTATCCCCATCTCCCATCACCTCTGAAGAGGAGGAGGAGTTCAGCCAAAACCCTGCTCCCCCTATGGCATATGCAGCTCTTCTTCGCTACCTGTGGGCAAATTTTCCGTCATTTTTCGCTCCAGCTGCCCTGGTCTTGCCTGCTTCCTTTCTGAAGAGGAACCTCCCAGAAGATAGCTCCAGGCCTCCCAAGATAGTCCTTTCCTCGTCATCTAAAAAGGCGATCAAGGAAGTCGGAATCTGGCTCTGCTAAGAGGGAGCAAGGTAACGCTACTTTTGTCCAGCCTCCCTCTCGTCTGGTTAAGAGGAGATACCTGTCGTACGCCACCGGGGAAGCTCCCTCTTTGGGAGTTGCTGCCTCCTCCCAAGGGGACTTCTCCGGTCTCACTGACTCTTCCTGTTGCTTGGCCTTCGCTTCGGTGAAAATTATGTTCTCTTCAGCAGAGCTGGACCACCTAGTTAAGAGCCTCTTCAAGGTTTTCGAGGTTTTTAGCCTCCTCAACTGGACTGTAGGAGCCCTTGCCAAGAAGATTGAATACCACAAGGGTATGGATCAACACTTCGCGACGGATTAGTTTGGAGTTCTGCTGTGTGCTGACAAAGCTATCAGGGATGGCTCTTCGGAAGTTGCAGCTCTGTTCTTTTAGGGTTCTGGGAAAAAACTGTGGTGCTCCTTCACCACCATAGGAGTCACAGAGGTCGGCGTTATTATATTCGCCTCTGGATTTGCTTCACCTTTTTCCCTCAGTCGATAGTGGAAGAAATTGTAAAGTCCCTGCCAAGTGGGTCTTCTATGATGGCGACCCGTTTTCTATGCCACTCCTAGGATAATGGGTCATGCAGGATCAGCTATATCATACCAAATTATTTAAACTGATCTATGTAAATATTTATCTATTACCAGGACCCCAGAGCTCCCCTTCAACTGATGACGGATGCCAGCAGCGTCGCCTGCGGAGCCGTCCTGGAGCAGATCGTCGACGGCACCCCCCAGCCCATCGCCTTCTTCAGCAAAAAGTTCAACCCCACGGTGGCCTGCTACAGCACCTTTGACAGGGAACTCTTAAGCAGTTTACCGGGCGGTCCGGCCCTTCAAGTTCCTCCTGGAGGGTACACCCTTCACAATCTACACGAACCACCAGCCGCTGGTCCACGTCTTCACCAAGCAGGGGTCGCATGGTCTTCCAGGCAGCAGCGACACCTCGCTGCCATCGCGGAGTTCACCTGCTCAATCAAATACCTCCCCGGCAGGAAGAACCCTGTAGCAGACGCCCTCTCCAGAATCGAGCTCAATGCGGTGCAGCTCGGGATCAACTACGAGGACCTCGCCCGAGAACAGGCTGCCGACCCGGAGACTCCAGCCTACCACACCGCCATCACGTCCCTGAAGTGGCGGGACGTGGCCCTCGCCCCTGGGGGACCAAAACTCCTCTGCGACGTCAGCACCGGCCAGCCTCGCCCCCTAGTGCCCACCACCCGCTGCCACCAGGTATTCAACGTCATCCACGGGCTGTCCCACCCCTCTGGCAGCACGATGGCCAAGCTGCTGACGGAGAAGTTCGTCTGGCATGGAATGCGGAAGGACGCGAGGACTTGGGCGAGACAGTGTCTTCGGTGCCAAACCAGCAAGATAGGTCGTCACACCGAGTCTGGGGTAGGCGAGTTTCCACAGCCGGGGCAGCGTTTCGGCCACATACACATTAACGTCGTCGGCCCTCTTCCCCTGTCAGGCGGAGCCAGATATTTCCTGACGATGGTCGACCGCTCAACCGGGTGGCCCGAAGCGACGCCCATGCAGGAAGCCACCACCAGTGCATGCGCCAAGGCCCTCCTCTCCAGCTGGATCAGCCGGTTCGGCGTCCCGGACCACATAACCACCGACAGGGGCCCTGCCTTCCTGTCCGAGTTGTGGTACCCCCTGGCACGCCTGCTGGGAACATCTCACCACACCACCACTGCTTACAACCCTGCAGCCAACGGCTTGGTGGAGAGGTTCCACAGGTCCCTGAAAGCGTCCCTCATGGCCCGCTGCACCGCTGAGGATTGGAAATATCAGCTGCCGTGGGTTCTCCTCTGGCTGAGAACCGCCCCCAGGGCCAACGGCGACCCGTCTGCAGCAGAGAAAATCTACGGGGAGCCCCTCGTAGTCCCGGGCGAACTGGTAACAGAGGATCGCCACAACCTGTCAGTCCAGAGGCTTCACGACATAGTCGGCAAGTTCACCCCCTATAAGCAGACATACACTGACAGGTCAGTTGCCTTCACGCCTCCTGGCTTGGACTCCACCACGCACGTCTTCGTCAGGGATGACGCCGTCTGCCCACCATTGACCAGGCCCTACAGGGGGCCCTTCCGCGTGCTGGAGATGAACAACAAGGCTTTCCGTCTCGCCCTTCACGGCAAAGACGGCTGGGTGTCGATCGACCACATCAAGCCTGCCCTCCTGGAGGAGGAAACAAACGTCACCGCACCACACCCTCCGCCTGAGCAGTCGCCTCCGCAGCCGGGCCGCCGCAGAAGGAGGTCACGGGACCGCCCCCGCAAACATCCTCCCACACCCGCAGCCAGCTGCTCCCACGTACAGCGGAACCCCCCTCTCACTTCACGTAGCCGCGGCACTCTTCAGCGCCCCAGCAGATACGTGGATTAATCAGACGTTACCCATGTCTTGGGGGGTTAGTATTTGTAAAGTCCCCGCTGAGCGGGTCTTCTATGATGGCGACCCGTTTTCTGTGCCGCTCCTAGGATAATGGGTCACGCAGGATCAGCCATACCCAATCATTTAAACTGATCTATGTAAATATTTATCTATTACTAGCTTGTATTGCATATGTTTCTTTTATTCATGTATCAGAATGTCGTCAATTTCATTATTGTCCATTTTTGCAACTCAGAGTGTATTTATTCATTGTATTTATTGTTAAATGTTATTGACCTCAGGTCACCCCAGTTCTCATTGTATTCCTCGGCGTGATGTCAGTCCGCTGCTATATAAACTGCCTGTGTCCTCAATAAATCAGCAGTAACTTTCTCCTGCTCGTTTCTTTAGCAGTTCTTAAAAAATCGCTTCGGACATGCAGAAGAAATCAACTAAAGACATCCTATCACAGTCTTCCAAGCGCCCCAAGGTTTTGTTGTCTTCGTTTGTACTTAAGACGGTCTCTCCGCTTCAGCAACATCCCTTTCGTGGAAGCAAGCCCAAGTCGCAACTCAGGCCTCGCTCCAGTGTTTGGTTCCCATCCAGAGCCATCAAGGGAAGAAGCTCTTCCAAGGCTTTGCCTAAGAAATGAGCAAGAAGTCCTTTTGTGTCCCAGTAGGAGCCAGACTTCTCCATTTTTCAGAGGAGCAGATTGGTGGATTGTCAAGATTCTGAAAGGGGACTACTCCAACCCCTTCATGAAGAACCCTCCTTTAACCACTTCTCCCATCTTCTTGACTGCCTACTCACAAGGCTCAGAGAAGCATTTGGCCCTTTTGAACAAAGTATCTTTTCTCCTTCTAAAGAGAGCCATAGAAGTAGTTGAGGACACTATCACAGAGGGCTTCTACAATCGTCTGTTTGTAGTCCCCAAAGCGTCGGGGGTTTGGAGACCAGTCCTTGATGTAAGTGCCCTTAGTCTCTTCATAAGGAAGGCAAAGTTCAAGATGGAGATGAACTAGTCTGTCATATCATCCATGCACCTGGGTGATTGGATGATAACGTTGGATATGCAAGACTCATACTTCATATCCTCATCCATCCGGGCTCCAGGAAGTATCTCAGGTTCGTCTTCCAGGCCAAAGTATTTTTTGACTTTGAAAAGGCATATGACTTCCTGGAGATATGGAAGCCTTAGAATTGTTCATGGATCTGGACTGATAAGAGAAATGCCATTTTTTATTATAGGCTTTTCTGGCCCTTTGTATGCTCAAAGTTAAGGTTAGGAATACCTTGACTGATGGAAAGTGTCAGGGAGAAGGGGCTCCCCAAGGCAGTGTGCTGAGTGTAACCTTATTTGCTCTTGCTGTAAATTGAAAAATCTGTTACTTCCCATGACATTCTTCATACTCTTCTTGTAGATAACTTCTCCATATCTTTAGCTGGAGTGAGAATGTTAGTGGTGGAGAGATGATTTTATCTGAAATTGACAAAATCATCAGGTGTGATGATACGAATGACTAAGTTTTCTGTGAGGAAAATTCATAATGCATTTTTGCCGTATGATGGGGATGCACTTAGACCCTGGTGTTTGTATTAAAGGTCAAAGTATTTATTGTGTACAGGAGACTTGTTTCTTGAGATTAATATTAGACCAGAGATTTGTATGGACTAACCATTTGAAGACTTTGAAAGTAATTGTGTAGGTACTTGAAAAATTTTAAGGGTTGGTTCACTCCTGATGGGGCACAGATCAAAAACACTTGATTTTATTTAAATCTCTTGTTTTATGTAAGCTCTTATATGGTTGCAAGATATTTGTCAGCTACTGCTAGCTGGCTTTAGATCATGGATTCCATACACTGCTGGAATTAAGATAGCTACAGGGCTCTTAAATCAGTGCCAATACCCAGTCTCCTGATTGTTGCTGGGGAATTCCCTCTAGATCTCCATTACCAAAGAACTCTAAATACTTTACCTTTAAAACCATTAATAGTGAGAAGTATTTTAAGATGATATGAGGCACATTCTTACTCTCCCCAGCCTTTTGAACTCAGGGTCATAAAATTGTTGAGTTATAATTTAGTTGGTAATGAAGGTCTTCCTTTTCCTTTCAAGTTACCAATAACTCCACCATGGAATTTGCCAGAAGTAGATTTAGGTAAATATTTTTTAGATATGAAAGGTAATATGATGGAGGCTGAAGCCCATTCCATTTTTATAGCTCATGCTAAGGGACATTGTAATTATAATTTTTTCACCATTGGCTCTAAATCTATGCTGGCATTCGCTTCGGAGTTTATAGCGGCAAGTTTTATTGTAGGGTGCAAAAACTCTAGGAACCTCAGTTTTTACAGCAGAATTGTATGGCATTTTGACAGCTTTTGAAAAAACAACTGTGGAAAAGGACATTTCCATTGTTTTCTGTGACTCGGAAGTATTATGCAAGAAATTGGTGTTTTCAACTGTTAACTCTGTGGTTTTAAAAATTTTACAGTGGATCCATATAATTGAAAGCAGAGGATTTAGAACAATATTTTGCTGGGTCCCAGCATGTGGGAGTGTGTCAATGAAGAGGGTGATAGAACAACAAGACAGGCAGCAGTTGAACTGCATCCAAGGAGAAATTCACTTTTGCTTAAAGATTTCTTACCCCAAATTAAAGCTGTGTTATGAGGCACCTGGAAATACCGTTAGAACTCTGTAAGTTCCAACAAGACGAAAGAAACCACATAAGTATATTTTCATGGAAGTATGGAAATATGCCTTGGAAGTGAGATGACACTATGTTGATTATGCATTGGACATTATCACTTAACCCATTAATATTTGAGGAAAATAATGATGACTAGCCTTTTTGCAAAGATTGCATGGTCCCTTCGACTGTGAGGTATTTGCTGGTTAAATGTCCCAGTCTTGGGATCCAAGGAATCTATTCCTCTCTGAGGCTCATGGTGAGGATGGCAGGTTTATTCTTGCTGGTGTTCTTGGAGAGGATCTTATACAGTATATGTTGCTATACAGTATATGATGCAAGTGTCATTCTTAGCTATAGATTTATTCCAAGACCATTTTTTGAAATAGTCTTAATTCTGTGTCATTTTTTGTAGTGAGCTCTTAATGGTTTTTAATTGACTTCATTTCTTTGTCCTGTAGTTTAAGAAATATCAGCATCAATGACCCCGATAGTGATGATGCCAGATGGTGTCTAATTGTTCATTCATTCATTAATTCCTGCAAGAGAGAGGCTTTTCTCACAGCAGCTAAAGAAATGTCAAGATACCTTTGCTGGTCCTCTGCTAATGTTTACCAGTGGATGTGGGCCACCTTCTGCAGTTGTCTTAGAAGAGATTACTCTTCATTTGATGCCACTCTTGAGTGAATAGCAGGCTTCCTCATGTTTCTTTGATGAGACAAAAGCCTTTCAGTCTGTGCCATAAAGGCTGTCTAGCAGGTCTTTCACGAGTGTTCTGCCTGAAAGGGGTAGATCTTTCCACCTCAGTAAAGTTATCTATGTTGATTAGGAACTTCAAACAGTCTTTTTGCCTGTGAAAAGTGCGTCCCCATAGTAGGATGTCACCCTCGTACTGTTGAGCCTTGGAGGTGCCTCTTACGAGCCCGTATTCCATTCTTCAGACAGGGATCTTGCTTTGAAAACAGTATTCCTTTCAGCCTTTGCTTCTTCGCATATTGTATTTTACATCGTTGAGGGGTAAGGATCTTTTCTTTTGTGCCTAGAGTTTGTGGCTAAGATGCAGAATCTGTTGGTTCTGGACATGAGGTTTGCAAGTTTCTCAGTTCCCTCCTTCTGGGATTTTGTTAGTCTTAACCCAGCTGAGATGTTGCTACACCTAGTATGAGCTCTGGTACTTGAAGAGAACAAAAACCCTTAGGCCGGGGTGAAGGCACCTTTTCTTAGCACTGGCCATCTTGAGAAGGAAGTGTCGAAGAATACCACTTCCTTCTGGCTGTATGACATCATTGCTTGGGCTTACAGTTTTGCTCAGGAAGAATCTGACCCCTCTCTTCATCTTAGAGCTCATGAGATTAGGGGTGTTGGACCTTCCCTCACCTTTTGGAAGAACTTCTCAGTTCTACAGGTAATGGGGGCCAGTGTCTGAAAGAGTTAGAAGACTTTCACCTCACCTCATTCTACATGAGGGATGTTGCCTACAAGTCTCAGGAAATGTTCTCCTTGGTCCTGTGGTGGCCGCTCAGCAAGTAGTGTAATTACAGTACTGGGTCCCAGGCCCAGCACCCAACATTAGCTTACTGAGGCAGAGTTGTTTTATGTTATGGTTGATTTAAGTGTTTGTGAACATCCTTTCCTTTTCTTTTAACTTTTCAATAATTAAGAGATTTGTGCTGGGGTACAAGATGGACCTGAGTGTGTACAAGGTGTCTTATCCTGTGGAAAGTCAAGGTTCTTGGAAAATTGTTCCTGCAAAATGTACCTTAATCAAGGAATTCTTTAATGTTTCTTGTTCTTTTGGCTTTCCTTGCACTGACAGCTCTGGAGCTGTTTGCCTTCATCTTAGATTGCAAGGACCTACCTCCCAGCTAAGGAGTGAGCCTCCTTATCTGAAAGGCGAAGTGTTTGTATCCTTGTAGGAACAAATGACTGTTTGTTCATGAGACTTACCTGTCAGATATATATATAGCTGTATTCTCTGATAGTCCGACAGAATTTCAAAACTTACGACACACGCAGTGGGAGATCAGGTGGTTAGTACCCATTCCCGCCGCTGGGAGGCGGGTATCAGGAACCATTCCCATTTTCTATTCAGATTTTCTCTGTCGCTGGTACTGTCAACACTTGTTTTCAGTACCTCCGTCTTGGATTTCGGATAAAACTTGGTTGTCACTTAAGTATTTGTTTGACTTTTGGTTTTTTGACTTGGACTTGTGGCTAGGCATACGCTATTGTGGACTGTTTTGGATTTGGCTTTGTTTTTTCCTTGGATTAAGATGTCTGAATCTAGTTCTTCTAGTTATAGAGTTTGCCGTGTGCAAGACTGTAAGGTGAGGCTACCGAAAATTTCAGTAGATCCTCACACTGTATGCTCGGGGTGCAGGGGGCATGTTTGTTTGTTGAATGACCGATGCAAGGAGTGTGAATCTTTGTCTGATGCTAGTTGGAGGACTTATGATTCTTATGTGAGAAAGTTAGAGCGAGATAGGATCAGGAGGTCTTCCTCCAGAAGTGGTAGGAGTCAGGGTAGTGTTTTTCACCTGCTAACCCTCCTGTAGACGTAGCTCTTCCTAACCCTGTGGTGTTGCCCCGAGCCCGGGGTTGTGTCTGCGGAAGGTGATGCCTGGCGGTTATTATGTCTTCCATTCGTAACTTGGAAGCTAAAATGCTCGCTCTTCAAAGTGCTGTGAAGTGCAGTGATAGTGTCTGTCCCCCTAGTGTTGTGGAGGGGCGTCAGATCAGCCGTATAATGCCTCTAGGTCTAGACCTCTGTCAGACTCCCAGGACTCAGGGAGTGGGCAAGTCGAAAGCCGCAAGAGGGTTACGCGGACCCCCCACCGATCTGGCGTCCCTTCGGCATGTCCTGATGACGCTTCCCAGGCTGCCAAGGATCGTGCTCGGGCACGAATCCTTAAGGATTGCTTCTCATCCCCCGATTCCTCCTCCCCGCATCGGGAGTGGAAATTTCGGGAAGACTCTCGCCCTTTGAAGAGAAGCTTCAAAGAAGGGGACGCTTCACGTCCCTTTTCTCGTGACGCTCGCCCTTCTCCGGAGGATTTTGACGCCATCCCGCCGCAGAAGAGGACCAGGACGTCATCGGACGATGACGCTTTTGAGCGCTCCGCTCGCTCCAGAAAGAAAGCTGTTGCTTCCCTGTGAGAAGGAAGAAGGCGTCCCTCGCCCCTCGTCTTCTCACAGGATCAGCCCTCTCCTGAGGAGGAGACTTCTCCTACTCCAAGCTGCTGCTAGGCATGCAGAGGCAATTGGCTTCGTTAATGGCCCAGAAGGAGACTGATACGGGTCGCCGTCGGAAGGATTCCGGCTGCCGATCAAGAGGTCCAAACCATCCCCTTCTCCTTCTCCACGTTCGTTGTCATCTCATGCTTCGCCGCCCTCTAGAAGTCCTTTGGCTCAGGGCTTTACTGGTCTCGGCAGGGATCGTAATTTCCCTCTTTCTGAAGCTCTTCATGCTGCTGGGCTTGACGCCCCTCGTTACGACGCTCCTCTAGTTTCTCGCCAGGACGCTTCTCATGCTGCTAAGCATGACGCTCCTCATGCTGCTCGGCAAGGCGCCTCCCTTGCTGCTCGTCATGACGCCTCCCTTGCTGCTCGTCATGACGCCTCCCTTGCTGCTCGGCAAGACGCCTCCCTTGCTGCTCGGCAAGACGCCTCCCTCGCTGCTCGCTCTCATCAGGACGCTCGTCGGATCGATCGTCAAGACGCTCGTCGGGAATCTCGTCAGGACGCTCGTCTAGACTCTTCTGTCCGAGACTTTCGTGACCCCTCTCGGACTTCTTCCAAGCAGAAGTCCCTTTTGCGTGTTGGTCTGCAAGGACTTCGTCCTCCCGGGTCTTCTCCAGCCCCTTCGGTTGTTCCTGTTGAAGAAGGAGAGCTGTCTAGCGCTTCGGAACCTGCAGTTGAGGATCAGTCCTCTACTTCTTCAGCTTCTTCCGACTACCAAGTCTTGACTAGGTTGCTGAAGGACTTGTTTGGGGACAAGTTTCAACCTTCTGCTCCTCGCCCTCCCCCCTCGCAGCTAACCTCATCTAAATCACAAAAGACTTCTGGTTTTGTGAAAATGGCTACGTCTCTCTCTACGAAGAGGGCCTTTAAGAAGGTTCAGGAGTGGATGGACTCCAGGAAGGCCCAGTGCAAGACTTCTTTCGCCCTGCCTCCGTCAAGATTGAGTGGAAAAGCAGGAATTTGGTACGAGACAGGAGAGGAGGTTGGTTGGAGAGTCCCTTCCTCTTCCCAAGGGGACTTTGCCAGCCTTGTGGATGCCCCCAGAAGGTCTCTCCTTTCATCAGCGAAAGTGTCCTGGACTTTGTCTGAAACCGATCACCATCTGAAAGGCCTCTTCAGGACTTTGGAAGTTTTCAACTTTCTGGACTGGTGCCTGGGAGTCCTGGACTTGCAGGCTCGTAGCCCTGACTCCATTAGTCTGGGAGATTTGTTCAGCGTCCTATCTTGCATGGACAAGGCGGTTAGGGATGGCTCCGAAGAACTGGCTGCCCACTTCTGTATGGGGCTTTTAAAGAAGAGAGCCATTTACTGCAACTTCACTGCGAAGTCAGTCTCTCCTTCTCAGAAGGCAGAGTTGTTGTTCGCTCCGCTTTCTAGCCATCTTTTTCCCCAGTCCTTAGTCAAGGATACGGCCGCCACTTTGCAAGAGAAGGCTACTCACGACCTCCTGGCCCAGTCTTCTAGACGTCCAGCAGTCCCTTCGACTTCTTCCCTTGGGCAGGCTTCCAAGATTCAGAAGCCCTTTCGTGGAGGAGCCTCTTCTAGATCGTCCTTTCGAGGAAGAGGTCCTCAGAGGTAGAGCCCCTTCTAAGACCAGGGGCAAGAAATGACTCATGGACCTTCAGACACTGGTAGGAGCCAGGCTTCTTTCTTTTGCAAGAGCCTGGAGAGAGAGGGACGGACAACTGGTCCCTCCAAGTCATCGAAAAGGGATACAAGATCCCATTCCTCGTCTTACCTCCGTTATGCACGAAACCCATAGATCTGTCGCCATCCTATCAGCAGGAGAAGCAGCAGATTCTCTTCGACCTGCTCGAGCAAATGCTTGAGAAGAGAGCTGTGGAACAGGTCTCAGATTTACAATCCCCGGGCTTTTACAACAGGCTGTTTCTGGTACCGAAGCAGTCAGGGGGATGGAGACCAGTTCTGGACGTCAGTAGGTTGAACCATTTCGTTCTGAAAGAAAAGTTCGTAATGGAGACGTCCCAGTCGGTTATGGGAGCCCTAAGACCAGGCGACTGGATGGTTTCTCTCGATCTCCAGGACGCCTACTTTCACGTCCCTATACATCCTCTATCGAGGAAGTACCTGAGATTTGTCCTGCGGGGACAGGTATTTCAGTTCAGGGCTCTCTGCTTCGGGCTCAGCACAGCTCCTATGGTATTCACGGTTTTAATGAGGAATGTTGCGAGATGGCTTCACCTTGGAGGAATAAGAGTCTCTCTTTATTTGGATGATTGGCTCATTCGAGCCTCGTCAATGACGAGGTGTCTGGAGGATCTTCACATGACTTTGAACTTGACGAAGTCCCTAGGACTTCTGGTGAATTTCGAAAGTCCCATCTGACCCCGACTCAGTCCATCTTTTATCTGGGGATTCAGATGGATTCAGTGGCTTTTCGAGCTTTTCCGTCTCAAGAAAGACAACTACAGTGCTTAGACAAAGTTTCAGCCTTCCTGCGGAAAGAAACATGCTCGGTGAGGGAATGGATGAGTCTGCTGGGGACCATTTCATCGCTGGAGAAGTTTGTTTCCCTGGGGAGACTGCATCTCAGACCGCTTCAATTCTTCCTTGCAGAGAACTGGCAGGACAAGGAGAATCTGGAAGTTTCTCTGAGGATCTCGCCAAAGGTGAAGGATCACCTAAGGTGGTGGCTCGATCCATCAAAGTTGGCAGAAGGCCTTTCTCTCAAACTTCAGAACCCCGACCTAGTGTTGTTTTCCGACGCGTCCATCTCGGGGTGGGGAGCAACACGGGGGGGACGAAGTGTCGGGCACCTGGAGAGGGGAACAGGTGTCCTGGCACATAAACCTCAAAGAATTGGGGGCGATTCAGTTGGCCCCTCTTTTCTTCGAGGGACGAGTCACGAACCGAGTTGTCCAGATCAACTCGGACAACACCACGGCCCTGTCATACCTCAAGAAACAGGGAGGAACTCACTCTCGGTCCCTGTTCGCCTTAGCAAAGGACATCCTTCTGTGGGCTCAGGCCCGGAATATTACGATCCTCACGAGGTTTGTTGCAGGCGTAGAGAACGTCCGTGCGGATCTTCTAAGTCGGCAACGACAACTGCTGCCGACCGAGTGGACCCTGCACCAAGAGGTGTGTCAAGGACTGTGGAAGCTTTGGGGACGTCCATTGGTAGATCTCTTTGCAACTTCCAAGACGAAGAGACTTCCTCTTTACTGCTCCCCTGTACTCGACCCAGGAGCGATCTCAGTAGACGCTCTTCTCTGGGATTGGACGGGGATGGACGTGTATGCCTTTCCCCCGTACAAAATCCTCGGAGAAGCCATCAGGAAGTTTGCGTCGTCAGAAGGGACGAGGATGACGTTGATCGCCCCGTTTTGGCATTCGAGGGAATGGTTCACAGAGGTCATGTCCTTCCTAGTGGACTTTCCAAGATCTCTGCCCATGAGAGTCGATCTACTCAGACAACCCCACTTCGAGAGGTACCACAAAAACCTCCCCGCTCTGAGTCTAACTGCATTCAGACTATCGAGAAGCTGGCCAGAGCGAGAGGTTTTTCTAGACCAGTGGCGAGAGCTATTGCCAGAGCCAGAAGACTCTCTTCCAGTATTTTGTACCAATCGAAGTGGACTGTCTTTAGGAGATGGTGTAGAAAGAAGGGCATTTCCTCTACCACGACCTCTGTGAGCCAGATAGCAGACTTCCTCTTGTTTCTGAGGAGTGATGTCAAACTAGCAGTCCCGACTATCAAGGGATATAGGAGTATGCTATCATCCGTTTTTAGGCATAGAAACTTGGATCTGTCTAACAACAAAGACCTTCACGATCTGTTTAGATCCTTCGAAACCTCGAAGGTGCCTCGGCAAAGGACTCCTTCTTGGAATTTAGATGTAGTGTTACGGTTCCTGATGTCCAGTCCTTTCGAACCTCTTCGTTCTGCAACATTGAGGAACATTACCAGAAAGACTATTTTTCTAACCGCTCTGGCAGCTGCGAAGAGGGTTAGCGAACTGCAAGCCTTTAGTAGACATATAGGCTTTAAAGGACATAACGCAGTTTGTTCTTTAAGTCCTACTTTTTTAGCGAAAGATGAGAACCTGTCTAACCCTTGGCCCAAGAGCTTCGAAATCAAGGGTATGGCTGAGATTCTAATTCAAGAGCCAGAGAGAGTCCTTTGTCCTGTTAGGGCTCTCAAAGTCTACTTAGACAAGACGAAGGAAAGTCGAGGCCCCTCAGATAATTTATGGTGTTCAGTAAAGAGACCGGACTTACCTATGTCGAAGAATGCTCTGGCTTTCTTCCTGAGGGACACGATTAAAGAAGCCCATTCATGCTGTCAAGACACTGATTTTAAACTTCTGAAAGTCAATGCTCACGAGGTGAGGGCGGTTGCAACTTCAATGGCTTTTCAGAAGAATATGTCACTCAGTAACATTCTGGGTGCCACATTTTGGCGTAGCAACTCTGTGTTCGCTTCACACTACCTGAGAGATGTGAAGACGACATATGAGAACTGCTTCTCGCTAGGACCATACGTTTCCGCAGATACTTTCCTGGGGGCAGGGGATGACACTCATCCTATCCTATAGAAAATGGTTGGATAGTGTTTTTTATGGTTGTTGGGTTGACCGCCTGTGGCGGACTTCCTGCTTGTTAGCTTTAGTTGCGTTATCCTAACTTAGTTAGGCTTGGTCAGGTGGTTGGTTTTTTACTTCGTTTGCCCTCATTGTATGGTCAATATGGTCTAGTCACATTGTGGTCACGCCCCCGTTGACAGATCATCTAGAACTCACTAGCTATACAGGTCACACCCTTGCTGGAGACTCTAGTTAAGCAGAAGCGGACTTGGGTGACAGTAATCACGAAGTCAGCTATGCTAACAGGTAAGGAACCAAGGTATCTTTCACCTACATGTAGTGTGTTTCCTAAATCCTATTCTGTCTGTACCTGCCTCCAATGGTGGTATTCAGCTATATATATATCTGACAGGTAAGTCTCATGAACAAAATGATATTTTAATGATAAAATAAAGTTTGTTCATACTTACCTGGCAGATATATATATTCATAGTGCCCGCCCACCTCCCCTCAGGAGACAGTGGCACTAGAAAATCTGAATAGAAAATGGGAATGGTTCCTGATACCCGCCTCCCAGCGGCGGGAATGGGTACTAACCACCTGATCTCCCACTGCGTGTGTCGTAAGTTTTGAAATTCTGTCGGACTATCAGAGAATACAGCTATATATATATCTGCCAGATAAGTATGATCAAACTTTATTTTATCATTAAAATATCATATTTTAAATAATTTGCGTTTTCCTAGGTAAACAAACCATAACCGTTCATGTAGGTTTAACCTGCCTCTGCCACCCCTGCAGCTAAGGAACAATGGTTGTTGTGGGTAGGAAAGCATGGTTCCCCCTCTCCTTCTGGGTTACATTCCTTGTTTTCTGAATCACAGCTGGTCAAGTTTTTCAGTTGTAGGATACTCCATATAAAAAGGCACAGTTTACACAGGACAAATGCAAATTGCTTGAAAATTATTATTCCGACATTGAATGGACAGTATAATTTTCTTTGTAAAAGAAAAACTTTGAAGTTGTTAATAGTCGTGAAATGTGCACATTTGCCTGTTTAATCACATACTCTTAAAGTGCAGCTTAAAAGGTGTACAGTAAATTCTTCTTCAAAGTCGACTACATGACCAGAATGGATATAGTGTTCACATTTACCCTTTATAGTGTAGTTCCTATTAATTTTGAAGCTCATGTCTTGTTGCTTGGGGGGTCCTAGCTAGAATTTGGTTAGTAAGATTGCTGATGTAATTTTCATTTAGAAAAATACAAATGGCCCATAACCATTTTAGTATCATTACATTTTAGGAGTGATTTTTATGAAAGCTAATATTGATGTCTATGCAGATTTTGTGCTGTTTCAGGATCTTCAGCAACAATTCAAATTACTGAAAAGATGGCCGCTGCTGGAGCATTTAATGTCATGGTTGTTACTCCCAGTTGTTAATAATCAGCATTGAAGGTAGGATTCTGCGGTAGATTATTAGTCATGCTAGTTCTGTACCGTATATACTGTACAGTATAATGTTTGGGGTTTGTACTAGTTATAACACTGGCATGACTACTGGTGTGTTGTTGTCTACAGTTTCTTTTATTTATAGGATAGGCTTTACATGCTCATCTCCCATGCTGACAATAGAACTCCAAATTGTTGCCTTCAGTGATGTTAAGCCCTGGAATCAATTAAAGCTTGTTCCACTTAACTTTTATTTATATTTAGACAGCTTAAAAAATTATCCTGGAAGTTCCAAGTTTCAGAAACTTACCAAGCATGCAGTAATTTCAGCTGAGTTATTGCAACCTTTTCCTGCATTTACAGATACTGTCAATGATGAGCAAGGTAAAGACCTGTGTTTATTACAGAGCAGGTACTGCCAATCATGAACAAGAAGGTATGTAAGTAAAGACCTGTTTTTGTTATAGAGCTATGGCTCATTTTCCAGTGATGACATTTGCATTTGATAGTGGCATGAGCCTAGGTTATCAGGTAGCATTCTTTTTTCAGTGGAGGCAAAATAAAGGTTACTAGCAGATGCTCACATCGATCGCATGTGCTAATTCCCATCTCCGTACCATAATATAATATACCCATATCCATATCTGTACCATACCTATATGGGCCATACGGGTACCCATACCCATATCTGGTACCATACCCATACCCATATCTGTACCATACCCATGTCTGTATCATACTGATATCTATATCATACCCATACCTGTACCATACCCATACCTATGCCATACCCTATGCCATACCCATATCTGTTCCATACCCATACCCATGTCCATACCATACCCATACCAATACCCATACCCATATCTATACCCATAGCCATATGTTTACTGATACCCATACCTATACCCATACCCATGTCCATATGGATACCCATACCCATACTGTACCATACCATTCCCATACCTTCTGGTCATATACAAACAACTGACCATATCATGGTTTAAGCGCACGAGCAGCTGTTGATGGGTTTTGAATCAGTGGTGATGCCATTGCCAGTTCTTGACCATCACCAGTAAGTGCCTGCTGTTGTTCTAAAATTACCCACTGAGTCCATTTCAAAATGGTGAAAATTTCTGGACATTTATTAAAATATTATTCTTGAAAGACGTCTTCAAAACTCCAAGATCCTCTGAAGCAGTCTTCAACTCCTGAAGCATTCCTGGAGAACTGCCCATTGGATTATAACATCATCTTAAGTTCTTAAAGACTCCAGGATCCTGTGAAGCTGTGTTCAGCTCCTAAATGGAATGCAGTTGGTCCATAGTTCCACATGAGGTTAATTAAACACTTCATATAAATTCTAAAGTTCAAGCAAGTTATATTTTGATCTGAAAACCTGTACATTACTTTTATAAAACAAATGATGTCCTTACAAATCTAGAAAAATTTTGTTGAAAGTACAGTACTCAATCTCACATTTTATTTCATCATAAAACATCATAAAACTGATACCCATACCCATACCCATGCCCATGTCTGTACCATACCCATACCCATATCTGTACCATCCCCATACCCATATCCCCCGTAGGGGGGTAGTTCCATCAGTGCACCTCATGTGGTGCAATGTAGGCATTGCTTAAGGGTCTCTGCAGTGTCCCTTCGGGCCCCTAGCTGCAACTGCTCTCATTCCTTTTACTGCACCTCTTACTGTCCACCCTCACCCTAACAGTTGATTCATAGTGCAACTGCAAGGTTTTCCTCCTGTTACTCCTCTCAAACGTTTACTGTCAGTTTCCGTTTCAGTGCTGAATGGCCTTAGTTGCCCCAGTGCTTGGCATATATGCCTAAAATCTATAAATCATCATTATCATCATACCCATATCTGTACCATACTCATACCTATACCTATACCATACCCATATCTATTCTGTACCCATACCCATACCCATACCATCCCATTCCCATGGAGAAGGGATGAGGGAAGAGGGATGGGAAAGGAGGAGGGGAGGGAAGGAGGAAGGAGGAGGGGATTATCATTTTTCCAAGAGGAGTTGAGGTCCTGGGGAGAGTGGGGGGACGTTTAGGGACCACACTGCTTAAACCAGTTTTTGGGAGGAGGGAGGTTGGGTCCTGGGGGAGAGGAGGGGGTTTGTTTAGGAACCACCCTGCTTAAACCAGTTTTTGGAGGGGAGAGGGAAGTGGGAGGAATGGGGACACACACACCTGCAGAAACAAGGCCAAGGAAATTAATATAATAGATTGAAGAGAGGTTTTTTGAGTGGCAAGTCTTTTCTGCGTGCTGTATACAAAAGGTTACTAAATTGTAGAAATTAGTTTGCAAGTACTTTTGTTTTATAAGTAAATGTGAAACACCTTATGGTTTTGCATGTGAATTGGAAATAAGCTTTAAATTTATGTAAAGTCAGTATTTTTAAAGAGCTCTCGAAAATAATATATAATTTACAAAATATCAAGTAGCAGGCATTTTTCTTAAAGATTTTTAAAGGCATTTTGAAAGATTATTTTGAGATTATTTTCCTTCAATGTAAATTTGTTATAAATTACAGGACCTCTGAGTCATAAGTCCCAGCATTTGGTCGTTGGCCCAAACTCTATATTTGATTCCACAGGACCAATGAGTAAAAAAAAGCCAGGCAACATACGTTTAAAGCAGAAGTGGAATGAAAATACGGTGTTCCAAGAATAAAGCAGAAGTGGAATGAAAATACTGTTCCAAGATTCTTCCAGCATTTAAATATGAGCTACGACTAATTGCTACAATACAAGTGACCAGCAGGTTCAGTTAGAGTAAAATGTAGAGCAGAGTTTTTAGTATTAAGATTGTTTTACATGGTTAGCCTACTGTAAATAATGTGCCAGAGCAATTCACGTGCGATAGTGTATTGAGGTTTATCTGGGAATGTCACAGTTTAGAATTAGGAAATTTGCTAAGAGCTACTATCAACAAGGGTATAGTTATCTGCTTTTGTACAGTATTTACATTGCACTGCAATTCACATATGTGATCTAACCAGTGTGACATATATTCCACTAAGCTGACATGATGGCATTGTGTGTATGCAGCATAATCTTTAGGTTGGTTTAAAGTTAGTCAATTTTTAATATTTATCTATTCAGCTAATGATTGTACGTATCATAATGTAACCATATATTGCCAGTATGAAGGTTTGATGTTTCTCTAGAGAGTTTCACAATGTTAATTTTTTCAAGGAATAAAGCTCCAAAATGTTGTAAATGCTAGTTTTCCATTAGTTTTAACAGAAATTTACTGTAAAGGAATAAATGCAGTGTAGGATAAATCCATCTAAATAGGTGTAATGAAGTTAACTTTGATAGTTTTTAGTTAAATCCACTGTGTTGCCAATATGTAAGTGCTCTGGCCAAGTCATTATTTGATGGGGACCTGTGTTTCATGTAAAGGTGCTGTCATCAGTTTTCATTAAGAAAATGTGAGTACGTAGTAACACTGCTCGTAGATCAACTGGAAGTATTATTTTCTAAATTTGGATGGTCTCATTTCAATGGTAACATAGTAGAGGCATATGCTGAACAGAGGTTTTTAAGGCAGGAAATAAAGTCCAGTTATCTGTGTTTAAGGAGGCAGCCTAATACAGTTGCTTATTTTTAATATGGGCTTAATTTAATTAGCAGTTGGTTTAGAATAACTTTTAAAAAGCAGACAATTTCTCGCTTCAAATGGTTTATAGATTTATCAAAGGGACAAGTAAAAACTTCTCTAAAAAGCAGGCAATTCATCCTTCAAATGGTTTAGATTTAACAAAGGTACAAGTAAAGAACATATTTATTCAGCATATAAATGGGAGCTTTTGAGTGTAAGAATACTGTTCTACTGTACAGTACTGTATATCTAAACAGCAAACTGTTTTTCAGCTCAGTAACAGGGAGGGCTTTGGAGCATATACATCATTGAAACTTCTGTTAAGGTAAGAGGTATTTCTTATTCATAACCAATCGGTACCAGGCAGAATTTATCGATTGACAAATTTGGAGAGATTGATGGCTTTAATGTGAATTTAGTTCAAGTAAAGTTTGAGAACTTTATTAATCAGAGCTGTTATAAATTAACTTATTTAGTAGGTTGAATTAATTGTATTATCATATATATTTGGTAAATAACTAACTGAAAATTGCATAGCTTCAAAACTTATATAATAGGGTGAAGTTACTTGTTAAAGTGACACTTTTGGGAAGGAAAGGAAAATAATGGGGAAATATGGAATGTTTTATTTGTCGTCAGCTGTAAATGGTATAAAGAAAAATTACTTCAAAAAACATTTTTGCTCATGTTTTGTGCTAACTCCAAGATACACCATACTATTTTTAAAACTTTTTCCACAGCATTTTTTAAAATTGAACACCCATTCTAGAAATTATTTTCTCTGGGCAGGAATTTGTTTATACTGTTTTTTGTTCCTACATGTATACAAACCTTCAGTCTTTACATATGGGGGTTAACTTTCAGCGCAACCTGGAGCCGGCCGTTTAACTAAAAAACAAGGTAGTTATTTGTAGTTGGCTGCATTCACTTTTCGACTTAATTCTTTTCATTTTTGTGTATAGTATATTGTTGTTTTGAGATATTTTGCTTATTTGAAATTATGCAACCTTACAATATGTTCTACTGTGTTTACTTTTTGCTCTTTCTTGCTGCGTAGTTCTTCCTACACAGTTATGCTGCGTAGTTGTTATCAATTCATTATAGCTTATGAGACTTTTTCTTTGATTTCCTCTGTAACTTGGTTTTGCCTTTGATATAACGCAAACCCAATTCTTGTCTTGCCTTGCTGTTTGTTCTTTTATTGTTATATCTTTTTTTCTAGTACGCATCCAAGAAGAGAGCGTCTGCTTCTTGTCACCAACGATTCTATTTTTTAGACGCCTTCTCAACCTCGTTTTGTCGAACATCCTTGTTCTACATCTGTTTTCTGTTTGTTCTGAAGTGTTTTCTCTCTGAAACAGGCATAGTTTTTATTTCAACTACGCAATTTCCTGGAATGCTGTAATGTTTTAGTCTTTCAGATGTTGTAGAGCTTGATAGGCTTTAGATGGAGGAGGGTTCTCTTGCTTAGTGCGGTGGTTTCATAAACCATTGTACAAGAGCTCTACAGATGTTGTAGAGCTTGATAGGCTTTAGATGGAGGAGGGTTCTCTTGCTCAGTGCGGTGGTTTCATAAACCATTGTACAAGAGCTCTGCTTGCCATAGAGCATGGAATCCCCTCTCCCTTTACACGGGGAAGAAGTGGAGGTTGATGTTGCAGAACCCTAGACAGAGCTTACCGATTTTGGCAAGTCGTCTCCAAGATCAGTGGCTGTTCCTGTCTACAGCTCTTACTCTGTCTTGTTGGGGGGTTGAGTCGGGCGTTCCTACGCTCCCCCCTCCTCTCGTTCCTGTTCTGAAGGATGAAAAGTCCTGGGAAAGCTTCCTTAATGAAGTTTTCATCACTGCCTTTGCATTCTTTGTCGTTGTATTATGTATTGCAGTCTCTCCATCCTCTTCCTTCCTTTCAAGAGATGGGAGGAAAAATACAGTGACTGTAAGGAAGACGACTTGCCATCGGAGTGACAGCCAACGAGCTGCATTCAGCCAGTCGATTTCGGTTTGGGTGTGTGTGCTTCGTTGCACTGCGTCTGTCGTAGCTTCAAGAGCTACTTCTTTCCCCCCACCACCAGCATTCGACGTTGGATTTGCAGAAGCTGATCCTTCTCTGTCTTTTGCTGTAGGCCACGACCGTGTCTTTCCCGGGCTTTCCTCCCTGACCGTGCATCTGCCGTCAGTGCAGCTCCTGCCCAGATCATCATCTTCCCCTCCCTTCCGTTGTCCTGCGCACAGCCAATTTATCTTTAGTGCCAGAATGAGAGTTCCTAGCGTACTTGTGCTTACTCTTCCCTGCAAGTTTCCTTTCGAAAACAGTGCTTGGTTGCCATTTTCAGTGATGCCGCCACAGTTTTCTAGATCTATAAGCTGAAGATACACTATCCAAGGAAGGAAGTATACGCAGCCGTGCAATGTTGCATGCCTGTGTCCTTGCTTCATGATGTACAACCGAGGAGGAAAGAGAGAGGCCCTGGGGAGGCAGAGGTAGTTTTGCCTTTGCCGCATTGTTGCACAGCCATGACAATTCAACATTGCTGCACTTTGCTGAACGTCTTTAGCCGAAGATTCACTCTCCAAGGAAAATAAGTGTGGCTGTGCAGATGTTGCATGGCTGTGTCCCTTCTACAAATGTTGCATGACCGAGATAAAACTCTCATTGGTTGTTTTTGCTGATTTCATCTCCTTATGCTCTCCCCTGTTTATGGACATAGACTTGGAGCCTCTTAGCCTAGTGAGTGTTAAGTATGTGGATGCTTCTTCATCCCTGTACATTCCCGCTTGGGAAAGTTGTTGCCGCATGGCACATCTGAGGCCAGGCCCCCATCCATGCCCGCATGGAGGTTTGGAGGAGAATGGGATGGCTCTTTTGAGATTTTTTCCTCGCGTTCATGGTATGGTTTCATAATGGATGGATCGCTTTTCAGAGAATGTTTCCCTTCACCATGTTTGTGTGGACAGTTGGCTGACACATCTGTGGGACGTCCATAACAGCCCCACATTCACATTGTTGTGTACAAGATCATCAACATCCCCGTGGCACAGCGGGCAGCGCCTGCCTCCACTCTACGTTTCACGGAGAGTTCCATGACAAACAGTTGCTCTTTGTAAAGCATTTTTACCTCCACGGTCTGGAGATTGAGTGATTGATTTATAGATTATAGGCATTCATGCCAAGCACTGGGGCAACTGAGTCAGTTCAGCATTAAAACAGAAATTGACAGTAAAAGTTTGATAGGTGTAATGGGAGGAAAACCTCGCAGTTGCTCTATGAATCATTTGTTAGGAGAGGGTGGACAGTATGGTGGAAGAAAGAGAATATGAACGGAGGTACAGTAAAAGGAATGAAAGCAGTTGCAGCTAGGGGCCAAAGGGACACTGCAAAGACCCTTGGGCGAGGGGCATCGATGGCACTTCTGTGGACATCTGGGGCACAGCACCCACCCATCTTAGTGTGGAATTGGGGGAACTTCTATGTATTCCCCCCCACTGCTCACGTCTGTGATTTTGCAGCAATCTTCCTGGAGTGACCAACGTCTTGTTTTGGTAATGACTGCATCCGAATGAACGGAATCATTCTCCCAGACCCTGAAGGCCATTGTTGCATCCTTTCACAGCTGTATTTATCCACAAAGACTTCAACATTCTATAGGTAGGATAGGAATATTCGTTTGGTTGTTTCTACTCAACTTTGGCACTTGATTCTCTTCCGGAGTTGGGAGTGTTCCAGTTTCGACAGCACTGGTTTCTTTGGATCCCTGTACATTTCCGACTGCAGTTTAAGTTTTGGTAAACCTTATAGACAGACATGCCTCTGACAGGCCCCATGGTTGTGACTCTTCGGTGTTTTGTTGATATTCGACTTCTACGATCAGACTGCTTTCCTCGAGAGCGTGCAGTCAATGTGTCTTCTGCAGGTGCTCTTCATAGGATGAAGATTTGCTCATCATATGATGAAAATTGAGGCTATGGCCACGAGGAATACGGACTGGTGGCCCTAGGGAGACGATGTTGCATTTGAGGGGCAGCTTCGGCTGCCCTCTTGTGATCGAGACTGTTTCCTTCATATGAGGATGTCCCCCAGCCCCGCTTCCCTCGTAGCAGCTATTTGCACGGTTGTATATATATGACTGTGCTCCAGGACCTGAATGGGTGTCGCCTCCTCTTTCCACAGATCATCCATGGCCTTCATCTACGGTTGAGTGTCAAGTGTTTGAGACTCATTAGTACCGATCCATTTATGGGAGGTACACAGGGAACCAAGAGTGTGCCAGGTAGAAATGTCAGAGCCAGGACTGATCATCTCTTTCAAGTCACCCTCAGAATGATACGCTCTGGGATCGGTCTTAGCCACAGGCCATCGTACAACCAAGTTTTGCAATAGTTTCCAGAGATGTCAATGAAGTTCTTCAGTCCCTTTGGGACCACAGAAGCATTATCGGGGAGACTTCGTATTTCCTCAGAGCAGACTGCTCCATGCCTATCTTTGTTGTGAGCTTCAGAACTCTTCCTAAGTTTTCACTTGACTTTCACCATGGCTTCGACTAGGGCACATTTGTTCAGGGTACGTCTCCTCATGTATTTTGACAATTGATTGGTCCTGGCTAGCTCTCATGCACAGCGTCTCCAGGTCAGGACCGACTCTTGGATTTGGTCGCAGCCTCAGAGTTACATGGACTTGAGAAGTCTGAACTCTCACCCAAGCAAGAATAAGTATTTGCAAAGCTAACATAAAACAACAATGATGTCCGTGTCTGTTGACGGGCAATCAGCTCAGCAGTTGCAAGTCGTTCTTGGTCACCTGTTGTTATTGGAGATGCCGGTTCTTCATGGGTAGCTTCTCCTCCTCCTTCATTCCCTTTAGTACAGATCGAAGGGATTCTCCCCGTTCTTTCCCTTCCTCTTTCAGAGGAGAGACAGGTCTTAGCTTAATGGTTAGACGACAATTATCTCCTGGGGGTGTCATTACACACTTCCCCTCCAGAGATACTTCATATCTCAAGGCATCAACCAGAACGGCAGTCACCTGCTCTTCAAGAGGTTAGGTTGGGTTCTTAACTCAACCAAACCTAGCCTAACCTAACCTACACTTCAATATGCTGGAACTTCTTAGCTCTTCAAAAGCCTCAGGATCTGAGGATAGGCACTCTTTGGTGTTAAGAAATGGTACCACAGTACAGTGACCCCTCGCTACTTTGCGATTCGATTATCGCGAATTGACGACTTCGTGGAGTTTTTAATATATATTAATGGAAAATATAGTGCGGATTTTCTGGAGAAAAATCACAATATATGAACACCCAAAATTTCTCATTAAACCTGTTAAAATATTAATAATAAATAGTATTTCCTAGTCTAAGAACAGCAAAACAAGCATAAAATAGCAAAAAACATATTTGCACTTGTAACTCCTAACAAAAAAAAAAAAAAATCTGGAAAGTGATGCCTATACTGTAAGTCCATAGCCAAACAAGGGAGGGGGCTAGTGTCCTTTCATCTCCTCAATTGACAATGCAGGTGCATGGATGGGCAAATAGCACATTCAGCACAGTGGGCAACCAGACACATTCCAGGCAAGATGGATGTATGACAGACAAGTTTGGTCACTAGGGTCAGTGTTAGGTACAGTTGGTCTTGGCACCATGACATTTGGAAGGATTGTTCGACCTTGAAAGATGGCCAAGTTAGACCTTCCATCTCGACACACCAAAGCTGTCACTGTTCAGCTGTCTTTCTGGACTGTGGGCATAACAGCCAGCATCCTTACCATGTTGAAAGCACTGCTTCTCGTCTAATCAGTGAAGTTTAGCAACGCTGAGTCTGGTCAGTACTTGGATAGGTGACTGTCTGGGAACACCAGATGCTGTTGGTGTCTGTGTGACATCTTTTGCACCCATGGTACAAGTCTTGATGCTTAGGTGCTCCCGCGGTTCTGTCTGATTCGTCAAGTGATCAACAGTGTATGATCATTCCGAATCAAAGGACCCTGGTGACTTCCAAGTGACTGGAGACCTTATGCATTACCACCTAAGAGAACTTGACCTTCAATACTGGGTGCTGACGACTCGTTTTAGTTCCGGTTCAGCCAAGAAGTGGTGTCCAAGAGCACCATTTCTTTTGACTTTGTGTAATGATCAAATGGCCGTACTCCACAGCTGACATGGTGGACAACAGTACAGTATATTCCGGGCGAGATTTCACAAGTCAGGGACATTGGTCTGCCCTTTGCATTCAGGAAGAACCTGTCAGACAGGAACTAAGGACAGGAATGTGGTCATGACAGACCGTATTCGCCTTCTTTTTACCTTCGTGACTTTGCCCATAGATCCTTTGACTTTTTTCCTTTGGTTCTGTGGTGGCTGCAGTTGTGTAGCTCACCCAGCTTTCCTTGAGGGACAGGTGGCATTTCACCTAAGGTGTGCGACTGCGAAAGAGAGGGGTGTGTGGGACTGACCTCCTACCTTTCTCTTTTGTACCCTCTCTCTCCAAGTGGGCAGAGGGATGGTTAGCAAGCCTTCACTTACTGGATGGGCATGCATGCAGTTGTTCTAGATAACTGAGTAATCCTGTCTGTAGTCTAGCCTCAATTTGGTTTAATGTGCAAGTCCTACCCTCTCTCTAGCAAGGGGAGAGAGGGACTGGCAATGAACAAACCCGTTGGTTGGACAATATAGGTTCCTCCAAGCCTTTCTTTGAATCATTGCTGCTACATCCTATTAATTCGAAAGGCCCAGTAGTCAGGCAGTTGAACATCACGCACGTTCAACAGATCAGAGGCATGGGTCTCCTTCCATTGTTCTCACATGACCAGGAAGAGAGGCCCCAGTAATGTGAACTACCACTTGGCTCAGAATCCTCCCACCAAGAAGGAAGTCTCCCATATGTAAAGACTGAAGGTTTTTATATACGTGTAGGAATGAATGACAATTTTAAGTAATTTGTATACAAACATAAAAACCAAACCTGAGGTCTTTACATAAATGGCTCACCTCTAGCCACCCTTCATTCTGCTACCAGGGCCTAAAGGTAAAAAGTGAATGCATACCAACTGGATGGTGGGGCTTCCTCCCCCTATTGTTGGTACCCAACTACCACCTTGTTTTTCAGTTAAATGGCCAGCTCCAGCTTGTGCTGAAAGTTAAACCCGTATGTAAAGACCTCCTGGTTTGTATAGGAAAAATACATTTAATTTCTGGATTTGTATATTGATGGTAACAAATTGCTCAGTTTAGTTTAAAAATGTATTAAAAAATTTTTTAATAAATTTTAGACTACCAGGTATGATTAATTTGTTAAGCTTTACATTACATAATGCTAGGTGACCAAATAAAGAATTTTATGCTACTGTATTTTTTTAATGGAGGATTCACAGTTTGAAGTTTTCATCATCTCTAGAACTGCCACTGACATGGAGGAGATAAGTATTTAAACTTAGGCACATAAAATGAATTACTTATACAATAATACAATAATATTAATATTACAATTACTTCTAAATGATCTATGACAAACTTTGCATTGAAGTAAACAGTTGAACTGGGAAATTTTGAAACTTACAATAACTGTCTTTACCTGATTTCTGTAATAAAATTTTCTTTCCTCTAAGGATTAATGTTAATCTTGGTGATAACTGAACCAGCCTGCTCAGCATTGAGAGCAGCTTGGCTACAAGAACGACGATTCATCTGCTACAGAATATGCCAGTTAATATGCTTTGATAAAACAAATACCATCTGTCCTCTGTGGAAAAAAATCAGCTGAGAAATCAGATACTAGATTGTGAATAATTTCAGTTTTGATAGAAATAATTCACCTCTAACATATGTGGTCTTTTTATAGATATAGTGAGTACAGATAGCAAATGTACTCCTTCCTCTCGATGTCCCAGTTTCCTGCTTCATTCTCTCTATCCAAGGACATGCTTGATATTGTAGCAGGTCACAAATAATTGTAGTTGCATGTTCATCCACAGATCATCAAATTACAGGTGGGGTTTTATCCTTATAATGCCCGAGTTTGCTAGTTTTTCCAGTCATTGCATCCACCACTGAAAAGATTTTAAAAACGTGATAAGCTGTCAGTTTTGATAATTTGGTTTAACAAGAAAAGTAATGTTTTTAACTTATGTTTCTATATTGCTCTTTAGGAAAAGCTCCCATTATCTCTTCAACCTTACGGAAATTAAAATTAACTGGATAAAACTCAGATAAAACTAAAAAAATTCGATTTTTCCTCTGAACTCATCTATTTCAGAGTTTTGTGTGTTACACAATACAGATAAACCAAATAAATTGACTTTTGAGCATTTACAAACTGGTTAAGCATTTACAAACTGGAGACAATTTTAATTTATATCTTAAGATACCTAGCATCATTTCTAACTATGGAACATTAACTCTGTCTATAGACATGAAAAGATTAAGATGGAATAATATTATGGAACATTAACTCTCTACAGACATGAAAAGGTTAACTCTGTATAGACATGAAAAGATTAAGATGGAATAACAAACCAGATTTACTTGAGCTTATTTATGTTGTACCAGCCATTGAAGTATAGAGAGGGTTTTTGGAAGGTATACATGACTGCACAGGCTCAACAAACCTTTCTCCTGCCCTTGTTGTGACTATACAGCCCTTATGTTTCATATATTATTGTATACAGTTGCCATATAAACTGGTCCAACTTATCCTTTTACCCCCATCCCCAGATAATTTTTTACAATGCTATGCAATAAATCTTTGGGAGATTTCTTAAGTGTTTGGGATGGAAGGTGATAATGAAAGCTTAAATTTTACTGCTTACAATTAATATATACAACACATGCATCCACCACATGCATTACACTATTTCTCAATTCTTCTTTATTTCCACTAGAGAAAAATCAAACTTTTGCACTAGAATCACAGGCAAAGCACAAAACTAGTATGTATTGACTGTAAAGGTAAAACAGTTTTCAAGAAACACATTGCAATGTTTGTTGAAATGCCAAACTAGTTTTCTAACAATCACCTACACTTCTTATGCATTCAGTGAATAGTCAAATTACCCTGTTATGCAAGAAATGAATTTATTCTACATTCCTTTGTTGTGTAAAGAATGCCAATGCTGTACAATATATAATTTCCTTTATTATACACAACCTCTCATAAGCTGTCAGTGCACTCTAGGCATAAGTAATGGGTTTATGCTACATCCCTTCAACCTGCAGCTGCTTCCACTGTTTAGAATTTTTTACCAGTTTTTTTTTTTTTTTTTTTTTTTTTGTATGTAACCTTACTGTCCAACACTGTATTTTCTCATCGTAACAATGGGATTTTCTCCCAGCTCCCCCCTGTACATTCTTTTACTTCTTGGTTCTGGATCATATTTTCCTCTTCAACCATTAACACTTTTCCACTTTTAAAGTACTGTTTGGCCTGACAGCCTTAAAATTTCATATAATCAGTCAATTTGTTACAGAAAATCACTGGGACAACCAACACTATACCCATAGTGACTACAATCTAAAGAAAAAAAATTTGAAGGGTCTTGTTCACTACTGTATTTAAAAACTTGGTAATATAGAAAAAAAATTTTTCTAACTGAACAATCCAGGAATTAACAGAAATTCTCCAGGCCCTGACACAATCCGTCAGTCAGGCTCTTAGCCAAAACTTAAGGATTTTTTTGTTCAACCCCCCGAAACTTGAGATCTTCAATAAAGCAAATAATGCTTGTCAAGTGTAACTATGGAATTAAGTTGTACAACAGGAGAACAGCAAGGGATTTACTCTTGGGATTACTTTCATCAATTTCATTAAATCAGGCAAAAGAAATCCATTTACTTAGTCAGAATGAACCCATCTGGATGATTGAACCATCAAGTTAAAACCATAGGTAAAGAAATGCAACCTCTTCCCATATGGAATCTGCTGGACACACTGCATTCAGCTTAAATTTCTCATGGATTAAAGTTTTTTTAATACAAGGAACCAAAACAAAGGTACTGTATGACCAAAAATCAGCTGATTACATTCTTTTATGCTGAAAGACTAAGAGATCATCATCAGACATTGTTTTAAGACTTGTTCATGGGAAATTAAATCTGCCCTTGTGACACTATTGTGTGAGCATTTTTCAAACCCTTATAACTATAGTACATACCTTTTGTTTAGTGTAATTTAGGAGATCTTTATCCTTCAGACACCACAGTGATTACGTGCTTGCCTCAAAGTAACCCAGTGAAGGAGATACAGTAGAAGGCATAAGATAACATTCCACATCCACAAATAGAACTAGACTGATGGTCTGCAGCATAAATTTCCTGAAGATCATAGTTCATTATGTGTCTCATTAATTTGCCTGGAATGGTGAAAATAAAAATTAGGGAAGCCATACATTTTTGAGGTAACAAGTCAGAATTCACTTAAAAGCTAATGTTTCATAAATCCATGTTTGAAAAACTACTGTAGATTTTCTTAGTCTAGGATTTTAAAAGGGCAATGCAGCTTGTTAAAGTCATATCAGGTAAACCAAAATTATAACTCTGTAAAATCTATAGGAGTTAGACCTTTACAACAAATCCCATTTTTCCTTATTTTGAATTATACCTCAATCCCCTTCCAACTGTTAGGCTCAATCTCCCTCCTTCGAACCCTTCCCCCCCAGCCTATCAGGAACTTTTTCATGCAACAACTTGGGAGTTCTTTCTAGTACATACTTAACCATTATTCAATAATTACTGTTCGTACTTCATTTAAAGGGTACCAAAGACTTTCTTACCCTTGACTTCATTGTGAGTTTTTTCAAGTTTTATATTAACTACTGACCACTGAATCACACAGGAAATTGGCTCCAGCTCTTTTTGCAACTAAAGTTAAAAGTACAATTGTTGTTTTGAGTGAAAAGCTGGAGATCCAAATCAAGATCAGTAGGACCTTTAACCATTAGAAGAACATTATATATCAATGAAAATTCATGCTACTGCTGCTCTTGAACAGCCTAGTTGAACGTGGATTATGTTCAGAAGTCAGTGAGCCCCTGTTGGGCTACCTCTGCTTCCATGAGATGTTACTCACTGGTGATTTGGTTTGCTTTCTAAATTCAACTTTCTAAATTCACCTCTAAAGCACTGATCAAGCATGTTATGAAGAACAAGAAATTCATGATACCCAAAAGTTCATGTAGGAACCCTATTAATGGCTATAATGGGCTACCACCTCCAAGGTTGGGAGCTGATTTGGACAGTCTTACTGCAAATGAAGGGAAAACTGAAAAAAATTGTCTGAAAAGGGCTCGGAGCCACTCATCTCTGATTTCATGCAGAAAGACTTGCCTTGGGCCTCCTATCACATGGTAGTGATGATTTCTTTTTGGGAAAAGTCAAGAAACTTCAGCTCACATTGTAATTCCAATAAATTTGTATTCTAGGTACCTCTCAGGGCTGAACTTGGGCTTGAAGGGCATCGGGAGTGTCACTGTTAATCTCGGCGAACTCAGACTATGGATTACACACTAAAATCTGTCGTTTTCGGTTATTTTTACATGTCGCCCCCCTTCCCACCTCTCTCCTATCAGGGCTGAACTTGGACTTAAAAGGCCACCAGGAGTATCACTATCCTTCTCAGCGACCTTGAAAACTATGGATTTGACACTAATATCTGTCGTTTTCTGTAATTTTTACATTTCACTCCCTTCCCACCCCCCCCCTTTGGTCCCAGTGATATCATATCCCCACAGTGTTCTTTCCCAGATGGTAAGTCACATGTATACCAAGTTGATTGAAATTGCTGGGTGCATTTCAGAGCGTATGTGGAAAACACAGTTTTTGTATATAGAGATTCCACCTTCACACCGTCCTGTGGGATAACATTCATATCTGAATGAGTTATCTATTTTTGCCTGTACAGTAAACCCCCCATATTTGCGGGGTATGCGTACCGCATCTCCCCACGAATAGCTAAAATCCGCGAATACTTAAAACCCCTCTAAAAACACTGTTTTGATAGTCTAAACACAATTAAAAACCTCTAAAAATGCTTATACCCGAGTATTTTAAGTTACAGTATATCAAAAAGTGCATTTAGTCATGAAAATATGAAAATACAGTAATTAATGAATATTTCACAGTGAAAAATACCGTGAATTGGCGAATTTTCCGCGAATAATGGGTAGATACTTCCACAGAGAAATCCGCGAATACGTGAGTCCGCGAATCGTGAGAACGTAAATGGGGGTTTATTGTATGTGCAGTTAGGTGGTTTTATATGAACACAGGTAGATTACCTCATATCAGTTTTCAATGCAGCATATGCCAAAGTAGCTTTATAACCTTTTGTATGTAAAAGTTAATGTTTTTTCACCACTCCAATCCTTTAGCATATAAACAATAAGTTTGTCATAAGTGGAGAGTGTTTTCTGTATCGTGGGTTGCATTTATTATACAGTATTTTTGTCAAGTGCCATTTTTGCTTTTAGTTCAACTTTCCCATTATTATGCATAGACAACTTGAAGAGATAAGGGTATAGTTTGATTAGTGTATTAGGATCTAAGCCTAATTTGAATAAGTTGCTATTATGGAAACAGTTGTAGTCTAAGTTTATCGTAAAAATTGGATTAATAACTTCTCTAAAAAAGAAAAAGATGTTTGAGTAATTAAAATGTTTTGACCTGAAGATGTGCTATCAGATCAAAATGGCAGATTCAAATTAAAAACACATTTACTCTAAAAACAGAGCTTTGGCAGTTTCAAAACTTGAAAGCTGAAAATTCTCTCCTTGTATTCACAGTTTTGAAGTCTTGGTACATTGAACTGTCTTTTATGTTATCTTTGCGGGTTTTTGTTAGGATGTTCTCTTTCTTTTTGTCAGATTATTTGGTTTTTCAAGTTAGACTAGAAATGCTGTTGCTAAGTATTTATAGAAATGCTGTTGCTAAGTATTTTATTTAAAGAGTTCCCAATTTTATGACAACAGAGTTCCCAATTTTATGATAACGAAGAGTTTCAAATTTTATGATTAGTTGTATATTGGTTTGAATGTTTTGACAGTTAATTTTCTTGTGTTTGTTATCTTAAAGGCCAAGATTTTAAGTGCCTATAATTTTTTCTCAAATACTGCACATGGCTGATTAACTTTGATGAACCAGTTTAATAAATCTTTAGTCCATCGTGGGATATTTTTTGGTCTCACTAGGTGAAGACTGGGATATACTTGTCTGTGATGTTACTAATGGAATCTAATATATTCATTGGGTTTTAAATACAATATCTTTAAAATTACAGCATACTTTCAGTTAATACCAGTAATCCAACTGATTACAATTTAAATTAAGAAATATTTGTCTGTAGTACGTCACTCAAATATAAAAACAATGAACTTACAAGATTTCCTCTAAAAGATGAACCAAACAACGATGTTCATGGTCTTCAGACTCTACTCTGGTGAAACAACTTTATCACCTTCTGCCTAGTTAGCATTTCATCAAGTTCCACCAACTTTCACAGTATGCTGGCTTCTGACGTGCTTTCTTCAATGATTACACGTTGATGCTAAACATGCCCCATGTATGATTAGTATTATTGTGCTGGATACAGCCACCAAGATAATTTCTGAAAAATAAAAATTTACTTAAAGCTTCTCACATCATACACCATTTTGTTTAAAAGTTTGAAAAATTTTACACCATAATTCTAAAATGTTAGTGGTATTTTATAAAAACATTCAAATTTGTCACAGCAAATTTAATTTTCAGAGATTTTCAATACATGTACAGTACTGTACGTACTATCAGCCAGTTTCTAGTCCTTGCTTAGTCAACTATTGTTACTTTATGTACTTTACCAAAATCCACCTAATGTTTATGCATATACTGTATTATATTTTAAAAGTTTTACTTTTCAAGGTATTCTCTTTCTACTTACCAGTAAAAAGTAACAATCTTTGAACTATTCACCTGTAAATGTTAGCAATGAAAGGCTAACCACCATAAACTAGGCAAGTTCCTACAAAATGCCAGTTATGAGGTATAACACCGCTAAACATCACTCTGGTAATTACCAATACAGTACTGTACTTAATCTCCAAAAGATAAGCTAGGCTAATAATCAGGCCAGAATGAAAAGGACTTCACCTTGGCTTTAGAGGACCGGGCAGTCAGCTGTTATGGGACTTTGTTGTTTAAATTAAGTCTTAACAGAAAGACATATCTTTGTATCCACAAGTCAGAACAAAAGTGCTGAAATAAATCGAAAACGTAATTTCAGAAAATGGAAAAACAAACACCAAGTGTAATTAATACAACAGTGTGACCATGACCAGCAAAACTGATCTTTGTAAACCAGATCCTAAATACTGGGCTACAGGGCACTAGGTAAAACTGACAAAGCATAATGGCATTATCAGGTTCAATTACACAGTAACATGCATGCTGTATTTTGAAGACAGTAATTATAGACAAACTCCTGATGGGTTCTGGCACTTGGTCTTCAAGGCCTAAATTCCATAATCAATCAATCAATATCTTTGGGAAAATTTTAACAGCACATGCATATGCACTAAGGAACAAGCATACCCACAATCAATATACCCCTGTGGAGGGATAGTGCAGTCAGCGCACCAAGGTTCTTTGCAGTGTGCCTTCGGCCCCTAGCTGCAACCCCTTTCGTTCCTTTTACTGTACCTCCTTTCATATTTTCTTTCTTCCATCTTACTTTCCAACCTCTCCTAATAGTAGTGCAACTGTGAGGTTTTCCTCTTGTTACACCATTCAAACCTTTTATTGTCAATTTCTGTTTCAGCGCTGAATGACCTCATAGGTCCCAGTGCTTGGCCTTTGGCTTAAATTCTATATTCAGTTCAATTTGCAATCTATTTTGAGATATCCATCTCAAAGGCCCTGGACTGCCAAAGGCACTGCCTTTTTGCTGCCACATTACCCTGTGATGACATACAATCAGCCCCCAGTTTTAGCAGTGGGAAAGGAGAGTCATCAACTCAGTGACCACCTCACCTTCCACTTCCCTTTCCACCTTTCCTGCCTGTTCTGTCCAAAGTGATAAAACATGATTGGAGGAATTCCCGACCCCCTTGCGGTAGAGAACAACTGGGGACCCATCTGGCTATATCAGATGATTCTTTATCAGCATTCTTGGCGAAAATGCTGCTCAGCCCCCCAACCAACAGAAGGCTTGGCTGCCGTGCCCTTAGGAGTTTCAGGAGCACCTTAAAGGGCACAACATGGTGCATGAAGGAGTCCAGAATAACAGCTGTCCTCTTCTCCACCACTGCCTGAACCTTACTTTTAAAAAAACAGGTGTATCCTTGACCAACAAATTCCGCAGGGCGAGACTGCTCAAGTTTGAGAACTGCCTGGCAAAAAGGTTCCTGACACTATCATCTGGGGACCAAGTGGGCTGACAGATGAGAAGTATGATGGAAAAGGAAAGCTACTCCTCCTTCCCGATACCAGTAACCTCCTGAACTTACCTGTTCCTTCCAACACAGCTATTGAGGGTATTCAGAGTCCCGAGATGTATTACCCTCAGAAGACAAAAACTAATATCTTTGCTTTCCTCTTTCAGGCATCATATCTCCCCCCCTCCCCCGCCCTGGTAAAGCTATCAAGCAGTGCACACTGAACAAGTCAGACACCAAACACACGTGGCATTGCTCTGCATACTGTGATCAGATATCACTCAATTACCACAACCTCTGCACGCAGAAGGCAGTCAATTTTGGGAGACCTTGTTTTCCTGTGTTAACTAATCCTAATTACACCGATGTGTATCCATATAAAGTTTTTAATTTGGTAGGAACAAACGTTAAAAACATAGGATTGAGTTTTACAATAATTATTGTTCGACTAACAGTTATTGGCAACCATTTTTAATAGACTAACAGTTATTGACAACCATTTGTAATAAAACAGTTTAAAACAAGTGTTCTGTTGTACTGGATTAAATAAAGGAATCTGAATCCAGTTCAGAGGCATTTCATGTTTGCTAACAGTATATAATTCAAATACCATTTCTCACACTGCCTTAAGACTAATTGGAATAAGAGGTATTGAGTTCTCTTTAGTTGTGCTTTGATAATTTAAAATATCAAATTACATTAGTTGCGTAGAGTAAATTGTGAGCAAACCTGACCTATCAAAGTTAATAAATTGTGCCAAAAATCATACTCAAAATTATTATAGACTTCTACCATGGCCTATTAGGATTTAAGAAAAGTTTAATTCTCGCCGTAAAACCTAATTTCTCAGAATCTATCCTCAGTACAAAGGTCTTAACCAACAGTCAGTGGTTAATATCCTAACACCATGACCCCCCCCCCACGAAAAATCTGAAAAAAATTCCTAACTAGGTACGTTATCAACCCATATGAACAAATTACTTTGCAATACTTTACACGTCACTTCCATTCACATTTAACAACGTGAACTTTAAAATACCTTCATAAACAAGAAAAGAGACTACCTAGTACAGTACCCTAAAAGCACTGTTTTGTGCATTTCATTATCATTAATAAATCTTCCAGAAATTCAATTTACATAGCCATTACCACTAGCTAAGTATATACTCAAATCGATTTATCTGAAAAATCTTTGTGACTAAGAAACTATCTGCACCAAACTAAACTGTTCTACTATCTGACTAATATAGAAAGCTCTAACAGACCATTCTAATTCGCAGTAATAAGTTTAATACCTATGAATTATACATCCATGGTATGTGGGAAATGACAGCTATTTAATGTAATGTTTACAATCTTATTCACCAACATACAGAAGTATTCTTATTGCAAAGTAAGGTGAAATCAAGACGACTCATTATGTTCTACTGATTCAGAACTTTGGACAAATAGATATTTCAAATTGTCGAATTCAATTTTGACCGGCAATATTCTGTGGAACATCTAATTTTCTCTTAAAATATGACTACTATTGACTGTGCTGTAGACTAGACAATCGTCAGTTATAAAAAATATAAACTTATGACATTTCCAACCAAAATACTCTTATCAAACTGGTTAAGAAAAATTATCACTTAGCTCAGATAACATTCAAGGCGCCTAACACTCCCAGAAACCTTGTGGAAAGCGCCACACCACCAGACAATACTCGAAACTAATTAAGGTAATTTAACAGAAGAGCTCCCCATTAAAATGAAAGATAACAGAAGAGCTCCCCATTAAACTATCTTTCATAGAATTTTTGACCGAACATAGAAATTTGTGTCTATAATGCCATGGGAGAAATTAACCAAGGTTTGATAAAATTAGTCATTCTTACATTCATCCCGAGAAACTGGTACTGAACACCGTGGCCCGACGAGCTTTATTGTAGAATTACCCAAATTAGTATTCAAATGGAGCCACACGATGCAAAGCAAATTAAAGGTAGGTGCAAACTAACAGGCCTATTCACTACCGCTGTTCCTCTAACGATAGCTAATTATACTTGAAATGACGGGATATTGGTTAGATTGTACTTAAAAAAAATTGCTAGTACTTTCACATGTTATTTCTATTAAGTAGGCTAATAGATACACGGCGGGTAGGCCTATATAGCGAGAAATGGCAGTTTCTTAGTTTTTGGTTGCTTATTTACAATTTAACGTTATTTTTGGGGGGTCGGCTGTAGTTAACTTGCAATTAACCTCTTAAGTCCATCCAACAAGGGGTTTCCATATGCGATCATCACAAGACAGAGCACGGCTACGTCTGTTTCGAACGGTTCATATCCCGTGGGGCAAGTGCAATACCTTGGAAACTGGTTTTTTTCTGCACTTTTAGGGCTTCTGACACTGGCGGTGCATTTGTTTACCCATTTGTTTGTTGTCGGCCAAATGGAATGTCCCTTCGCCGTGTTTAGTACTGGCCCGGGGCCCGGGGGGAGGTTACCCATACGTTAACAAGTTATTGCACTTGCCGGATGAGATATGAACCGTTCGAAACCGATGTAACCGTGCTCTGTCTTGTGAAGATCGCGTATGGAAACCCCTTGTTGGATGGACTTCAGGGGTTAATTACAGGTTAATTACAGCCGACCGCCAAAAATTAACGGTAAATTGTTAATAAGCATCCAAAATACTATAAGAAACTGCCATTTCTCGCTAAATACCCGCCGTGTACCTATAACTTAATTCTACCAAAACTTCAAACAAACACGTTAACAGTATAAAATAACCAATTCTATTTTTATGAGTTACTCTTAGTTAATATTCACAAGCCGAATACCTCTACTTAAGCATACCTAATAAAACCTTGAAAATAGCCTAGAATTACCTCAGTGCCATACAGTGGTTGTCACCAATTCGGGCGAGAAATTCAGTCAGTTCATATGAAAGGAACCGGCTTCTGTAATGTTCCCAACTGAAGATTGCCACATCTCTAAACCACGAGGGATGGAATGAAAACTAACGAACAAGCCTAGTGAATATGCAAGAAACTTTACGTCAACACCAACACACTATACTGCACTCATAAAACAAATTTCCACTAATGACATCCACAGGCACTGCATGACCTGTGTTACGGTTGAAAGACAGCAGGCAAACGAGTAACCTAAGCTTACAGTGTATAGGAGTGTTATAGTAAACTGCTGTGCATCAAATACTATAGTTTCTAAAAGCTTAGAGGCCTATGATCATGAATGCAACGGCCGGCTAAAAAAATGGGGAAACTGGCCCATGTCCTAAAACAGGTTACTGCCATTTTCATTGCAAGAGCATAACTTACCAGACATGAGATTAAGACCGGTTTAAAGCACTGAATAAAAAAGCAGTAAACTTCGTAAACATACTGAAACTAAGACCTCAAAAGTAATACTTTCAACCATTTTGTCTCCACTTTTAACTGAATTACAGCTGTTTTCCCTTAATTTTTTTTCGAACACTCCCGGCAATTGCTCTAAGAAAATAAAATTCTCGATAAAAATGATATACTTTGCATCTAGATCTTGCTCTGCATTTCCTCAAACAATTTCGGTTCAAAAGGTTAGAACGTGCTTAGGAACAATTTCAAATACCACCCTGCTAGCATAAGAGATGACAGTGCATGGTACCTTAGGTTTATTAATTTCAAAGGAACATGCTTTAATCTGAGTTGTAATTCTCTAATCACTGAAACGATCTTCCCACGCTACCCAACACTTCAGCGTGTGAACATAAAGAGGCCTGGGACTAGATGTTTGAATGGACGAAGAATTTACTGTAGGCCTATATGACAGGCAAAGTTCAACTACTTGAAAAATGGTAATCGAACGAGTATCGCTATTATTACTTACATTTATGGAAAATACCCGGACTTCTTGCTTTTGTGTAATTTCTGCTTAAAATTCACTAATTTTCTTGCACTTTGGTTTCAAAATTCTTAAACTTGGCTCTTCAATCTTCCCAAGACTGACGATTCGAGTCTCGGGGAACAATTTTACTAAACCAACAAAATAACACTACCATCAGCCTCGCCACCACAGATTAACTTACCAAATCTTGTCAGGAGTCTGGGTTTCAAGATTCTGACTAAAACAAGGAAGCATGAACAGGCAGAACAAATGTTTCGGGGTCCTTGGAAGACACTTGGCGCCATCTGTAGTTGGTTCTAGTGATCATTATACAAAATCCTTCTTTTGCATAAGATCTTTATTTGTCACTGGCTCTTGCAAATAATAACCCGCTTCTAATCAAGAAGGCCATTTTACTACATGGCACTTGATATAATAATGGGTAGATTAATCTACTATCTATAATGACTTCCTGATATGAAATCAGACAGAAATGTGTTTCCGTCTTCATTCAAGGTGACAGTTGGCATGTCAACTTAATAATAGACTGATTAATTATATATTACAATACGGTGACACAACTGCAAATGAGACAACTGTTATATGAATCTAATTAAGTGGAGTTTTACAGTAGTTATATCTCCACTCTTATCAATGCAAGGAATAAAGTTTTAGAAACAAGTACCTTTGGTATCAGGCCCTACGACTAAGCGAGTTTGCATGCTATTTATTAAAATTTTATTTTCTTCCATTTGTTACTTTCAGACCAGTATCTTGATTCAATACGGATATAGGATGACAATTTTCACAACCAGTACTTAATTTGAAACTATGTTGTACACAAAACAAATTGCATAATTACGATCGAAACTGGTCAGACTTTCCTTGGAGTAAAAGACAGTAACGTACCGTTGCTTTCAATGGTTGTCACACGGGCTGGTCTTTTACGGGCCACGCCAACGAGCTAAGAGCCCATGCTGCCGCGAAGGTCGCCAAAATAAGACATAAAAAAAACAACAAAAGCAAATAGCAACAGCAACAGTGCAAACTGAATGGCATTATGTAACAGGAACTGTGCACCATGTTTCATACGTTTGTCTCGCGTATGGTATAACGAGCAAGCGGTGCATAGGTCTAATGGCAAAGTAGCCCGATGACAGGGAGTCTGGTGTGAATAGCTATTTATCATGATTCGCCCAGAGACCCAACTAAGTGCATTTATTACAAGAGATGAAATGGCAATACACCGATTTTTGACCAAGTAACGCATTTAAACCTTTCCCCCACTAGATAATCGTGCTATAATAACCGTTCCGACAACAGGAATAAGCAAATCACTGCGGCTAAGATTGTCTTTGGGTATTATTAACTTTTGATTTTCACGAATATCAACAAAGTTATTTTCGTCTTCATTAACGGACGGTGAGAATTAGGCAACTCTAATGTGCAGCTCTCGCCAATGAAGATATAAATGGCAGTTGGCACCAGTTCCCAGGAACGTGTCCACACGTATAACTGCTTCCTTCTCGCCCGGTCGGTTGCGGTAGCGAAGTTCAAAGTTTACGCTTCTTGTCATTAAAAAAAAAAAAAAAATACATCTTTGATGACGAGGGTCCTACAGCTCAACGTGTGTGTTCAGCGTTAATAGTCAAACGTTCTTTGACGAGAGACTGAGAACCACGAGGTAGCGAGGTTATACCTTTTTTTTTTTTTTGCGCAAGTGTTCCTTTTTCATTTTTGGTTATTAGTGTTCCTATGTCCCTTGAGCACAGTATGATAATGAAAATCTTGTGTTGTGCATTCTCGAAAAGGTGAAATCATGTCTAAATTCTGTTTTGTTTTCGGAAAGAGCCTAAAACACGGAAGTCGCTCTTTAGTGAAATACTATATATAATTAGGACCTGAGAAACGGTCAGCTACCCAACAAAGTCTAGTGCCACTTCGGTTTTCAGGGCGGTGTAGTACTGAGTTTTACCCGGACGTATTTGACACAGAGGTTTGTAAAACGAAGCTATTTATTCAGTATGGGCACATATCATTGTATATAATGCAAATACACACATATCTATCTGTCTACAGAATGAAAGAGAACGTGTGTACGGAATAATACATTAGTGTGTGTATATAATATATATATATATATATATATATATATATATATATATATATATATATATATATATATATATATTTTTTTTTTTGCAAGACTGTTGGCATTGCATATTCTGTATAGTATTCCTACTATTGTCGCTTGTGATCAGATTGATAAATATTAGCTGCGCTGTTAAATAAAAAAGAATTATATATAAAAATGTTTAGTGCAATGAAGTTGATTACTGGGTCAAGATAGCGTTCAAAGCAAGATTTAAGTGTAGACAGATGGAAAACCAAAGAAAATGAAATGAGGAAAATAATTTGTGCACCATTTTATAATTTATTTACTGAACACAGTTACAAAATGGTGTTAATGCTAAAATTAATTAGTACAATGTCCAGGCTGACACTCCCAACACACACACACACACACACACACACACACACACACACACACACACACACACACACACACACACACACACACACATATATATATATATATATATATATATATATATATATATATATATATATATATATATATATATATATATATATATTATACATACACACACACACACACACACACACACGTGTGTGTGTGCAAATGCGCCATGTGTGTTCTGAAACGTTCTTGTATCGAAAGTGTATTCAACAAAAACTGGGTTTGACATTTTAGCTATATTCGAGAATTTATCTGTGCTAAAATAGAAAATAATAATTGACCAAAATCTGAGTTATATTTAAGAAATATCCAGTATGAAAGAGAAAATGCTACCAAACGATAAAAACCGTACTTGATTTCAAGAATTTTTCTGTGCTAAAAGGGAGGAAGTAATGAACAAATGAAACGACAGAAATTTTAACTATACGAAAAGGTTTTCGGTACCAAGAGAGTAAAAACTAATAAATTCTCGAAATTCTCAGGGTATACATGCATAGTCTGTCTGTGCATCGGAAGAGGGTGACATCGAACGACAAAAATGGCCTTTGAACTGAAGGAGTATCCTCCCCGGTCCTTCTGCGACAAGTACCAGAAGGTCTTGGCCCCTCACGGCGTTCTTCTGTCTCCCAAGCAAGTCCTGAAGAACAAGAAGCTGGGGAACAATGTGGAGGAGACGCTGAAGAAAGCGTTCAAGATTACCCTCAAGAAACTGAAGAAGATGAGGTCTGCTTGCGCCAACTGCAACGCTGATGAAGGTGAAGTGTATTTCTTTCGTTCGTTTTAGATTAAGCTAGCCTTATGGCAGCACAGATTTTTTCCAGTGCCAAAAAAAGAGACTCCATGTAGTCCACATTTTTCTTTTCAATGATTGCCTTTCTCATTTTACTAACAGGCTTTGGATTTCTCTTCCTGCCTCCGTTCTTCCTGACTCTTATAACCTTTCTTGCATTAAGAGACAGCCCCGTCGCTTCCTCAAGTTAAGTCTTATTCTTATTGGTTCATTTTTCTTTCTCTTGTTTTCTTCTGGTCTGGACAAGTAAATACGTTATGTTGCCCATCCTTTGATCTAAATAGAAACCTCTCTTACCTCTCGGACCTTATTGTATCCCAGTACTACCCACACTGGATTCTTAGGGCTTAAACCAGTGACTGAATACAGAAATTCAATCCTTTGTGTGACAGTTTCTATTATTGGCGAAGCTGAGGCCGTACTTGTTACCATGTGACAAGGACTTACGTTACTGGAATCTTGTCCGAGCTATTGGCTATTAGGTGCAGAGCTTGGCGGCAAGATGCCATCATTATTATTTGTGACAGTGCTTTGAAAGGACATAAATTATAGCAGATGGGTATCTGTTTTATTTTATTTGACTTTTCTACCTCAAGAGTGCATTGTTTCCCCTCTCCTTTCCTCTCTGCCTAATAAGTAGTCTCAATTGCGAGACTGGTTATGTGTTACCCGGCCTAATGTGTGGTACATTAAGCTCTGGTTCGAGCTGCAACGGGTTTAAATGGGGCCTGAGTGAATAAGTTGTTTTTATTATGGTTTGATGTTTCAAGACGGTGCGATGGTAAAATATACATATATATACACACACACACACACAAGACCCAAGTGACAGTCTTCAAGATAAATATTAGCAATATTTTGAGACCGATATTGCATACCCTGGAAATTTCGAGTTCGACCACAAAGCCAAAACAAAACTTGGAGGGATTGACCCGAGTGGCCCATTTTCAGGCGCCGGCATAGAGTGTCCGAATTGCAAGGCTGTCAGATACTGCTGCAGCGAATGTTTTGAGCAGAGGAAGGCCCAGCATTCCAAGGTCTGTCGCCAGCTTGAACTTGAGTTGATCGATCAGGTAAGTTACCTGAAGCTTTGACTTTAATAAATCATGTATTTTGTCTGTAATGTGTTGACTTTAAGAAATCATACAAGAAATGTATTTCCTCTGTTCTGGGTTTACAGAGTGGCGTTTCTTCTTTTTATTTGGTTAACACTGCAGATTTGTGCTTCAGTTATAATATAATTGTTGTGAACTTTGGTGTCAAGAACGTGCGCATATGCGTGATAATTGGTGTTATAAATAATCTTTTTAGATTTTATTGATTTTGTAGTTAGTTTTCTCCTCAAACTTCGTATTCTGGTAACCATTTTAAATGTCTTTAATTCTACAACTTTTCTATAAAGTGGGTGAAGATCACAGCATGTCCTGTAATTATCATGATGTGTATGTATGTATATATATATATATATATATATATATAAATATATATATATATATATATATATATATATATATATATATATATATACATATATACACACATATGTACTGTATATATATATATATATATATATATATATATATATATATGTATATGTATATATATATACAGTTTTACTAAGTCCTTTGCTTAATCTAATCAAAATATGTACATGATGAAGTGTTATGTATAAAAAACCTGCTAAAATTAGGTATTGTTCGGGATTAAACAATTCGTGATATCAACTTCAACTCCAAGGGACACTGAAGAAAACTGCCTTAAGAAATTATTTACTGAGTTTTCCTTAATTATATCTGCTACATCTGTATTATTAAAGCTATTATTACTTTCTACTGCTACGAATGGAAATGTTGTTCGAAGCATTAAAACGTTCAGATTTCACCTAACTTAATTGCCCTGTAATAAAGTTTCATTAAAAAATGGATCCATGAGAGTCGGGTCTTTTCATTGTTTTTCCATCTCACGCGTCCGAAGCATCGAGCGAAAAGCTGCCCTAATTCTAACCCTGCACGGACGTGTTTCCTTCGTTAGGTGGTTGAATGCTTGCCGTCCCCTTTATCAATGGGTCGTGACGTCATGCGGGGTCGTGGAGGGTTCGTCAGTGATTGGGACGACTGGCTGACAAGACACACCACCCTCCGAGATAACGCTGCAGCCGCAGCAGCAGTGGTCAGCGAGTGGTGGGATTTCACACCTGTAAGTCATCCAGGTAAGGAGGCATTTTGTAGGGTTGTTTGCTATTGAAACCTCATTCCCGTTTCCCTCTGAGGTTGGCCATTTTCACAAGCACAAACGCTGATTGTCGATGGAAGTTGAATCTTTTATTCATTAAAAGTATGATTACATTTATTATTACCCAGAACTAATGTATGATTGCAATATAATTACAGGAATTAATATTCAAAAATCGGACTGAGGGTAATGTGAGCAAAATATATCAGTTCAATGTCTACTCGTGATTACAACTAAAACTGAATGGCATGAAGACAAATCCTTGTAGATTTAGCTTTGGAAGAAGAAGAATTAAAGAAGATTTATCACGAGACAGCTAAATTCACCCCGAGAACTTTTAATCCTAGGCACAGGAGCACTGCAAGACTCTTTGGAACGCATAGTAACCAGTGTGTTCAGCACGGTGCTCACTATAGGCCACTGCGCGTTTTGGGTACCATCATTAGCACCTGTCATTAACGACGCCAAGGAGATTCACATTCACCTGCTGGGAGCGGACGAGCCAGAAGTGTCAGCAGTCCAGTCCGGAGTAATACAGGTAAAATAAAATGGATGCACGAACTTGCTAGGATAAGTGTCAGATCTTTTTTCATGGCGCTAGTCTGTGTACCCTGCTTGCTATAATTTGATGTCTCTAGGAGGAACTACAATACATACATTCGATTGTTTCAGGGAAATCAAATAAATTCATAAACATGCGTCTAAACACACACACAAACACAATTTTTTCTACAAGATTTGTTATTGCAAGTGGCTCACCTGCCTGAGAAGACTAATCTTCTGTGTAGTACGCTTTTTCCACTTTGTAAAACGTGCACGTTTCATTAAAATCACTTAATTCCGCATGTGTTTCAAATATTTAATGAACTGGTCACTGCTGGCAGGATGAGTGCTTATATCGAGCACTGAAACTGAGGTTAAACTTAGACAATCTTCACAGGT
>NC_089756.1:49018130-49098130 GCF_040412425.1 Macrobrachium rosenbergii
GAGAGAGAGTTGGTTAACAATCTAATAAAACACAAAGCTTTTATCTGATTCTTAAGAGGAGTGGTGCTAACATTACACTTCATGTAAAAGTAGCCACTAAACAAATTTGATGAGCAGGTAGGCTATAACGCTCTACAAAAAATAGCAGCAGACTTTATAAAGATCATTACCTCAAAATCATTCAGCGGAAGAACGTGTCAGTTTCATGATTCTGTTGTTCGTCCACCGCCCGCCCCCCCAACCCCTTCCTCACCCCCCCACACACACAAACAAGTAACAAATGCGCCGAAGTTTCTTCGCCGCAATCGAGTTTTCTGTACAGCCGCTAAAGCGTATACTCAAGGACACCGAAAATACTGTAGATCTATCTTTCGGTGGTCTCGGTATAATGCTGTATGAGCCGCGGCCCATGAAACTTTAACACGGTCCGGTGGTGGCCTATCCTATATCGTTGCCAGAAGCATGATTATGGCCAACTTTAACCTTAAATAAAATAAAAACTACTGAGGCTAAAGGGCTGCAATTTGCTATGTTTGATGACTGGAAAGTGGATGATTAACATACCAATTTGCAGCCCTCTAGTCTACGGACAGACAAAGCCGGCAAAATAGTTTTCTTTTACAGAAAACTAAAATTAGCTACTTCCAATCTTAGGATAATGACAAGAAGTTTTCGATACGTGAAATTATCATCAAAGGGATAGTCAGGCTTAGCAACATCGACATCAACATCGCCTACATAAAATATGTAAAAAAGCAGAGCTTTGGCAGTGTTGGTGTCGGTAAATATACAGTTATTATAGTTGGAATATGAGCATAATCTGTTTAACTGAAGTCATAACCTGCAGTGACTTCTAGGGAATAATTACTCACCGTTTATCTTCAGTCCGGAATTGATCAACAATGAATCATTTCAGTGGGTGCAAAGAAAATATAATCGTTTAACTTATCCAGTCTGAAATGACAGAATGCGTACAATACAAACTCACCACACAATTGCAGCACCCATCCAAATAGCGAAGCCGATTCGAACAGCTACCTAAAGGAGCGTAGGCCTAACACCTCCTCTCTCGTTTCTATTTCAGGCAACTCCCAGTGTGAAAGCAATAGCCTATCCCGGTCTGTATCACGACTTCTGGCGGGAACACGTGTTATCTGCAGACAAGAAGAGTAATGTAAGTATGAACAGATTATGACCTATTTTGTCGTGTCAGTACCCTGTAAATGCCACACTGGCTCGTTACAATACGCGAATTTTCTTAATAGTGCTGGTGATAGTGAAAGCTTGGATAGTGATAATAATAGCGATTATACTAATGTTGACTGTAATGATGATGATAGTGGTAACGGGGATGATAGATGAGAATAACTGTTACAAATATAAATTTGGTTACATACCAAACTGCCTTGGAAGTCCACTAATTAATGAGGAAAATATGTGCTTATGAAAGTTCTGTTGACATTAGTTTAAAGGAAATATTAGAAATATTACGTACAAGAGAGAGAGAGAGAGAGAGAGAGAGAGAGAGAGAGAGAGAGAGAGAGAGAGAGAGAGAGAGAGAGAGAGAGAATTTAACCGTTTTTATGTCCTGAATAGCACGAAGATAGTTTTTTTATGAGGAAATGCTCAGTAAAGGAAAACTTTTCGCACGGCCATTGCTTTTATAAATGCATGTAAGTAAAAGCATCTTTGTTTTATATACGTGTATATATTTCTCATTAATTCACCTTTTTTGGTATCTCAGGAACTGATAGCCAGTGCACTTGTCGATATATATATTAAACCTGACAGTTAGCAAGTCTCGCAATCATATAGACTTCATTTAAGATAGATACCAAAGGCTGTAGTCACAGCCAACGAGATGAAGGTTTTATCACCGTACCCAATCAATCTCCGGGCCAACAGTGCCCAATTAACAGCAGGTTGCCAAGGTACGATAAAACCCTCAGACTCGTTGGCCGTGGCTAACATCAGGCATTCACTCCCAGGTACAGCGACCGCATATAGCTCTTGCCATACACCCGGGCGTCCACACAGCCGAGATGTTGGAGCTATGGAAACCTACTCTGATGCTGCTTGCTTACGAGCAAATCCCGATTGCAATGACGACGTACAACCTTGCAGAATTCGAAGAAACTGTGGAGGTCAGTCCACGTCTTGGTGTTAGAGACATATTCTGTCAAATTATGTGGGCCTATGTATTAGTAACGTCCCAAAAATATGTATAAAATCCCAAATAAAAGAGCATGTAACTGAACGAACCCGAGTCTTTTTACGGAGTGTCAGTTGCAAATTTTAGTTAAGCTGATTTCCTTTCAGGCAAATATCTGAATGAAAAAAGTACCACGATTATCACCATACATTCAGCATGATATGAACGTAATGAACTCAGTAAAATGACCAATCGGTATTAAATAGCGAATGATCATTTAATTCGTTGTCATTTTGTTTGCATTACAGCCAAGTTTCATTTGTTTCAGAAAATGGAGAGTTTGAAGCTGAACATCGTCCACAAAGAACTGAACCCTCTGCGCTCATTGCTAGCGAAGCAGACTCCTTACGAGCCAGATCACGTGTGGGCAGCAAACAGCTACGCCATAGGAATTGACAATACAAGGGAATCCTGATTTTTATAAGGATAACTGTCTAATTCTTTCGTATTACGTCTCCCTATTTTTATTATTTTTCCTTTTTTACTCATATACACACCCAACCCATATTCGAATATATGTGCGTTCTTTTCATTCCATTATTCTAACCCAATCTGAACCTTCTCCTTTCCTGTTGTCTTTATTAAAATAAAAAGGATATTTATCGATATAAAGATATGAAGCACCTATCCTGTCTTCCCTTACAACAGGTAAGCTAAATCTTAAATGTTTTACCGCTTCTGTTTTTTTTATACATTAAAAGTGTAACCAATGTGTACAAAAAAGCTCCAGTTCTGTCACTACGAATAAAGACTTCAAAAATGTTGGCAAAAATGTTTCCAGTTCCTCAATATCAACACAGACAAATTCATCATAATGGGCTACATTGTGATAACTACATAGTAAAAAGAATAAAATGAACGAGTTTAAACGGGAAAGTTATGGTGTGTGTACAAGATGTAATGTGCAAAGCAAAATGACTTCCGTTGTTATTAGTTATGTTTTTTTTTTTCGAATAATAAAAGCTTATGTATTCTAACAACAAGGCGACCTGTAGATTATCATACCGGTGGGAAGCCACATCCTGGTAGTCTAATGTTCGAAAGAAAGAAAACTACTACTTAAAAGAGTTTTTTTTTGTTGTTTTTTTGTGTTTGAAATAAAAAAGCTTCTTTTGGTGATGAATATTCACAGACTTGAGGTTACTAACAGCTCTCGCGACGTCACGCGGTCTACTTGCTGTCTCCTCTGCCCAAGCTCTATGCAAATAGGAAAACTTTTCTCTTGTGTCCTCGTTCTCTCTTTAATATTAAAAAAATGATTTATTCTTCTTCTTCTTTTAACGTGCTTTTTTCCCATTTTTGTATGGGGTAAGCACGATGCCTTCTTTTGAAGGACTTTTGATTTGGCTTTGGGGATTTATTCTTTTAGGAAAGTAAAACACATATTGACCATATTCATTTCTGTATGTATATTCATACAAACAATTAAAACTAGAATTTAAAAACGAAAAACTTAACATTTTTCACTACCATATACAACTCACACTCTTAAACACACATATACGAATACATGTATACATAAGGTTAGCAATTATGTTACCGACTTTTTCATTTTGTTCGCCACTTTTTGAGAAGCTAATGTCCCTATTTAATCCGGGAATACCGAAAAATGTACGGCAGCGAACAAAAAGCTTAATTACATCTGAAGGTAATGGAATGCAGTTGCCTATCACATCACTCAACTCGTTTATCGTACTTATTCCTGATTCTAGGTATTTTTTCCCATGGTAACAAATACACATCTTTTCCATCGATTTTAAATGCTCCAAAAATTCGGGTCGAGGTTTCATTAGCCTCTCATTTGTTCTACTTATGGTGCCAAGCCATGTGCCATGTCCTTCATTTGCTTCTTCAGTTGTTCCTTCTTCAAAAGCTTTGTCTTGATTGTCATTCTGCAATTCCTCCATTGACAAAACAAGACAATATTGCCGATAAGTTTAACTCTTTCTGAAGAGAAGTCTCTTCAGCCTCGTAAGAAGTGCTTTCTTTAGTTAAGTTGGAAAATGGGACCTCAGTCATATTATCGCTAACACAATTTTCACCTTTTCAACGTTGTATTTTGCGTCTAATAGAGTGCTCTCTTTTCCCAAGAGATGGGCTCTAACTAGGTGCTTAAATTCAATAGGTGTTGGGTGCTGATGACATACACCCATTTGCCGTATACAGCCAAAAAAGTGCTCCAGTCCATCTTGATTCAATCTATAAGTCCAAATGTATGATGTTGCAAATTTTTCACCTAACAACCCTAGCAAGTTCGTTAGGGATTTGCAAGATATCACAAGGCCTTTTTGGAAAGGGTAAAGTCCTTTGCCTCCCAGAGTTTTCATTGTTCTAGATAGGTGAATCGTCTCTTGCAACGTTTTGTTTTGGTTTTCTAAGTTTAGCCCGTAAGCATTCAGTGAAGACTTTCTATCTAAAGGCACTCTAGAATTGAATAAATCAAACCACTTATTAACAAGGCAATGAACTGGCTTGTGCTTTCCCAGTGCCTATCCACAATCAGACCTTTTTCTCCGAAGTGTTTGGGATTTTTGTAAGTGCCTTGGGGGCTTTTGGGCCTCATCCTTGAAGGTTTTGGGCCCTCTCCAAGCCCGCTTCCTCAGCCTGGCAGGATACCTGCCTTCCTCCGAGGAAGCAGCCTCTGGGTCGGACCCTTCCCTTCAAGGCTGCCCTAGAGAGACTGGCAAGCCTTGGGGGCTTTTGGCCCTCATCCTTGAAGTTCTTGGGCCCTCTCCATGCTTACTTCCCCAACCTGGCAGGATACCTGCCTTCCTCCGAGAAAGCAGCCTCTGTGTCGGACCCTTCCCTTCAAGGCTGCCCTCAAGAGACTGGTGGGCCTTGGGGCTTTTGAGCCTCATCCTTGAAGTTTTTGGGCCCTCTCCAGGCTTGCTTCCCCAGCCTGGCAGGATACCTGCCTTCTTCCGAGGAAGCAGCCTCTGGGTCTGACCCTTCACTTCATCATACTCTTTGCTTTCTCTTACCCAGCTTTTCAGATATGGCACTTGCTCTCTTTGAAGGCTTCCAGATGATTTGAAGCATCTCAGAGATTGTTCCTGGAGACTTTCGAGTTCGACGCATGTGTGAATGGCATTTCTCTCGTTCTTCCAGGAGCTGGAGACTTAAGGATTCAAAAATGTCTTCAAGGAAAATCCCGAAGGTTTTAGATCATTGTAACATCACGTTAACCACTACTAAGAGTCCCTTTTCTGACACATAAGCAGTTTCTTTACTTTAACCAGTCGTCTTCTATAATCTCATGGGATTCCTTCTTACTGATATATATAGATAGCTCCTGACGACGAGAGAAGACTTCTGGGTATTCTTGAAGACGTCCTCACGACTCCAGGATCCTTTGAAGCAGTCTTCGGCTCCTGAAGCATTCCTGTAGAATCCAATGGGCATTTCCAAAGGCTTCAGTGCCTGGAGATCGTCTTTAAGCCTTCGGAAGCCCCAGAAGCCTCGGGAATTCATCGCCAAGAACGTAGGGTTATTTATCTCCAAAAACGTGGGCTTCCCCTAAAGAAATCTTCGAAGCCTTTCGTCTCTGATTCCTTCTTCATAAAACCGTTCTTTAGTATTGTGCAAGAAATCCAAAGGCTACAGAACCTGGAGATTGTCTTGAAGATTTCGGAAGCCCCAGAAGCCTCTGGAATTCGCAGATTCCCTATTGTCACCCTGGGGGTGACAAGAATGACCTGGACAAGATCCATCTGGAACATAGAGGGTATATAACTGGAGCTGCGATCTCTATACCAGTACTACATACTTCGGTGGTGTTCCACCAGGGCGACGCGTCACTGCAAAGCCTTGCAGCCATCTTTAAAGGTCTGGTAACACACAAATTGAACAGGGGCTTGGTGTGATTGTGAATTTTCTTTATCGTTAATGTTTAATGAGTAAGTGTTTAGCAAATGTTTAGGGTTTAGTGAGAGTGTTTAGTGAATGTTTAGATTAGGGTTTATTGAATGTTTAGTTTATTGTTTAGTAAATGTTTTGTGAATGTTTAATGTGTAAGTATTAAGTGAATGTTTAGTGAGTGCTTAGGGTTTAGTGAATTTTTTGTGAATGTTAGTGAATGTTTATTGCGTAAGTATTCCGTGAATATTTAGTTAGTGGTTATGGTTTGGTGAGTGTTGTGTGAATGTCAGTGTTTAGTGAATGTTTAGTGTGTATTTAGTGAGTGCTTAGGGTTTAGTGAATGTTTAGTGAATGTTAGTGTTGCTTGAATGTTTAGTGTGTAAGTATTCAGTAAGTGTTTAGGGTTTAGTGAATGTTTTGTGGATGTTAGTGTTTAGTGAATGTTTAGTTTATGGTTTAGTAAATGTTTTGTGAATGTTAGTGAATGTTTCATGTGTAAGTATTAAGTGAATGTTTAGTGAGTGCTTAGGGTTTAGTGAATTTTTTGTGAATGTTAGTGAATGTTTATTGCGTAAGTATTCCGTGAATGTTTAGTTAGTGGTTATGGTTTGGTGAATGTTGTGTGAATGGTAGTGTTTAGTGAATGTTTAGTGTGTATTTAGTGAGTGCTTAGGGTTTAGTGAATGTTAGTGTTGCTTGAATGTTTAGTGTGTAAGTATTCAGTGAGTGTTTAGTAAGTGTTTAGGGTTTAGTGAATGTCTTGTGAAAATTAGTGTTTAGTGAATGTTTAGTGTGTAAGTGTTTAGTGAATGTTTAATGAGTCATTAGTGAATGTTCATTGACTGTTTAGTGTTTAATGAGTGTTTAGGGATTTAATGAACATTTAGGGTTTAGTGAGTATTTTGTGTTTATTGAGTGTTTAGGGTTTAGTGTATAGTGAGTGCTTAGTGAATGTTTAGTGTATAGTGAGTACTTAGTGAATGTTTAGTATATACTGAGTGTTTAGTGTTTAATGAATGTTTAGGATTAAGTGAGTGTTTAGTTAATGTTTACTGAGTGTTTGTGGTACAGTGAGTATTTAGTGAGCTTTTAGTGTACAGTGAGTGCCTAGTGAGTGTTGAGTATTCAGTGAGTGTTTAGTGTTATTGAGTGTGAGACTGTGGTAAGTGTGAGTGTAAAGTAGTGTGTGTGTTTAGTGAGTGTGAGTGTATAGTAAGGGTGAGTGTTTAGTGAGTGTAATTGTATTTTGAATGTTAGTGTTTAGTGATTGCACATTACTGTCTAGTTAGTGTTTAGCGACTGTATACAAAGAAGCGCTGTAATTCACAGAAACCATTTATGGTAAACACCGCTTAGATCCAAGAGCAGATGCTTAGGCCTTGATCACAATGGTTGGAATGCTTAGGCCAACCTTTTATGTAAGGTAATTTTTCTCTGTGAAATAGGGCCAAGTAATAATAATAACAACAGCACCAATAATAATAATGACAATAGTAAAAAAAATATTAAACGTAATAATAATAAGATAATATTAATAGTAACAAAGAAAATAATAATAATAATAATAATAATAATAATAATAATAATAATAATAATAATAATAATAATAATAATAATAATAATAATAAAGTACAGTACTATGAGCTGGACCGAGACGTTTCAATCTGGCCGCCCGAGGTCACACGCTATGCAGGGAGATTGCCACTCCAGTAAGTGACTGGCGGTCTGTCGTATGGATGGGTTTGACTGTATTTGTGCTCATATTAGCTTAGCTGCCTTGTAAATTAAAACCTGTTGCTTCTTCAGTAAATAGTAAAATCTTGTGATTACATATTTATATGCAGGAATTTTCAGCTTATCTGTATCGCAGAATGAAAGACTGGTTTCTGTCGTGTTACTCTGTATTTCACATGTGATCTGTTATATTTAAAGGCTTGCTAGTAATCTTAAGTACCTCTCTGCTTTTACTTGTGAAATTTGGTGTTATTTAGCTGTATTGTTTTACCAGCTAGTTTATTTAGGTTTCATGTGCTCTAATTAATATGCATTAGTTCTCATTTTTATTTACTTTTTATCTACTTTAATCAATATAACTATTTCTGTCTTTCCAAACCCATGTCAGCTTCTGCAGTGAATAATTTTGTAGACCATCATAGTGAAAGTACATAGTTCAATGTTTTATAGTCCTATGGTTAAATAGCTAAACATACAGCCATTTTAATGTATCCATATTGGAATATTCCTCTGTGAACTCTCCATGTGGTAGGCGACAGTGTCCTGTTTTCACTACATTTGTTTTTAATTTTGATCTGTCATATTCAAATGTTCATTGGTTAACACTCTCAAGTTCATCACTTGTCTTTATTATATGTATCCTACATTGTTTATTTTCCCCACTTTAATGTCAAGACATTTTAGGTCCAGTTTTGTCCTATTAATGTACGTTGTGTTTTTTCTTCTTTTAGTTTCAACGTATATCCGTTAATCCGACTCTTTACGTACCCATTATGTTCTTTATTTTAATCTTAACATCACCAGTCTAGTTTATAACCAGGGAGAACTGTGCATCATCTGGTAATTTGATTATGTATATATTAGAAGTAATTCTTAAACCATTTTTGCGCAAGATTTTCTTTGTTATTTCCCTTCCATATTATGCTCTTTATTTCTCCGCTTCTTTTTCTATACTAGGATGCGTTCGCAACTAGGGTTTCAGCTAACTGTCATAATGATAATTTATAGGTAGATAGATAGATAGATAGATAGATAGATAGATAGATAGATAGATAGATAGATAGATAGATATAGATACACTAGCTGGAACACGAGAATTCTACTTGCGTTACAAACTTCATTTTCATTCCAACGATAAAATTTTTCAAATGAGTCAAAATGTCCCTTTTAATAGATATGTATAAAAATAGGCATTGCATATTGCTCATGTATTTTGCATTTGTTTAGTTGTCGTTTAAACTTTTATTAATATCCGCACATCTTTTTTCTAAGGCTCCAGGCCTCAAATTTTTTACAGTTTTTAGTATTTTTGGTATTATAAGATCTTATTTCAACTCTGTCACTGTCTCTCTCTCTCTCTCTCTCTCTCTCTCTCTCTCTCTCTCTCTCTCTCTCTCTCTCTCTCTCTCTCATCACATATATATATATATATATATATATATATATATATATATATATATATATATAGATATATATATATATATATATATATATATATATATATATATATATATATATATATATATATATATATATATATATATATATATATATATATATATATATATATATATATATATATATATATATATATTATAAGATATTCGTATTGGAACAGACTGCCAACTGAGGCTGTGATCAGTACAATTACCTGTCAGTTCAAGAATAGCCTAGATAACGTGATCGACACACTCGTATGACTATTTTTAAACATTTTTCAAGGTGTCTCTTCGGATGCTCTGGGAAGTCTCTCTTTAGTAGTTTAGATTAAAATGATTCTAAAGAGACTTTTTATCAGAAAAAAATACACATTTTTTCCTCCATCATACTGCTTGTCATATACATACAATAATTTATATTCTTCCCAGTTCTCATCACCAAAATAGCAATGACACCATAACAGCAGCATTTCGGTCACTTGCATGTAATTTATGAGCTGAAGGAGTAGGAGTAGCCATTTTCAATTGTTTTGTTTGGCTTCCCGTATGTACAGGAGTTCTTACTTTATTATTACGTGCCGATTTTTTTCTGTGCATTTACTGTTAATGGCAAGTAAATTCTTAAACATCAAATATAACTGAACTGAGATTAAGTTATGGCAGTAATATCTAAAAAAAAAAAATAATAAATAAATAAAGACAAGCCAGGTCTTAAAAATCATTTTAAAAAATCATGAACACTTCCCTTGAATGAAAGTAAACTGAAAAATCACTTATAAATTACAAAAAAATCTAAACATCTCCCTTAATTACATTCCAGTAAAATACAATAAATTACAACACAGGTTAGTAAACACAAATATTGGAAAAGCCTTGATAATTGATTAGTACTGATTAGTTAAACAAGAAAATCTGTTGCCAAAGAATTTACGTATCTAATGAATCTCAAAGTACGAGTCTTTTGTGTTTTGAAAATGTCAAACAGAAGTATTCACATCATGTTAGCTTTAGTAAAATAAATCTTATGTATGTCTATTTATGTGAGGATATTCAAGGACTTATCTTTGCCGTCTTCGAATCTGGGCGTCTTTCCGTGGTCGTACGGTTTCTTTGGCTGCCTTACTGGGATGGAGACGTCAGGAAAACGTGTAACTTCTTGCGTTTGTGTTGTTGGGGCCGCTCTCCTTTTCTCTCTCTCGTGAATTGCAAAGGAAATGAGCGCGTTTTCTTCTACGTCGGCTGCTGCGTAAAATTTCTCTCTCTCTCTCGCTGAGTGAAACTGCGCATCTTCTTGGATTCGGTCGTAAAATTCGTATTCTGCCTCTATGTTTGATGCACTAATGTTGTTTCTTCTTCACGAAAATCGATGATTGTGGAGCTTCTCTGTGGCTAAATTCTCTTTTAATTTTTAAACTGTCTTAATTTTCGGAGTGGAGATTCGCCTGTGGTGTGACTGAATCTTCGGTGGAGCACTTATAATTGATTACTCTTTGTAACTGTCTTTATAAGGGAAACAACTTTCACTTATTTTGATATGTTCGATCTTGTCTTATCACAAACTTCGCTAGAACAGCAGAGGTTGATCTTTGCCGGCAAACAGCTTGAAGATGGTCTGTAGATTTAGAGAAAGCAAGCACTAATTACCTCTTCTTGTTGTCGGCTGTGGAGTTCGCATAATCCCCCAAGCTGTCACCAAATTTTCTGTAGTGGGGAAGGTATTCACTTCTTGTAAACTGTCTGTTGTACTGCGTGCTTCCACTTCCGCAGGAACAAGTTGCTCGATAATTAACTATGTTGGAGCTTCACTTATCGTGCTCAGATGTTGGTTATCTTTCAAATTTTCACAAGTTTTCCTTTTATATATCTCGGTCAAATGAAAATTATGTGTTCCCCTTAAATACATTTATTTTAGTCTTTAAAATGTATAACTTTTCCACCTTTCAATGGGTAGTAGTGACCGAGTCTTTATCTTAAAAGGCACATTGTAAAATTCTTCACTTACTATGGGCATTCACAAATTTTATATAAGTTCACAAGTTACTTCGAGCTTTTACTGTCACCTTTCCACACACCTCACACACTCCCTGCCCTGATGCCTTTTTCTAACTGACTCTCTTTCCAGAGTCTTCGCATATATGGGTATTCATTTGATGCCGAAATCTGGTATAATTTTCCCAAGTTTCGTCCAGATGGGCTTCCCTTTTCCATTAATGTTTCACGTTTAATTATATCTATACAATTCGTTCAACGGTTGTTATTGAGTTAATATTATAGGGTGCGAGAGGTCACCGGCGAGGTTCAGATCTCAATTGGCCCGGTGCTGTATGTGATAAACACTGATTCGAATGGGCGAAGAACAGTCAAGCTTGGCATCTGGGATCACTTAGTTCAATTATCGCTCCTTTTCTGTTTTGCTCTCTCTGTCTGTATCAAAGATTTTCTGTATGCCCTCGTGGGTATATTAAGATATTTAGTTTATTCAATTATAGACTTGATTCCATTATATATATATATATATATATATATATATATATATATATATATATATATATATATATATATATATATATATATATATATATATACATATGCTGTATATATGTATATATACATTATATATATGTATATACATATATGTATATTGCTATCAAAGGGGCATAAAGGAAAAGGTATACGTATATCATTCCAACTTTATTATTGTCGACGGCATTTAGCAATGTCACATTGCATCATGAAGGCTAAACTGAGCTAAAAAGAGGAGTGTCTTTTCAGCTCAGTTTAGCCTTGATGATGTAATGTGACATTGCTAATTAATAAACTGTGATGTGATATATGTATGCATTTTCCTAGATGCCACCCTTGATTGCAAACTATGATGCCTACAGTTATATGACCCTTTTACACATCGGCTATACACACACACACACACACACACACACATATATATATATATATATATATATATATATATATATATATATATATATATATATATATATATATATATATATATATATATGAGTGTGTGTGTGTATAAATGAATGACCATGAATAAGAGCGTTTATATAAGGTAAAATGCCAATGCTCCATTAATTCCATCTTGCATGCATAGATATGAGGCTCTTAACGATTTTATTCAATGGTTTATAAGGCAGATTTAATGAGAGACTCCAATAATTAAGTAATTTTAGGTATGTTCGGTATTTTTAGTGTCTAGATTCCGAGTCCACTTCTAGAAACATGTACAAGAGACAAATTCTTTTCCTCTGGAATCTTATTTCGATCAGTGTTATTGTTTATAAAGGGAGTTCAAAACTTTGGACGTGATATTGTTAAAAATGCTTTGGAGGACTAACTAGCCATCTACATGGAAAGGCCAATACGATTAAGTCTGCTCTCAGGAACTGGAACAACCAGGCTGAAACTGACGACACCATTCGGAAGGAAGAATTTCATATCCAAAAGAACAAGGATTTAGAGGAGTTAAGGAAAGAGTGGTCCTGTTTTGAAGAGCTTCGAAAACCTCTTGTTGATGCTCAGGAAATGATAAGGAAAATTGAAAGCAAAAATAAGGACCTTTCGTCGAATAACGAATGCCTAAAGAAGAAAAATGAAGAATGGGAGGATGCCATGATTAAGGGTATCGAACAACTGAAGGACTTCCTCGCTCGCCAAGAAACAAAACTTGAAAGGAGCAAAGGAAAAATACTCGAACTGAAAGATGAAATAAATGTGAATGAGGTCTACATCGACTATCTCGAGGAAAAGGTGAGGGCCCATGAAGCGGAGAGAAAGAAGATGAGGAAAGAGCTGGAAGGACAACTGCGAGCCTAACACCAAGAAGTTGATGTTCCTCGAGCAAGAAATGGTTCTCTTCACAACAGTCTTGGAAAAGAGTCCCAGAGGGATAGTTTAGGCGTTCAGTCGAAGGTCCAGAAGCCGGACGATCGAACTCAATTGCTCCAACGGGACTTGGCTGAGAAGGAACCGCAAATTATCTCGTCGAAGGAAAAACTCAACGACGAAAGAGGGAAAACAGGGTTCGTTCGAGAAGAGGCACAAGAGATGAAGAACCACTCTGCCGAATTGGGAAGTGGAAGGAAAAAGCGGAAGTCCAGAAGAAGAAGATGCAAAGCAGGAGGAACAACCCCCCCAAGTTAAGCAGGACTCTGGAGGATTCTGACTGGCCTCCTGTTGACTCTCTAGCCAGCCCCTTCAAATAGACCCCTCATCCTTGAAGTTCTTGGGCCCTCTCCAGGCCCGCTTCCCCAGCCTGGCAGGATGCCTGCCTTCCTCCAGGGAAGCAGCCTCTGGGTCGGACCCTTCCCTTCAAGACTGCCCTCGAGAGACGGGCGAGCCTTGGGGGCTTTTGGGCCTCATCCTGAAGTTCTTGGGCCCTCTCCAGGCCCGCTTCCCCAGCCTGGCAGGATACCTGCCTTCCTCCAAGGAAGCAGCCTCTGGGTCGGACCCTTCCTTCAAGGCTGCCCTCAAGAGACTGGTGGGCCTTGGGGCTTTTTTTTGGGCCTCATCCTGAAGTTCTTGGGCCCTCTCCAGGCCCGCTTCCCAGCCTGGCAGGATACCTGCCTTCCTCCAAGGAAGCAGCCTCTGGTCGGACCCTTCCTTCAAGGCTGCCCTCAGAGACTTGGGCCTTGGGGGGCTTTTGGCCTCATCCTTGAAGTTCTTGGGCCTCTCCAGGCCCGCTTCCCAGCCTGGCAGGATACCTGCCTTCCTCCGAGGAAGCAGCCTCTGGGTCGGACCCTTCCCTTCAAAGCTGCCCTCAAAAGACTGGCAAGCCTTGGGGGCTTTTGGGGTCCATCCTTGAGAGGCTTGGGCCCTCTCCAGCCCCGCTTCCCCAGCCTGGCAGGATACCTGCCTTCCTCCGAGGAAGCAGCCTCTGGGTCGGACCCTTCCCTTCATCATACTCTTTGCTTTCTCTTACCCAGATTTTCAAATATGACACTTGCTCTCTCTGAAGGCTTCCAGACGATTTGAAGCATCTCAGAGGTTGTTCATGGAGACTTTGGAGTTCAGCACATGGGCGAATGGCATTTCTCTCGTTCTTCCAGGAGACAAATCCCGAAGGTTTTAGATCATTTTAACAACGCATTTACCATTACTTAGAGTTCTTTTTCTGACACGTATGCAGTTTCTTTACTTTAACCAGTCGTCTTCTGTAATGTTATGGGATTCCCTTATACTGATATATATAGATATCTCCTGAGAACGAGAGAAGACTTCTGGGTATTCTTGAAGACATCTTCACTACTCTAGGATCCTTTAAAGCAATCTTTAGCTCCTGAAGCATTCCTGGAGAATCCAATGGGCGCTTTCAAAGACTTTAGTGCCTGGAGGTCGTCAGGAAGCCTTTGGAAGCCCTAGAAGCCTCCGAAATTCATCTCCAAGAATGTAGGCTTATTCATCTCCCAAAACGTGGGCTTCCCCCCAAAAAATCTTCGAAGCTTTTCGTTTCCGATTTCTTCTCCATGAAACTCTGTTCTTTAGTATTGTGCAAGAAATCCAAAGGCTACAGAACCTGGAGAGTGTCTTGAAGCCTTCGGAAGCTCCAGAAGCCTCTGGAACCCCCAGAAACCTTTGGAATTCCCAGATTCCCTATTGTCACCTTGGGGATGACAAGAATGATGCAGACAAGACTCACTTGGAACACAGAGGGTATGTACCTGGAGTTCCGATCTCTATACCAGTACTATGTAGTTCGGTGGTCTCCCACCAGGGCGAGGCTGCAAAGCCTTGCAGCCATCTTTAAAGGTCTGGTAACTGCAAATTGAACAGGGGCTTAGTGGGATCGTGGATTTTTTTTATCATTAATGTTTAATGAGTAAGTGTTTAGCGAATGTTTAGGGTTTAGTAAGTGTTGAGTGAATATTTGATTTAGGGTTTAGTGAATGTTTAGCTTATGGTTTAGTGAATGTTTTGTGAATGTTAGTGAATGTTTAGTGTGTAAGTATTAAGTGAATGTTTAGTGAGTGTTTAGGGTTTATTTTGTAAGTATTCTGTGAATGTTTAGCAAGTGGTTAGGGTTTGGCGAATGTTGTGTGAATGTTAGTGTTTGGTGAATGTTTAGTGTGTAAGCATTCAGTGAAAGTTTAGTGAGTGTTTAGGGTTCAGTGAATTTTTAGTGTGTAAGTATTCAGTGGGTGTTTAGTAAATGTTTAGGGTTTAGTGAATGTCTTGTGAAAATTAATGTTGAGTGAATGTTTAGTGTGTAAGTGTTTAGTGAATGTTTAATGAGTGTTAGTGAATGTTCATTAACTACAAATAAATATATGCAAAATACATGAGCAATAGGCAAGGCCTATTAAAAGGGACATTTTGACTCATTTGAAAAATAATATCGTTGGAATGAAAATGAAGTTTGTAACGCGAGTAGAATTCTCGTGTTCCAGCAAGTATATCTATAGCTGTCTATCTATATATCTGTCTATCTGTAAATTATCTTTATGAAAATTAGCTGAAAACCTAGTTGGAAACGCATCCAAGTATAAAAAAAAACTGAGAAGTAAAGAACAAAATATGGAAGGGAAATAAAGAAAATGTCGCACTAAAATGGTTTAAGAATTACTTCTAATATATGCATGATCAAATTACCAGATGATGCACAGTTCCACCTGGTTATATACTAGACTGGTGATGTTAAGATTAAAATAAAGAACGTAATGGGTACGTAAAGAGTCAGATTAACGGATATACATTGAGACTAAAAGAAGAAAAAACACAACGTACATTAATAGGTAACCAATGAACATGGGAATATGAGAGATCAAAATTAAAAACAAATGTAGTGAAAACAGGACACTATCACCTACCACATGGAGATTTCACAGAGAAATATTCCAATATGGATACATTAAAATGGCTGTATGTTTAGCTATTAATCATAGGACTATACTACATTAAACTATGTACTATCACTATAATGGTCTATAAAATTATTCACTGAAGAAGTTGACATGGGTTTGGAAAACGGAATTTAGACAACACTTCGCCCAGAGTATGCAATAAAATGCCACGAGAACGGAAAAGATTATAAAAACTTGAAGAAATTTAAGAAACTAGACATTCAAAAGCGATGAAAACACGAAAGAGTAAGTGTTCAAAAACTAATTTTTCTGATTCAGAAACAGTTAGGATACTGTAACGAAAATAGGGGACACACGGGACAGAAATAGTTATATGGATTAAAGTAGACAGAAAGTAAATGAAAATGAAAGCTAATGCATATTAATTAGAGCACAAGAAACCTAAATAAACTAGCTGGTAAAACAACACAGCTAAATAACACCAAATTTCAAAAGTAAAAGCAGAGAGGTACTGAGGATTACTAACAAGCTTTACATATAACAGATCACATAATATGAAATGCAGAGTAACGTGACAGAAACAAGTCCTTCATTCATCAAGAAAAGTCTGCGATACAGATAAGCTGAAAATTCCTGCATATAAATATGTAATCACAAGATTTTACTATTTACTGAAGAAACAACAGGTTTTAATTTACAAGGCAACTAAGCTAATATGAGCACAAATACAGTCAGACCCATCCATACCACAGAGCGTCAGTCACTTACTGGAGCGGCGATCTCCCTGCATAGCGTGTGACCTCGGGCGGCCATATTGAAAGGTCTCGGTCCAGCTCATTGTACTGTACTTTATTATTATTATTATTATTATTATTATTATTATTATTATTATTATTATTATTATTATTATTACTTGACCCAATTACGCAGAGAAAAATTACCTTACAAAAAGAGGTTGACCTAAGCACTCCAAACACTGTGGTCAAGGACTAAGCATCTGCTCTTGGATCTAAGCAGTGTTTAGCATAAATGGTTCCTATAAATTACAGGACTTTCTTTGCATACAGTTGCTAAACACTAACTAAACAGTAAAGTACAATCCCTAAACACTAACATTCCCAATACACTTACACTCACTAAACACTCACACTTACTATACATTCACACTCACTAAACACACACACTTACTATATAATCACACTCACTAAACATTCACACTTACTATACACTCACACCTGATAACACTAAACACTCACTGAATACTCAACACTCACTATACAATAAAAGCTCACTAAACACCCATAAAACACTAAACACTCACTAAATACTCACTGTACTCCAAACACTCAGTAAACATTCACTAAATACTCATTTAATCCTAAACATTCATTACACACTAAACACTCACTAAGCATTCATTATAAACTAAACATTCACTAAGTACTCAATATACACTAAACACTCACTAAACATTTACTAAGCACTCACTAAACACTCACTAAACCCTAAACACTCATTAAACACTAAACAGTAAATGAACATTCACTAATCATTCATTAAACACTCATTGAACACTTACACACTGAACATTCACTAAACCCTAAGCACTCACTAAACACACACTAAACATTCACTAAACCCTGAACACTCACTGAATGCTTACACACTAAACATTCACAAAACATTCACTAAACCCTAAACACTCACTAAACATTCACAGAATACTTACAAAGTAAAAATTCACTGAATACTTACACACTAAACATTCACTAAACACTAATACAAACTAAAATCTTCACTAAACCCTATACACTCACTAAACACTTACATACTAAACATTCACTAAACCCTAAACACTCACAATAATTCACTGAATACTTACACACTAAACATTCCCTAAATACTAACATTCACAAGACATTCACTAAACACTCACTAAACATTCACTGAATACTTGCACACTAAACATTCACTTAATACTTACACACTAAACATTCAATAACATTCAAAAACATTCATTAAACCCTAGACACTCACTAAACATTCACTGAATACTTACACACAAACATTCACAAAACATTCACTAAACCCTAAACACTCAATAAACATTCACTGAATACTTACACACTAAACATTCACTAACTTTTACAAAACATTCTCTAAACACTTACACACTAAATACTATGCAAATTAAATGAAGTAGACAGTTATTATATTCATCAGTACTAATCCTACAAAAGGGGTACTACCTCATTATGATGATAATAGTATAGTAATGTATAATATAATCATAATAATTATGGGGGTTTTTGGGCCTTATCCTTGAAGTTTTTGGGCCCTCTACAGGCCTGCTTCCCCAACCTGGCAGGATACCTGCCTTCCTCTAAGGAAGCAGCCTCTGGGTCGGACCCTTCCCTTCAAAGCTGCCCTCAAAAGACTGGCAAACCTTAGGCGCTTTTGGGGCCCATCCTTGAGGGGCTTGGGCCCTCTCCAGGACCTCTTCCTCAGCCTGGCAGGATACCCGCCTTCCTCCAAGGAAGCAGCCTCTGGGTCAGACCCTTCCCTTCACCATACTCTTTGCTTTCTCTTACCCAGCTTTTCAAATATGACACTTGCTCTCTCTGAAGGCTTCCAGACGATTTGAAGCATCTCGGAGATTGTTCCTGGAGACTTTTGGAGTTCGGTGCATGCTTGAATGGCATTTCTCTCGTTCCTCCAAGAGCTGGAGACTGAAGGAGTCCAAAATGTCTTCAAGGAAAATCCCGAAGGTTTTAGATCATTTTAACATTGCATTAACCATTACTTAGAGTTCTTTTTCTTACACATAAGCAGTTTCTTAACTTTGACAAGTCGTCTTCTATAATCTTATGGGATTCCGTCTTACTGATATATATATATATATATATATATATATATATATATATATATATATATATATATATATATATATATATATATATATATATATATATATATATATAGCAGACTACTATGTATTCTTGAAGCCGTCTTCACGACTCCAGGATCATTTGAAGCCGTCTTCAGCTCCTGAAGCATTCCTGGAGAATCCAATCGGCGTTTCCAAAGTCTTCAGTGCCTGAAGATTGTCTTGAAGCCTTCGGAAGCCCTAAAAGCCTCTAGAATTTATCTCCAAGAACGTAGGCTTATTTGTCTCCAAAAATGTGGCCTTCGCCCATCTTCGAAGCCTTTCGTCTCCGATTTCTTCTCCATAAAACTCTGTTCTTTAGTATCGTGCAAGAAATCCAAAGGCTACAGAGCATGGAGATTGTCTTGAAGCCTTCAGAAGCCCCAGAAGCCTCCAGAATTCCCAGAAACCTTCGTAATTCCCAGATTCCCTATTGTCACCCTGGGGATGACAAGAATGATCCGGAGAAGATCCACTTGGAACATAAGGGTATATACCTGGAGTTGCGATTTCGATACCAGTACAACGTAGTTCAGTGATGATGTTGATAAAGATGTAAAGACCATGACAAACATGGGCAAAACTTATGCTGAATCACTCAAGACAAAAAAGCTTCTGATCAAATCTACAAACGAAGAGAGCACAGCAGCTAATGAAAAGTGACAAATTATGAATAAAATAACGGCGCCAGTTGAACAGGTTAAAACAACAAGGGATGGACACCTATTTGTAAGATTTCCAGAGAAGAAAAACTTAGAAAAGGCAAAATGGAGATTCAGAATATCAACAATATACCAGTAAATGAGAAGGCTAAACTTAAACCAAATATAAAAATAGTCTATGTCCCGAAGGATGAAGACGACATAGTTGATAACATTGTAAAGAAAAATCCATGGATAGGTAGCCCCATTTCTGAAAATGACGACCTGAAAATTGTAAAGGAAATGATAGATATAAACACTGTATCATAAATGCACACCACAAATACAAAAGGCTATTTTTGATAGAGGTGACAAATTGTGTACACTGTATAGCCGTTGCAAAGTATTCGACTGTTACATGCCTATCAATGCTATAATTGTCAGGAATTTGGTCACAGCGCAGCAAATTGTAGAAATGACTAAGCTTGCCCTAGATGTGGTGAAAATCACAAATCAAATCGAATGTGCTAGCAACATCTTCAAGTGTAAAAACTGTGTAAAGAAAGGTCATACTAAACATAAAACAGATGATGGCAATATACAGAATATGTGTCAAAGGTGAAAAAATAATACGGATCATGGTTTTGACTAATAATCTTCTATGCAATTTAATAAGAAGAAAGCAAATAAAAAAAGAACTAATGACTCTTCTATCCTGCAGGAGCTACGATACCGACGAGAAAACACTGAAAGACAATTATAAAATAATAAAAAGTACCTTATTTTGAAAACGTACAAGGGCCCCCCCCCAAGAAAGGGAATTATCCCTGTGGAGGTCTGTACTGTACATAAAACCAAAGTAAAAAAAGTGAAAGAAGTTCTATGAGCTGGTCGTTGCCACTCCAGTGATTGATGCTCTATGGCCCCAACCCCTAGAAAAATTCTGGACAGAGACATTTATTTTTATAGACATGTAAAGAAATGTGTACGTGAGAGAGAGAGTGGCAGTTCCATATTTCTTTACTAAAATAATTATTTATAAAAAAACAGAAAAACTAAAATAAATAACTTGTTAAAATGAAGTATTTATCACCGGTGTAAATATTTATATTAAAGATCCCTCGAGTTTCACCGATAACGTTGCTCCCAAGGTTGTCATCCCACAGTTCGCTCAGTTTCTCAAAAAGTTTCGGTCACTCTAATCCTGAATTATAACGACCAATGACGCGCTTTGAGAACGTCACAAAAAAGAATTGAACGAAGTTTAAACGAAAAGTGATCAACGTTGATATGCATGACAACAGCATCGCTGACTGACGAAAAGGTAAGTCTTTCTAAGTTCTAACCAACATGTATTCCACTGATACGCTGCGACATAAGAACGATGCTACGAAATAGGCAAGGCGAGGTGTAACGAATAAACTCAAGTTTTGGGTTAAACCTACCTCTCTTTTCAACCTAACCTTGTCTATTTGTAGTCCATTACGCAGTAGGCAATGTTAGGCTGTAGAAAACCAACCCAGGTATAATCCTAGGCTAGCCTATAAGCTTAAGCTAGCCTAGCCTAGCCTGGGCGAAAGGAAGCCTATGCATCTCATCGAAGTCAGTGAAGTCAGGTCATATTTAGCCGTGACAGGCAAAATGAACTGTCATATCCCAGGTCAAAATGGGCATTACAAATATGGGGTAGTTTGCAGAATGACGGGACTACCTCCAAGTCGAAGCTCAGTCCATTGTCTCCAATGTTTAGTGTTACATCATGGGGGGGTCCAGTGGGCCTACCCCCCCATGCCCAGGTCAGGCACAAATTACGTATATTTTACAAAAGGCCCATCAGTATTTGGTGTTTGTTTGAAAATTGGGTTGTGAGGTTAAGGCCCCCAGAAAGGTCTAGGTGGCCGGCCCTTTAGGTTCAGGTTAGTGGTTGTGCATATACTGTACATATTAAGGGGTTTTGTATTATTTTAGTAAGGTCAAACACAAATATTGATGCCTTTTTAAAGAATTTAAGCTTATGATTTGGGAAGGTCTGGTTAGGTTTCACTGGTGTTGTTTGTTTACATCAGCGGATTCTGTCCCATCATTCTACACATGCCCCCAAATATGAATTGGACCCTATAGTACTAGGCAAGCTAACAACAGTAATTTAGTTCTTAGCCAAGAACAATAATGACAAATCTATTTAATTACATATCTTGTGTTGTGTGGATTTTTTTAGCCATTGATGGGGCAGGATACTCATTTGTGCATTTTCCCTTTCTCCATATCCAACAGTTATGGGTGACAGACTAGGTTTGTCAGAGAGAGAGAGAGAGAGAGAGAGAGAGAGAGAGAGAGAGAGAGAGAGAGAGAGAGAGAGAGAGAGAGAGCAATACACTTGTCAGAAAAGTACACTAATACATACGAACAGAAAAGTACACAATACATACGAAATCAGAATATAGAATATAATCATTTGAGAAAAATACAGATTTTATGGTTGTCAACAGTAACAATGAAAATTTTATGAACCATTGGTAATGCAACTAGGGTGGTTACAAAGCTGCATCATAACATAACCTACCCCAAACTGTATCTAACCTACAGTTCTGTTTTCTCACCTGGCTTGGAAGGAAACCCCCCAACCTAACCTGACATAGAGGCCATAAAATTTAGAGGATAAATATTGATGCAACCTAACCTAACCTATTGTAAGCTAGCCTAAAGCACCATAAATCATCAAAGTAAAATACAGAAATTCATCTCAGCCCAACCTACCACACTGTCCTAAGTGGCCATTCTCAGTCTTCCCCTTAGCATTGTGCACAGCGTTTTCCTCACATTGAGGTTTGGACGTACATAGCTAGAAGACACACATTCCCTCTTTCCATTCTCAATGCCAGTGACTGACTTTCAGCCAAGGTTTGTTTTGTATAGGAGAGACATTTATCAGTAGAAGGGATTACAGTATGTTACTTCCAGATGGATAACAACTTGTTTTACATCTTCTGTAATACAAAATATATCACTTAACTCTGAAATTGTGGTGACTTAAAATGACATCAAAATTCCCTTATACTTAAGATTCAAATGATGACAGATGATGTTATGGGCTGAAAATTTTTGGCAAACTCATTATGTCATATTGACTTTTTCTTTGGTTGTTTTCCATTCTTGAACATACTTCAGTAAAGCACATATATTCAGGTTCCAGATGGTACCAAAACCAGCTTTATACCATGAAAAATTAATTCACAATGGGCAATAAAAAAAAATGACTATGTCCATAATCAGAGTATATTTGGCCCCAGATAAATTTTGTGACCCCCAAAATCTCAGTGGTTAAGTGGCCAATCAACACTTTACACACAAAGCAGTCATTGTTAAACTGAAGAAATTGTTTTGACAATAGGGAGTCAGAAAACCCCTGGGTATTTTAGCATAAAAATTTATGGAGTCTGAATTGGTTGAAAACAGTTGGTAATTACAGTATTACATTAAAGAAAAATAATAGCTCCTATAAGCTCTTGTGAATAGATCATGTGATATAGGCTATGCTCCTATTGCATCCTAGTATCATAAGAACTCAGAATGAAACTACTTGGAACTGTAAGGTTTTGGACTTAGAAAACAGTGCATATCTTCACATTTTTATCCCATTGCATGGCTGAAAATTTGATAAAGGAGTTTACATAAATGTAGGAACAATGGAAATTGAGGTGGTCTTAGGAAAGAAGGTATTGCATGTGTTTATGGTTTATTCACCTTGGTCAAGAAGACCAGCAGAAGAAAAGCAGAGCTCGGTTTTTGGATGTTGTGGGTAGATATAACTTTTGAGAAATAAATGAGAAGGGAGAAGTAATACTGAAATTTTTCCAAAGCCAAGGATTTGAATGTGAAGCGGGAGTTAGGATAGCAGTAAGAAAAACAGAAGCTTCAGCGATGAAATGGAAAGACATAGGGAGATTATTTGTAAAAAAAAAAGTTCCATTAGTAAAGAAAACAAAGACCTTCATCGAGTACATAATGCCTGTACTAGTCTATGGAACAGAAATATTGGCACTAACAAGGAAAATGGAAGAGATGTTAAAAAGGTGTAACCACAGAATGTTGAGATTTATGGCTAGAGCTTGGTGGGAAGATTTTTTTAGGAATCACCTGGCTGCTGCTTCATAAAAAAAAATGTAATGAGTTCAACATCACAGAGGTCTTGGGAAATAACGATGACCAGCAGGTATTTGTGGGCTTCAGGGACATCTGAGTCATAGATTTTCAGAAAAAAGTTGCTTTGTAATAGATTAATTGTAGTTTTTTCTAATAATTAAATGGAATAATTTAGGGAGCTTTTGAGACTTCATGTAAACCTGGACATTATTTGTGAAGGCTAGAAGTGCAAAGAAAACTAAAAAAGTTTAGTAAACCAGAAATGGATAAAGTACTCGTATTTTACTTATTAGTCTATTTTATCTTTAAAATATTGCACTGAATATACTGTATAAATCAGTTGTAAATATGTAAGAAATTTAAAAAGTTCTCATATGCTACAAACTGCAGAGAATATTGTTCAGTCTATTCTCCAGCTTCTGGACACCACATCTCTCAGGAGCTTCATGTGTACTCGTAATACTGTACAGTACATACTTTTCAATGCACTCTTAACTGGGAATCTCTGTATTTTGTACTGACACCTCTAAACCTCCTTCATTTTCTTTCTTTCATAGTCTTCCTTCCATCTTACTTTCCACACTCTCCTAACAGTTGTTTCATAATGCAACTGCAAGGTTTTCCTCTTGTTACACCTTTCAAACCTTTTTATTCTCAAATTCCATTTCAGAGGTGAATAACCTCATAGGTCCCAGCTTTTAGCCTTTGGCCTAAATTTTATTTTGTTCATGACACTTACCTGACAGATATATATATAGCTGTATTCTCCGAAAGGGACCGACAGAAATTCAAAAACTTACGGCACACGCAGATGGGCCAGGTGGTTAGTACCCATTCCCGCCGCTGGGAGGCGGGTATCAGGAACCATTCCCATTTTCTATTCAGATTTTCTCTGTCGCCGGTATTGTCAACACCTCTGTCAATACCTCCGCTGTTGGACTTGCAAACTTTTTCCACTAAGTATTCTGATTGTCTTTTGGTTTTTTGACTTTGGCTTTGTGGATAGGCATACGCTTCTTTGGACTGTTTTGATTTTGGTTTTGGCTTTTCCTTGAATGAGATGTCTGGATCTAGTTCTGCTAGTTTCAGGGTATGTTGTTGTTAGTGAGTGTAAGGTGAGGCTGAAGGCTTGGTAGACCCTCACACAGTATGCATGAGATGTAGGGGCATGTCTGTATGTTGGATGATCGCTGCAAGGAGTGTGAATCGTTGCCTGATTCTGATTGGAAGGCGTATGATTCTTACGTTCGTAAGTTAGAGCGTGACGGATCAGGAGGTCTTCCTCCAGGAGTGTGTCGGTAGGTGGGAGTCAGGGTTTAATTTATCTCCTGTTAACCCTACTAATGCTTCTCCTTTCCCTGTGGAGTTGCCTTCTAACCCTGTGATTGTGTCTGCGGGAAGGTAATGGCCTTGACGGAGATTTTGAACTCCATTCGTGCCTTGGAGTCTAAGGTGTTGGCGATCGAAAGTGCAGTGAAGTGTAGTGTTCCCCAGTGTTGTGGAGGGGGCGTCAGATCGGCCCTATAATGCCTCTAGGCCTAGACCTCTGTCAGAACTCCCAGGACTTAGGGAATGGGCATGTCGAAAGCGCGTAAGAGGGTTACGGGGACCCCCACCGATCTGGCGTCCCTTCGGCAGGCCTTGTTGTCGTCTCCCAGGCTGCCAAGGATCGTGCTCGCGACGTATCCTTAAGGATTGTTTTTCGTCCTCCGAGGCGTCCTCTCCACTTAAGGGGTGGACGTTCTCGGTTGGACTCGCCCTTTCAAGAGGAGCAGCGTTGAAGAGGACGCTTCTTCTTTTCTTTCGTCTGAATCTTCTCGGGACTTTTGAAGATTTCCCGCCGCAGAAGAGGACCAGGATTTCGTCGGAGGAGGACGTTGCTGAACGCCCCAGCCGCACTAAGAAGAGAGCCCCTCTTGCTCTTGGTAGAAGGAGGAGGACGTCCCTTCCCCCTCTTCTTCTCATAAGAGCAGCCCTTCTCCTGAGAGGGAGACCTCTCCTTCAAGCGTATCTTATCCAAGATATGCAGCGTCAGTTGGCTTCCCTTCTGGCTGAAGGAGAATCAGAACCACGTGGGCCCGCAAGGATTTGTCGCTGCCAGTTAAAAAAGATCTAAGAGGTCCCCTCTCCTGCTCCTTTTTCTTCGTCTCTCCATCTCCTGCTTCTTCGCCCTCATCGTTCTCACGGATCATCAGCTTCCTTTTCGTGACTCGCTGGTTGATCAGGACGCTCCTCTGCAGCAGGCTTCCAGGACTCTTCATTAGCGCTCTTCTTGCCTCTCCTCCTGCTTCGCTCGTTTTGACGTTCGGCAGGACGCCCACCAGGACGCTTCTCGTTATTCCCGATCCCGCATGATGCTCTTCAGGACTCTCGCCAGGACGCTCGCGTCGGGACGCTCGCCAGGACGCTCGGCAGCTTGTAAGACAGGCGCTCTTTACGCTCGGCTGCTTTCGAAGCAGGACGCTCCAGGGCATTCTGATCCTGTCAGGACGCTCCTCAGATCCCTCTTCAGGGACGCCGGCAGGACGCTCCTGTAGGCCTTGTTCGGAATTTTCTGCTGCTTCTTCCCACGAGAAGAGGTCTCTGGGACGAATTGGACCCAAAGGTCTTTGTTTCTCTCTCATGAAGGAAGAGTCTCCTGTCGCTCCTTCTGAGAAGAGGCGGATTTGTCTCAGGAGTCGGACTCTGCAGAACAAGAGCCCCCTCTTTCGTCTTTCTCCGACTACCAGGTTTTGGCTAGCATGCTTAAGGACTTTTTCTGATAAATTTAAACCTTCTGCTCCTCTCTCTCCTCCTTCGCAGTTAGCTTCTTCAAAGGTGAGGAAATCGCCGGGGACTTCCTACAAATGAAGACTTCTCTGGCTACAAGAAAAGCTCTCAAGAGGGTCAATGCGTGGATGGAAGATAGGAAGTCTCAAGGGAAATCTTCCTTTGCCCTCCCCCCTTCTAGATTGTGCGGGAAAGCTGGAATGTGGTATGAGACAGGAGAGGAAATTGGCTCTAGAGTTCCTTCTTCCTCTCAAGGTGATTTTGCCAGCCTTGTGGATGCTTCCAGGAGGTCTCTTCTTTCGACTGCTAAGGTGTCTTGGACTCTTTCTGAGACCGACCATCATCTGAAAGGCCTCTTCAAGTCGATGGAGGTTTTTAACTTTCTGGACTGGTGCTTGGGGCCTTGGATCTCAAGGACTAGAAGTCCGGACTCTATTTCTCTGGGGAGCTGTCCAGTGTTTTGAATTGCATGGACAAGGCCGTCAGGGATGGCTCTGATGAACTGGCCTCTCATTTTTGTACAACCCTCCTAAAGAAGAGGGCTTTGTACTGCAATTTCACCTCCAAGTCAGTTTCTCCTGTTCAGAGGGCTGAGTTATTGTTTGCCCTTTTTCTAGCCATCTCTTCCCCCAGCCTTTAATCAAGGATCTTGCCTCCAGCCTTAAGGAGAAGGCTACTCAGGATCTCCTTGCTCAGTCTTCCAGACGTCCTAGTGTCCCTTCTACGTCTTCGTCAGTTCTTTCCTCAGAAGAGACAGAAGCCCTTTCGTGGAGATCTTCCTCCTCTAGATCCTTTCCACGAGGAAGAGGTATTCCAGAGGCGGAGCCCCTTCTTCCCAAAGGGGCAAGAAGTGACTTTTCTCACCTCCAGACACCAGTAGGAGCCAGGCTTCTTCTTTTTCGGAAGCCTGGAAAGTAAGAGGGGCGGATTCCTGGTCCCTCAAGTTCTGATCAAAAAGGTTACAGGATCCCGTTCTCGATTCGCCCCCCTGTCCTCTACTCCCAGAGATCTGTCGCCTTCTTACCATTGGGAAAAGCAACAGATCCTTTTAGATCTGCTGGAAGAAATGATTCAAAGAGAGCAATAGAGCCAGTCCTGGATCTGGAGTCTCCAGGTTTTACAATCGTCTCTTCCTGGTTCCAAAACAGTCAGGGGTGGAGACCAGTCCTGGACGTCAGCAGTCTGAACAACTTTGTTGTCAAAGAGAAGTTCAAAATGGAGACGTCCCAGTCTGTTATCAATGCACTAAGACCAGGCGATTGGATGGTCTCTCTCGACCTTCAGGACGCGTATTTTCACGTCCCCATTCATCCTCAATCAAGAAAGTTTTTGAGGTTTGTCCTGGGGAAGAGTCTTCCAATTCAGGGCTCTCTGTTTGGTCTGAGTACAGCGCCCATGGTATTCACAGTCCTGATGAGGAACGTTGCCCGGTGGCTTCATCTTGCCGGGGATAAGGATATCGCTCTATCTAGACGATTGGCTCATCCGAGCCTTCCCAAGAACAAAGGTGTCTGGAGGACTTGCATTCAACTTTGGAGTTGACAAAGTCCCTGGGACTTCTTGTGAATTTAGAGAAAGTCCCATCTGATCCCCTCTCAGTCCATTCTTTATCTGGGGATTCAGATGGATTCAGTGGGTTTTCGAGCCTTTCCATCCCAGGAACGTCAGCAGCATTGCTTAGTAAAAGTTTCGCCTTCCTGGGAAAGAAACATGCTCGGTGAGGGAATGGATGAGTCTGCTGGGGACCATTTCATCACTGGAGAAGTTTGTTTCCCTGGGAGGTTGCATCTCAGACCCCTCCAGTTCTTTCTTGCGGACAACTGGAGGAACAAGGAGGACTTGGAAGAGTCTCTCAGGATCTTTCTCTCTGTCAAGGACCATCTTCGGTGGTGGCTCGACCCCTGTAAAGTTGGCAGAAGGGTTTCTCTCTCTATCTTCAGAGCCCCCGACCTAGTGTTGTTTTCCGACGCGTCCATGTCGGGATGGGGAGCAACACTAGGGGGAGGAAGTGTCAGGCACCTGGAAAGGGGAACAGGTGTCCTGGCACATAAATCTCAAAAGAACTGAAAGCGATTTTCCTGGCTCTTCAGTTCTTCCAGGATCAAGTTGCAGGTTGGGTGATTCAAGTCAACTCCGACAACACCACAGCCCTGGCGTACCTCAAGAAACAGGGAGGTACTCATTCTCGGTCCCTGTTCTTGATGGCAAAGGAGATCCTGCTTTGGACTCATTCTCACCAGGTGACGATTCTCACTCGTTTTGTAGCAGGGGTCGAGAATGTCCGCGGACCTTCTCAGTCGACAACATCAGCTTCTGCCAACAGAATGGACTCTGAACGAGGAGGTGTGTCTGGATCTTTGGAAACTTTGGGGACGTCCCCTAGTGGACCTCTTTCGCGACTTCAGGACCAAAGGCTTGCCCCTTTACTGCTCTCCTGTTCTCGATCCGGGAGCCCTAGCAGTAGATGCCTTTCTCTGGGACTGGAAAGGCCTAGATCTTTACGCCTTTCCCCATTCAAGATTCTGGGGGAAGTGATCAGAAATTTTGTAGCCTCAGAAGGGACAAGGAATGACTTTAATCGCCCCTTTTGGCCTTCAGCAGAATGGTTCCCAGAGGTCATGACCTCTCGTGGTGGACTATCCAAGAACGCTTCCTTTGAGAACAGATCTTCTCAAACAACCCCACTTCGAGAGGTACCACAAAAACCTTCCCGCTCTGAGTCTAACTGCATACAGACTATCTCGAAGTTGCTCAGAGCGAGAGGTTTTTCAGACCAGTGGCTAAAGGCGATCGCTAACGCCAGGAGAGCCTCTTCCAGCGCAGTGTACCAGTCCAAGTGGATCATTTTCAGGAGGTGGTGTAAACTTAAGGGAATTTCCTCCACCACGACCTCTCTTTCCCAGATAGCGGACTTCCTTTTATATCTCAGGGAGAAAGGAAAACCTGGCAGTCCCTACCATCAAAGGCTATAGGAGTATGCTGTCAACGGTCTTCAGGCACAGAGGCCTGAACTTATCGGACAATAAAGACCTTCATGATCTTCTTAGGTCTTTTGAGACGTCTAAGGTAGCCTAGGCCCTAAGTTACTCCTCCTTGGAATTTAGATGTAGTTCTAAAATTTCTGATGTCGAAGAGGTTTGAACCTTTAAATTCTGCTTCCTTCAGAGATGTAACAAAGAAAGCTATTTTCCTAACTGCTCTGGCGACGGCTTAAGAGAGTTAGTGAAGTTCAAGCGTTCAGCAAGATTATTGGGTTTCAGGGCCCTGATGCTGTCTGTTCTCTGAGTCCTATTTTTCTTGCTAAGAATGAGAACCCGTCAAACCCTTGGCCCAGACGTTTGAAATAAAGGGCTTGACGGACATCACTGGACAAGAACCTGAGAGAACCCTGTGTCCTGTCAGGGCTCTCAAATTTTATTTGCAGAGGACCCAGAATTGTAGAGGTCCTTCTAGCAATCTCTGGTGCTCCGTTAAAGGCCTGATATACCTATCTCGAAAAATGCCCTGTCATTCTTTCTTAGAAGCACCATCAAGAGGCCCATTCAGTGTGCTGCCAAGAAGAAGACTTGAGAACTTTGAAGGTTAAGGCTCACGAAGTGAGAGCCATTGCTACCTCAGTGGCTTTCCAGAAAAACCAGTCTCTCAATGACATTCTGGGTGCCACTTTTTGGCGGAAGTAATTCGGTCTTTGCTTCTCATTATCTCACAGAAGTGAAGTCGTCCTATGAGACTGTTCTTGCGCTGGGACCTTACGTTTCATAAACACGATCTTGGGAGAAAAGCGCAATACTCATCCTATCCTTTAGTTTTGTTTTGGTGTGTTTTTTATATTTTTGTTTTGTTTTTTATGGTTGTTGGGTGGCCACCAGTGGTGGACGTCCCAATCTTTAGTTTATGTTAATCTTTTGACGTAGTTAGGCTTGGTCAGGTGGTTGTTAGTTTGTCTTTTACCCTCTAGTATGGTCATATGGTCTAGTCACATTGTGGTCTCGCCCCCGTTGACAGATCATCTAGATTCCACCAGCTCTATAGGTCTCTACCTTGCTGGAGTTTTCTAGTAAAGCAGAAGCAGGCTTGGGTGACAGTAATCACGAAGTCAGCAATGCTAACAGGTAAGGAACCAAGGCGTCAATCGCCTACATAGTTTTGTTTCCTAAATCCTATTCTGTCTCTTCCCACCTCCAATGGTGGGATTCAGCTATATATATATCTGTCAGGTAAGTTTCATGAACAAAATGATATTTTTATGATAAAATAAAGTTTGTTCATACTTACCTGGCAGATATATATAATCATAGTGCCCGCCCTCCTCCCCTCAGGAGACAGTAGTTCTAGTTTCTAGAAAATCTGAATAGAAAATGGGAATGGTTCCTGATTACCGCCTCCCAGCGGCGGGAATGAGTACTAACCACCTGGCCCATCTGCGTGTGCCGTAAGTTTTGAATTTCTGTCGGATTTCGGAGAATACAGCTGTATATATATCTGCCAGGTAAGTATGAACAAACTTTATTTTATCATAAAAATATCATATTCTGTTCTATTTTCTTTGTAAGTACCTGTTTCTCCAATGTTTACAGAATTACAGGTCTTAAAAATATGTCATAGACTTTTTCCTGTTGAATAATAGGATGCTCTTTTATACCACTGTGTAGGTCTAACAATATCTCTATATATGTTTGATCCACTTTATTGCTACTTTTTTTTTCTTTATGCTTTTTCAATATCTCCTTCATACTCCAGTGTGTCTCCAAGGTAACATAATTGCTCTATCTCTTCTAGGACCTCTGTATTTCCACAGCAATATGGTCTCCCTCTTATTTCTTATTTGCTCTTCTCTTCATCTTCTTTCATATTTTATCTTCTCATATATTTTTCATATATTTTTTAAGTCATACTTATTATTAGCAGGCCAAAAAACTGCATTATGCTTAGTTTGGAGAAAAAGTTCACCCCCAGGGTTTTGGAGTTGATCAGATTATCATAAGTGTCCCCAACCCAGAGGCATTGACATCAAAGACAGCAGCAGAGATGAAGATCAGGAGGAACAGCGGCAATTTGGAAGACTATACTAGTTAGTGGTATAAGGGACAGTTTTTCAGTTGTATTAGAAAGATTCTCATTTGAACAACTCATTTTAACAAATCTGCAGTCATACAGAATCATATTGTGTACAGGGATTAAACAGGCCAGCACCTATGGCATTTCAGGCAGGCTACTGGAAAAGCTGCTTACCTATTTGTCACTCCCTCTTCTGCAACAAGTCCTAAACCTCCTTCTCTAAGGGCAAAACAGCTGCAAGATTTTAATGTAGAATCTCATCTCTTGTAGATGGGCAACTCAGAACTTGAGGATGAGGTTGATAACTGCATCTTTCTCCTTGCATCATCATTCTTAAGTCAGATTTTCCCTTTACAGGGTTAAATCTGAAATGAGTTCTCATCCTGCTTCTTCTTTATCTACTACTTTTCTAACTGCTTCTCACCCTTTTTTCAGCACAAACTCAAACCATCTCAGTCTGCTTTTCAGCCTCTGGACACCACATCTCTCTGCAGCTTCATATGTCAGCTTCATATGTAATACAAACTTTCCAACATACTCTAACTGGGAACTCAGCATTTTATATTTCCACCGCAAAACCTCCATTTTCTTTGTAGGTATCTATGTCTCCAATGTTTAGAGAATTACAGGCTGTACAAAAGTTTCACAAGCTTTGCCCTGTTGACTAATGGGATGTTCTTACATACCACTGTATTGGTTTAGCAATCTCTTTACATGTGATCCACATTATTGTAACTCTTTTTCTTTATGCTTTCTCAGTACCTTCTTCATAATTCATTGTGTTCCCAAGACAACATAATTAGGCTGCTCTACCTCTTGTAAGGCCTCTGTATTTTCACCACAATATGGTCTTCCTCTTCTTTCTTATTTGCCCTTCTCATGTATTTCCATATTTAATTTTTAATTTTCTTGCTCGGTGTCTCGTATGACACCATCTGTTACATTACTGAGTTCACCCTATACCTATCTCACAGCATCTACTGGGCTACTTTCTTGATTACACTTTTTCTTTTGGTTTTTATGTCTCCAAAAGTTTTTTTGCTTACATAGATTCTCTTCTTTATTCTCTCCTCTCCAGTTCACTCTTCCATTTTTCCTAACATTTCTGTGATCTTTGATTTTGTCTAAATACTGGGTCACTGTAGATCTTATGTTATGGTTTAGTAACATCCCTAGTTTAATGAGTCTGCCTGGCATCATCTGTTACTGTTCATACTTATCTAATTGCATGTCATGGTACTCTCTCAAATACTTCATTTTGAAGTATTTTCATTTTGAAGAATGTCTTGATGGGTTATCTCTTTGGCTTGAAGGCAAACTGACATTTATCTATTTAACAAATTTTCTTTACATTTCTTTCAGCACTTTCTCCAATATTGTCATTGATTTGAATATAAACCACTCATTTTGATTTTGCTTCTATCCAGAAAGTCCAGCAGTTACAGAAGATAACAGCATGAAACCGGGTAAACATTGTAAACAAGTTATTTTAGTTAGTGGCACAGAAATGTTACAGAAATTTAGAACTGTTTTGGTTTAAAAGGTGCCTAGTCCGTAAGGGGTTAGTGCCATCAGTGCACCTCACATGGTGCACGGTAAGCATTACTTTAGGATCTTTGCAGCGTTCCTTCGGACCCCTGGCTGCAACCTCTTTCATATTCTGTTTTTTCCATCAGACTTTTCACCCTCTGTATCAACTGTTTCAGAGTGCAACTGTGAGGTTTTCTTCCTTTTACACCTTTCAGTCCTTCTTCCTGTCTATTTCCCTTCCAGCGCTGAATGACCTTGTAGGTCCCAGTGCTTAGCCATATGCCAAAATTCTATATTCCATTTCAAAAGGTGCCAACAAATATTTCCTGGAGAGACCTATTAAAAGTATTTAAATATTGTTTTTACCCATTTTAGTATGTTGTTATAGTTCATTAATTTTTTATCAATTATATTTTTTCATCAACAGGAAATGCTGTCTCCCGATGTACCAGAGTTTGTGCCTCGGGAATTTCAAAATCACGATGCTTCTGCAGGAGCTGGGCATGTAGAACATACCGCTTCTAGCTATACATCTCACTCACACTCACAGTCTCATCATTACAGCTCAAACCATGGTGTATTTAACCCAGGCAGTTGGAGAAGTGAGTCAGTGCATTCATTATCTTTGAATGAAAAAACAAGGAGTTTAAACAGATATAGGAGTGGCCAAGGTGAAAACAAGCCATTCTATCCATCTTCAAACAGCAGCTGGAGAAATACGGGGAATGATGGTTTTAACCCAAAATACTCTGGGAAGTTAAGAGATGTATCATTAAAGGAGAAGCAGAATTGGAGAGAAAATACTAGCCAAGCAGAAACTGTCGGCAACTCTCGGTCACTGCATCAGAGTCTTGTTAGGTCTGAAGGTGATGAATCCCCTGGTAAAAATAAGAACTGGAGAAAAAAGTCCAGTCAAGTACAGAGTGCTTGGAGTAACAAAGGGTTTGATCAACAGATTGTAGTGTCTGGTAACATTACTCAGAGTGCACCTGCAGAATCTAATGCTCCACAGAATTATAAGCAAAGACCTCCTCCCAACAAGACTGATTCTGTGTCACATCCACCAAATGCTATTTCCAACTCAGCTAGAGGAAATCGAGTTACAAAGGTTGAGGGCCTAATATTTTCCACCCAATTTAAGCATGAAGATGATGTAAGCTACACTAAAATTTTAAGTAGGAAGAATATTGATGGAGCTTCAAGGGAAAGAGCTGACACAGTTAAAAATGACTCTTTGTTTCACTCTGAAGAACAGTGGCCTTCACTTTCAATTACACAATCCCAAAATTCTTCTGGCAATTGTGTTAATGTCTGGATAAAAAATATCGATGAAAAACAATCTTCATGTTCCAAGCCTGGTCTCACAGATGTAACTTCAAGTTCAGTTTCATTACAGAATATAATATCAGGGGCAAAGGATAATGGTACAGCATATCCTAACATGAACATTGTTGTAAACAAACCTGGGTGTCATAGTCATGTTACTGATAGAAAGGATTTACATGAGAAGAATACACAAGGTTATCAAAGCTATGATGAAACCACAAAAGAGAGAATTCTGAACAGTGAGCTGGCCACGAAATCCTACAGCAAGTCAAAGGAATTAGAGGGTAATGAACTGAAGAGCTGCAAAAAAGTTACAGAAAGCCCAGCATATTCTAAACAAATGGATGTTTCCAGTAAAATGAACTCATCTCATTTGAGCACTGTGTCCATGAATCAAAATACAACTAACACAGAATTAAAAACTGTGATACCGAGTAGTTCTTCAATGGAGGAATATACAACTGAGTGGCAAGTACAAAAGAAAAAGAAGAAAAAGGTGAAAGAACAATTAGAAACTGCTGTGAGAAATACTGACAGGAACAACAGTTCAAATAAGGAAGTAAAAGTTAAAAGGGATGATTCACAGAATAAATATCCTAAAATTTCCAAATATGACAATACAAAGAAAACCAACCTAGGGATAGGGGACAAAACTCTGAAGAACCAGTCCAAAAGTAATAGAGCTGACAAATATGATCATGGCCAAGAAAAGCTCAGAGAATCTGTTCAAGAAAATGCAGATAAGGGGAAAGATAATTTTTCCAAGTCAAAAAATTTTGAAGAGCCATCACTCTTAAGTCATAAATCCACAAGAAGTAATGACAGGAATGTTGTTGCAGAAGTTGAGTCTAGTATTAACAGCAAATCTAAAGACTCTGTTATTGTTTCAGGCTGTGCTTTGCAAAATGTACCAGAAAGCAGTGATGGGAATTCCCAAAGATCTTCAGTCTCACTGGCTACCAAAGAACCCCCCATTAAAGATGAAAAAGCAAAGAAAGCCAGTGCAGAGAAAAAGGCAAGGATTAAGGAAGAAAAAATGAGGAGGAGAGAGTTAAAGATTAAGAAGGCCCAGGCCCAACTGTTGGCTGACTCTAAGGTGACTGTGGTTAGCAAAGAAGTTTTGGAAATGATGTATCGTGGTCAAAATCAGCGCTCGGGAAAGATGTCAGGGGCCGTGTCCAAAGGTAAAGTTTTCAACCCAGAACCATCTCAGGGAGGCAATGAGAATTTCCAGTTCTCTTTTGAGAACTACCCAAGTTTACAAGGAGACAGCAAGAACAAGGTAACTAAACACAAGGAGTCTCCAATAAATGATAAAGGCAGTGTTCTTCAGGGGCCCATCATGTTAGGTGAGGGGCACTATGAATTGAAAGCTAAAGAAGACAAAGATATTAAATTTCAAAACAGCCTCACACGGAGAAGAGTCAATGTTGCATTATCCAGTTTTCTCTCAGAAGACAGTAAAGGTAAAAAAGCAGACACATCAGGTGCATCTGTTTCAGAAAGTACTCCAAGTTATAGTAAGGCTTTATTAACTGCTGCCAGCAAGGAAATAGGAACGAAACCATCTCATGAAGTAAATAAGCCAGAGGTGACTCAACCAACTCCCAAAGTGAATAACTCAAATCTAACTCGGCAGACTCCTGAGAAAAAGAAAGTTAAAACCAAAGATGAAATAAAATTTAATCTCATGGATGCTGTAGCAAAGAAAGTAAAAAAGAAGGATCTCCTGAATGTTAAAAAAGTAAGTACTGTATGCCAAAGGCTCTGCTAGTTTTGAATACTGTATAGCAGTGTAAGTAATGATCAAAATAACTTGCAAATTTATTTTTATCATTTAGAATGATGCTTATAACTATTGAAGGACAGTCTATTTTTTTTAGTAAAAGTCCATACGTTGGTGTTTATGTTCACCAGTAGATACAGTATAGACCAAAGTTTTTCATGAACTTACAGTATAGACCAAAGTTTTCCATGAACTTAGCATACCAAACTGTTTTGAATGCTGAATAACTATGCAATTTGATCATTAGTGGTGTTTAGTAGTCGCTGCCAAGCATTTCATGTATGAAATACAGATAGAAAGCAGAGTGCATTACCAAACTGTCTTTTCTACCCACTTTTCTCTTTTTTGCCTGTTAAGATATTCTGTGTTTCTATTTTATCTTCACTGTTTATCAGCAGAGATTTGTTAATATATATTATTGCTTCTGTGTTGCAAGTGTCTAAGAGTAGTCTCAGTGAAAGTCTTAAATAATTTCCTCAATGTGTACACATGCATGATGTGGATCTTTCAAGTACTGTACATGCAAGTATTCTGGCCAGTTAGGAACGACTGTAAGTGTAACTGCTCCATCTTCCTTTTTAGGGTTTTTATCCTGCTGCTAAATAGCAACCAAGAGTGGTTGGGAAAATCTGGCCAAAACTGCTGAAAGATTTGTATATACAGAATTTGTGAATCCAAAGTAAATCAGCAAATACACATTTTTAAATATCTAACTTCCCTGGTAGTTACATATATATAGCTTTATCCCGCCGATTCGTCGCGCCGCACGGCAGAAATTCAAAATTCGGCAATCGCCGATAGATGGTCAGGTGGCCATACCTGAGCGCCCTCTACCAGGTAACTAGAACCATTCCCAATTGTCCTCAGAAATTCCCTGCCGTCGTTCTATCAACACGTTGGAAATTCGCTCTACTTTGGTTTGCTTTACTACAATTGGTGAAGTACCCATTACTTGTTTGGTTTTTCGTTGATGGCTTTCGCTGATTTTGGATCTTCCTGGATTTTTCGTTTCTCATTGTTAGCCTATCTGTTCGATTTCTGACTGTTACAATTGTTCTTTGTACTTGCTTTTCAAGATGGCTGACCCTGTTGTTAGAATGTGTGTTAGGGATGCAAGAACCGGCTTTCCAAGGCTGCTCTTGATCCCCACACAGTTTGTAAGAAATGCAGAGATCATGTGTGTGCATTTGATGATAGATGCAAGGAGTGTGAAAGTTTGTCTGAGAAAGAGTGGAGAGAGTATGATCGCTATGTGAGGCGATTGGAAAAGGACAGAATTAGGAGAGCTAGATCTTCCAGTGTCCTTTCAGCTAGGTCTTCTGATAGTCAAGTCCTTTCTAACTTGTCTGATACTAATATTCCTGATCCTAACCCTAAGGCTTTAGTACCCGATCCTCCTGCGGAGTCGGGAGTAAGTAATCCGTCTTTAAAGGATATAATGGCTGCTATTTCGGCCATAGGAGTTTCTGTACAATCCCTTTCTTCGGATAGGGAAGTGATGTGGGGGGCAGTGCATAGTTTGCAACAGAAGTTCGGTGACAGTGTTAGTGCAGTGGAGGGTGCGTCCGTTCGTGTCTGTCATGCTCCTAGCCCTAGACCTCTTCCATGCTCCCCAACCCCTGGGAGAAGGAACGCCGACAGGCTAAGGGAGGTGAGAGACGTTGAACAACGAGCGGACGTCCCCTCGAGCGATCCTGTTGACGCATCCCAGGACGCTCCCCCTCGCCGCAGGAAAGGCGAGATGAGGACGTGTTCGTCTTCCTCGGATGACGCAAGACCCAGACGTGGTTGGCGTCAGTCACAAGAGTCTAGACCTATCAAGAGACGCAGGTCCCCCTTCCCGCTCCAACAACCCTCTTGCAGCAAATGGAGCTCTCCAAAGAGATTCCTGTCGGAAGAAGACGGCGTTTCTGCGCCTAAACAGAGGCGTAAGACGCATAGCTCGTCGGAGGAAGAAGACGATACATGACTTCAGTTCACGCTTCTCCCCGCCCCAGAATGGGACGTGTCGCAAGCTGCGTCACCACCTCTTCATCAAAAGATCCCAGCTAGAGTCTCCGAAGTTGTGGAAGCTAGTGCAGTGCCATCTCCAGTTGTTTCCCAGCAGCAAGCGGCACCTCAAGTAAAGTTCTTGTCGGAAGTCCAGCAGTCCCTTGCGTCTCTTTTTGACTCTTACAAGTCGCAAGGACTAAGAGAAGAAACACACAAGAAGGAATCTAAGGACGTCAACAGACCCAAGAAGAGGGGTAAGGCAAGAATCAGAACAACAAGACGCTAACAACCAGCAAGACGCGGATTCGCTGCAAGTTGCAGCGCTCATAGACGCTTCCCGCAACAAGCGCCGCACGAGTGACGGGAGGGAACAAGGATCGCGAAGCTCCCTCGCAGCAAGTTGGACGCATGCGTGACGCACGCAAGCAGCACGATTCACACGTTTCCCCCTCTCGTTCGACATCGGAAATAGCGGATCCCTTGGAAGAGATCTCGGAAGAGGAAACTCAAGAAACTCTTCATGCCGCTGATCTGAAAAGACTTCTTACTCTTTTGGCGGACTTATTTCCCTAATGATTTTCATCAGGCCGCACCTCGGAGTCCTCCTCGCAATATTTGATGGGTAGACCCCAGAAGTCTTCCTCATTCAAGAAGACAGTGTTGGCCAAATCAGTGAAGAGAGCCTTTTCGACACTGAATGATTGGATTTTGAAGAAGAAGGAACAAGGAAAGACAACTTTTTCCTTTCCCCGACAAGATTGGCTTCTAGATCCAGCGTGTGGTACGAGACTGGGAAGCTCTCGGTTTGGGAGTTCCTGCCTCCTCCCAAGGGGACTTCTCCAGACTTGTTGACTCTTCACGGAGAACAGCCATGACTAAAGCCAAGGTTCTGTGGTCCACTTCGGAGTTGGATCATTTGCTGAAAGGCGTCTTCAGAACTATTGAAGTCTTCAGCTTGATGGACTGGACTCTTGCAGCTCTTGCAGAGGTGTCAGATCAGAAGAATGACACGCAAATGCACCTTATTGCCTGTCTCGATAAAGCTGTGAGGGACGGGTCGGTCGAACTTTCTGCCCTTTTCACAGCAGGTGTTATCAAGAAACGAGCTATGTTGTGTTCGTTCGTGTCGTCTGGAGTGACTTTAGCTCAGAAATCTGAACTGTTGTATGCTCCCTTATCTAAACAGCTCTTCCCTTCAGAGCTGGTTAAGGACTTATCAGCAGCCCTTGCGCAACAATCAACGCAAGATCTGATCACAAGGACTGCTAGGAAAGTTCTTCCGGCAAACTTTTTAGCCAGGAAGGACAAGGAAGCTCCTCCTACGCGCCAGCCCTTTGGGAGAGCCCTTTCGAGAGGAAGTCAGAGAATGGCTGCTGGAGGACAACCTCGTAAGAACCCCAAGCAGCAACCCAAATCCAAGAAATGATCACAACAACCTCCAGACACAAGTGGGAGCCAGGTTATCCCACTTTTGGCAAGAGTGGAGCCAAAGGGGAGCGGACGTATGGACAGTCGAAGTTTTGAAGGAAGGATACAAGATTCCCTTCCTAAGGAAGCCCCCTCTTTCACAAGAACCGTTGGAGTTGACAGCTACTTACTCGGGGAGCAAAGCAGCAGCTCTTCAAGAACAGGTGACCCAGATGCTATCAAAAGCAGCAATAGAAGAGGTAAAGGACCTCTCGTCAGAGGGTTTTTACAACAGACTTTTTCTGGTACCCAAGAGCTCGGGGGGTTGGAGACCAGTTCTGGACGTAAGTCCACTGAACAAGTACGTAAGCAAAGTCAAGTTTGCCATGGAGACATCTGCGTCAGTCCTAGCAGGCACCAAACAGGAAGACTGGATGGTTTCAATAGACCTACAGGACGCGTATTTTCACGCACCAATTCACCCGAACTACAGAAAATATCTGAGGTTTGTGCATCTCGGGACAACCTATCAGTTCAGAGCACTTTGTTTTGGACTAAGCACGGCTCCTTACGTTTTTTCTCGAGTGGCATCGAACGTAGCTCACTGGTTACATCTAAAGGGATACGGATTTCGATGTACCTGGACGATTGGCTAATCAGAGCCAGATCGCAAGCAAAGTGTCTGGAGGATCTGCAAGTTACAATGAATTTGACGCAACAATTAGGTCTGGTAGTAAATCTAGCCAAATCGCAGCTAACGCCTTCACAGGACATCATCTACCTGGGGATGAGGATTCAGTCAGTGGTTTTCGGGCTTTTCCAGCCCCGAAACGCATTCTAGATTGCTTAGAAAAGGTGAAGCTCTTTCTAGGGAGATGGACCTGTTCGGCGAGGAGTGGATGAGTCTGCTGGGGACCCTCTCCTCGATCGAACAATTCGTCTCCTGGGAAGACTACATCTACGTCCACTTCAGTTCCATCTGTCAAGCTATTGGAAAAGAGGCCAAGATCTGGAGACGTGGATTCCGATCCTCTGGGAATCAAAAAACATTTGAGTTGGTGGAATGACCCCAAAAAACTTCAAGTAGGCCTCGAACTTCAACAAAAGAACCCCGACCTAGTGTTGTATTCAGACGCATCGGACATGGGATGAGGTGCAACGCTGGGGAAGGGCGAGATCTCAGGTCTATGGGAAAACCATCAGAAGAAATGGCATATAAATGTCAAGGAACTGGTGGCCATTCATCTTGCACTAGTCCACTTTCAGGAGAAGGTCCAGAACAAGATTGTACAGGTCAACGCAGACAACACCACAGCGTTGGCCTACATCAGGAAACAGGGTGGCACTCGTTCGTTTTCCCTTTACGAGGCAGCCAAAGATCTCCTGCTGTGGGCAGAAACGAACAACTTAACTCTGATCACCCGCTTCATAGAGGAGAGAAGAACGTCAGAGCGGATCTTCTCAGCAGAGGAAGACAGGTTCTCACGACAGAATGGACCTTACATCACGATGTGTGCAACAGGCTTTGGAATCTGTGGGGAGAACCGTCAATAGACCTCTTTGCGACACAGAGAACGAAGAGGTTACCAGTCTACTGCTCTCCAGTCCCAGACCAGGAAGCAGTGGCGGTGGACGCCTTCCTCATGAATTGGGAGGACTAGACATGCACGCTTTTCCTCCATTCAAGATCCTAGACAGAGTCATGAAGAAGTTCAGAGAGTCGAACGACGCCCGCATGACCCTGATAGCTCCATTTTGGCCCATGAGACCATGGATCACGGAGGTGATGGAGTGGCTAGTAGACACCCCAGATCGTTACCTTGTCGGAACGATCTACTCAGACAGCCACATATAGAGAGATACCATCAAAATCTCCTCGCTCTCAACCTAACTGCCTTTCGACTATCGAAAAACTGGCAAGAGCGAAGGGTTTTTCAAGGGAAGCTGCAAGAGCCATCGCGAGAGCGAGGAGAACGTCCACACTCAAGGTGTACCAATCAAAGTGGGACGTTTTCAGGGAATGGTGCAGGAAAAACAACATTTCCTCTTCCAGTACCTCTCTAACTCAACTGGCAGATTTTCTTCTGCATTTGAAAACCCAAGGAAACCTAGCAGTATCTACCATCAAGGGATACCGCAGCATGCTTGCTTCCGTCTTCCGTCACAGAAATATTGACGTGTCGGGAGACAAGGACCTCACGGATCTCATAAGGTCCTTTGAGACAGTTAAGAGGAAGGACAACCCGACCCCCTCTTGGAACTTGGACGTAGTCTTAAAATTTTTAACCTCGAGCAGGTTTGAACCTCTCGACAAGGCTTCATGGAAGGATCTCACTAAGAAGACCCTTTTCCTGGTCGCTTTGGCTACAGCCAAGAGGGTAGGAGAACTACAAGCCTTTAGCAAGAAAGTAGGCTTCAATGGGAAAATGCAGTATGCTCACTTCAACTTGGTTTTCTCGCTAAAAACGAGAACCCTTCTCAACCATGGCCCAGATCTTTTTCCATACCAGGGCTGTCTCATTTAGTAGGACAGGAAAAGAGAGAGGCCTTTGTCCAGTTAGGGCCCTAAAATTTTATCTACAAAGGACCAGAAACATGAGAGGTCAGACAGATCACCTCTGGTGCTCAGTGAAGAAACCTTCGTTACCCTTATCAAAGAATGCACTGGCGTTCTTTATCAAGGACTTAATAAGGGAAGCTCACCAAGAATGTGACGAGAAAAGCTTTCCAATCCTCAAAGTCAAAGCGCACGAAGTAAGAGCTGTGGCAACTTTGATGGCTTATAGACACAACAGGTCTATGAAATCGATTTTGGAAAGCGACTTTTGGCGAAGCAAATCTATCTTCGCAGATTGTTACCTGAAAGAAGTACAGACCCAATATGAGGATTGCTGTTCCCTGGGTCCGTACGTTGCCTCCGGCGCCGTAGTTGGAGAGGGTACTACTGCCTCTACCCTATAACCTTTTTTTTTGTATTATACCCTTGCCTTTTTCTTGATTTGAACTCACAGGTTGTCTGTGAAGGTTGTTGCAACCTTCCACAGTCTGGGGTTGCAAGTCTAATTTAGTTTTTATGGAGTGTGTTATTTAGTGATTTTAGTGGGTCAGGTGGTCAGCTCTTTGTCCATGGCTATGCCAGGATAGCAAGGGTGGTGGTCTAGTCATGTTAAGGTCGAGGACCGTGTGACAGCCCCATAGAGACTTTCTACAGCCCCCTGGATGGGTCGCTGGGTCTCTCAAGGAATGCAGGCGAATGAGGCAGGATAATTATGAAGCCAGCTTCCTTATCAGGTAAGAACCAGAGTATGTTTACAGCTAATTTTTAGTGTTTAGTAATTATACGAATTCCCAACGGTGTTTTGGTTCTCTAACCCACCACCAATGGTGTCAATCAGCTATATATATGTAACTACCAGGAAGTTAGATATTTAAAATGGTATTTTCATTATAAAATAAGTTTTTAAATATACTTACCTGGTAGTTACATATATAAAAGGTCCCTCCCTCCTCCCCTCTGAGAACAGGGGCATGGAATTTCTGAGGACAATTGGGAATGGTTCTAGTTACCTGGTAGAGGGCGCTCAGGTATGGCCACCTGACCATCTATCGGCGATTGCCGCGAATTTTGAATTTCTGCCGTCTTGTGATTTAATCGGCGGGATAAAGCTATATATATGTAACTACCAGGTAAGTATATTTAAAAACTTATTTTATAATGAAAATACCATTTTAAATCTCAATGTTAGGCATCACTTATGTCCATTTTTTTATGAAATTTATAACAATAATAAACCGTGCAAATTTTGATGCTATTGTGCATTTACTTTTGAGGTTGGTTAGAATGATATTAAAAGGGAGAACTGTCAGTATACAGGCAGTGTCCTTTGTCTAAAAGAGGAACATTGCATAGTTCACTGGGATTCAGTAAGAGTGCGAGAACCACCTACTGAATGTTTTTGCTTTTCACACATTTGTTTTTTATGTGATCACAGCTCCATCTAAGGCCATTTTGTAGATGTGCCATATTACTGCAAGTTGTAGGAAAAGACAATAGTAACTGACTCATGTCAATAAAGATTCTCCAAAACTATGTTTCTCGCATTTGGGTGTAAAATACAGCAAAAATGTCATTTTGGTCAGCAAATGCATGTACTGTAGAGTAATAATTATTTGTAGGAAGGTTAAACTTTCCTGATGAAACTTTTAGTTTTTAACTGTTTTGCAGCATGTACATTATTATTATCAAATAGCAAAATGATACCACTTAAGTGATGTTTCTATACTCTAGCAAGGCTTGCTGCACTAACTGCATAAAACTGAAGAATACAGGCATTTGTACTCACTGAATGACTTGTTTATTGCAGTTATTAATTTTCTCTTGGTTTTGTGCCTTTTCTTTTGACAGCAGACCAAGGCAGTTAATCAGGTTGATTTTGATCCAGTAACCATGGCTATTAAAGAGCGAATCCGGAACAGGAGTAGAATTCTCTTATCTGCTTTGGACGTGAGTAGAGTATCCAATATATTCCTTCTAAAACCTGTATAAAGGTGGTGAAATTCAGTACTGGTAGCATTAGTGATCTCTCAGTTGATATAAAGATTTACTCCCAAAGAAAGCAACATAATTAAAAGAAGTGAGAGCAGTGTTTTATTGCATATTTCATACTGCAATCTAGTACTTCCTTTAGAATGTGGGAGTATTATGCAGTAGTGTCTAATGATTCTGTTTTTCCTTTTTTGTTATAAAGCATCAAACCAATAAAACTGATGCTAGGGAAAGAAACCAGAAGAGAAGAAGAAGCCTCCTTGCTGCTTTAGATGTGAGTAATGTTTAACTGTTTTTGATAGTCGTAGTTATGGTCATTCTACTATTTTGTATCACTATGTAAAATTAGTGGTAATAAATTTTTCTGTTACACATCCATCTTAGAAGTTTACCAAAAAAAAAGCACAAAAAAAGCTCCTCAAGGAAAGAATACATAGTTTTCCTTATCTTGATCTTATGAACCATATGCTCCAGATTATATTAGTTATTATGTTAGTTATGATTCTTAACATGTAAATCATGTAAGATTGGATGTTTCTGTCCTGGAAGTCCTTGAATATTTTTATCCCATAAGAATGAATTAAAATAATTTCAGAAACAGATTTTATGTTTGAGTGGTACATAGCATTGCTCTATTTGTTCATATGACATCAGCACTAAAAGGCCAGTTTGTCTGTGTACAGAAAGGAACTTACTGTATTTCACTTGGTGGTTTGACCTCATTTATAAGCCTTGAGTCTTTCCTAATTTTTAAGGTTTGCTCTCAAATTAATACATCATGCAGCTTAACTAAAATGGAAGGGAAGAAAGGAGGGCATGTGGCGTTTATAAAATCTTACAGAAATGCATTTTTACAAAGGGTAAACCATCATGACACCTGAGTTAAGTATCTAAAGGGTAGGGAAGCGATATGAACTGAAAGAAAAATGATATTTTAATGATAAAATAAGGTTTGTTCATACTTACCTGGCAGATATATATATAGCTGTATTCTCCGAAGGTCCGACAGAATTTCAAATTTGCGGCACACGGAGTGGCCGGTCAGGTGGTTAGTACCCATTCCCGCCGCTGGGAGGCGGTATCAGGAACCATTCCCATTTTCCATTCAGATTTTCATAGTGCCGTTGTCTCCTGAGGGGGGGGTGGGCATTACAATATATATCTGCCAGGTAAGTATGAACAAACCTTATTTTATCATTAAAATATCATTTTGTTCATGAAACTTACCTGTCAGATATATATATAGCTGAATCGCACCATTGGCGGTGGGCAGAGACAGCATAGGATTGAGAAACAAAACAATGTAGATGATTACACATCTTGGTTCCTTACCTTTTAGCATAGCTGACTTCGTGATTACTGTCACCCAAGTCTGTGTCTGCTTTACTGGAGTTTCCAATGAGGTAGAGACCTATATGGTTGGAGAGTTCCAGACGATCTGTCAACAGGGGACGTGACCACTATGTGCCCAGATCGATAGCCCTCAAGAAGGAAGCAAAGAGACAAAAATAACCACCTGACCTACCAAACATCGTGACTAGTTAAAAACTAAGGAAAGGGAAGACTGCCCCCACAGTCTACCCACAACCATAAAAACACAACCAAAAAATTTTAAAACTATTCCTAACCATACATTAAAGGATAGGATGGGTACTGCCTCCTTCTCCCAAGATCGTACCCTGCCAAACGTAAGGTCCCAATGAACAGCAAGACTCATACACTGTTCTTACGTCCTTTAGGTAATGAGAGGCTAAACACAGAATGACTTCTCCAATAGGTGGCATTCATAATATCGTTCAGAGCCATGTTCTTTTGAAAGGCTACTGACGTTTTGCAACAGCCCGAACCTCATGTGCTTTAACTTTCAAAAGTTCAAGTCACTCTCCTGACAACTCTTATGCGCTTCTTGAATGGTGGACCTCAAGAAGAAAGCCAGCGCATTCTTTGACATGGGGACGTCAGGTCTTCTCACCGAGCACCATAACCTATCCGCAAGACCTCTCGACTCTTTTGTCTTGTCCAAGTAGAACTTTAGAGCCCGAACAGGGCATAGCAGTCTTTCTGGTTCCTGACCCAGAATACCCGCCAAACCTTTCAATTCAAAGGACTTGGGCCAGGGGTGAGACGGGTTCTCATTCTTGGCAAGAAACGACGGTTGGAGAGAGAGCACATGCATCGTCTCCTTTAAAACCAATTGACTTAGATATTGCATGAATCTCACTGATTCTCTTTGCAGTAGCAGAGCAACTAAAAATAATGTCTTCTTTGTTACGTCCCTCAAAGAAGCAGCATGAAGGGGGTTCAAAGGGCTTTGCATCAGGAACTTAAGAACTACGTCCAAATTCCAAGCTGGAACCAAAAACTGATGCACCTTAGTACCATTTTTCTCGAAGCGACCTAATGAGGTCATGTAGGTCCGTATTGTTGGCGATATCTATTCCTCTGTGCCGAAAGACCGCCGACAACATACTCTTATATCCCTTAATAGTAGAGACTGCCAGCATGGAACTTCCCTAAAGGAAAGAAGGAAGTCTGCAATCTGGCTCACAGTGGTCGAGGAAGAGGAAATCCCTCTGCGTTTACACCACTGCCGAATGCCCACCGACTGGTAAACTGCGATCGAGGATGTTCTCCTGGCTCTCGCGATCGCTCTTGCCACCTGCTTGATAAAACCTCTCGCTCTCGCCAGCATTTCGATAGTCTGAACGCAGTCAGACCGAGAGCGAGAGGTTTTGATGGTATCGTTCAAAGTGGGGCTGTCTGAGTAGATCTGGACTGAAGAGGCAACACCCTTGGAAAGTCTACCAGAAGCAACATTACCTCCGGGAACCACTCCTTGTAAGGCCAATACGGAGCGATCAGAGTCATCCTTGTGTCTTGTGACGACGCTAACTTCCTGACCACTTCTCCCAGGATCTTGAAGGGAGGGAAAGCGTAAAAGGTCCAGACGAGACCAGTCCCAAAGAAGGGCGTCTATTGATACTGCTCCTGGATCCAGGACAGGAGAGCAGTTTAGAGCGGAAGCCTGTTGTTCTTTGATGTTGCAAACAGGTCTACTAAGGGTCGACCCCATAAACCCCACAGTTTTGGCACACCTCCTGGTTCAGAGTCCACTCTGTCGGGAGCAGTTGATGAAAACGACTTAGCAGGTCCGCTCTCACATTCTGAACGCCTGCTACAAACCTTGTCAGGATCGTAAACGTTCCTGGAACTCGCCCACAACAGGATCTCTTTCGCAAGTACTGAACAGGAACGAGAATGAGTGCCTCCCTGCTTTTTTCAGGTAAGCTAGAGCTGTGGTATTGTCCGTTTACCTGGACTGAAAAACCGGACACTTGATCTTCAAGAATCGAAGGGCTAGAAGAATCGGTTAATTCTTTCATATTGATATGCCAGGTCACCTGTTCCCTCTCCAGGTGCCTGACACTTCTCTCTTGCCCAGTGTTGCTCCCCACCCCGACATTGACGCGCCGGAGAACAACACTAGGTCGGGTTCGGAAGGCTGAGAGACACGCCTTCTGAAAGCGGGAGGGATCCAACCACCACCTGAGATGCTCCTTCACTTGAGGGAAAGTTTGAGAGACAACTCGAGATTTTCCTTGTCTTCCCAGTTGTCTTGCAGGAAGAACTGAAGAGGCCTGAGATGTAGTCTCCTAGGAAACAAACTTTTCCAGTGAGGAAATGGTCCCCAGCAGACTCATCCACTCCTCACCGAACATGTTTCTTTCCCTAGGAAGGCCAGGACTTTTCCGTAGCACAGCTGTTGACGTTCGGGGACGGAAAAGCCCGAAAAGCCACTGAGTCCATCTGAATCCCCAGATACACGATGGACTGAGTTGGGGTCAGGTGTGACTTTTCGAAGTTGACCAGCAGGCCGAGTTCTTTCATCAGGTTCAAAGTTGCTTGAAGATCCTCCAGACACTCTCCTCGATGGCCGCCGAATCAGCCAGTCGTCCAAGTAGAGCGACACTCCGTCGCCTGCCAGATGCAGCCACCTTGCTACATTCCTCATGATGACGGTGAAAATCATGGGAGCTGTGGACAGGCCAAAGCAAAGAGCTCTGAATTGATACACCTTTCCCCTCAAGACGAACCTCAGGAACTTCCTTGACTGAGGATGTATCGGTATGCCGTGGAAGTAATGCGTGCGTCCTGAAGGTCGAGGGATACCATCCAATCCCCAGGTCTTAAGGCTCCTAGAACAGACTGCGGGTCTCCATCTTGAAAGTTTCTTTCGCGGCCGTTGTTCAGGCTGCTGACATCCAGCACAGGTCTCCAACTTCCCGACTGTTTCGGGACCAGGAACAGCCTGTTGTAGAAGCCCGGGAATTCAGGTCTAAGACCTGTTCTACTGCTCTCTTTGACGAGCATTTGCCGCAGCAGGTCGTACAGGATCTCTTGTTTTTCTGGACCGCACGACGGAGAGAGGTCCAAGGGCGAAAGGCTTAAGGGAGGGGGGAGAAAGGAAAGGGGATCTTGTATCCTTTCTCTAAAACCGAAAGGGACCAACTGTCTGCCCCTCTCACTTTCCAGGCCTTGGAAAACGCAAGAAGCCTGGCACCCACCGGTATCTGGAGGAGAATCACATCACTTCTTGCCCCTACCTCTAGCAAAGGGCTTTACCTCTCGAGAGGTTCTTTCCGAGAAGAAGGCTTTGAAGATGATCCGCACGAAGGGCTTCTTCATCTTGGGTGAATGCTGACGGGTTGACGTCGTCGAGGTCAGGGAACCGCAGGGCGTCGATGACTGAGCCAACAGGTCCTGTGTGGTCTTCTCTTGCAAGCTTGCAGCGATGTTTTTACCATCAAGCCGGGAAAAGATGACTGGAAAGGGGAGCAAACAACAGTTCTCCTTTCTGTGCCAAGGAGACGGACTTAGCTAAACCGCAGAAGAGAGACCTCTTCTTGAGCACTCCAGTCGCAAAGCGCGAGGCCAGCCCAGTCAGAACCATCTCGGACCGCCTTGTCCATGCAAGACAAGATGCTCAAAAGGTCCGACAAGGAGATCGAGTCCTGACTCCGAGACTTAAGGTCCAAAGCTCCAAGGCACCAGTCAAGGAAGTTGAAAACTTCTATCGTCTTGAAAAGGCCCTTCAAAAGATGGTCCATCTCCGTAAGAGTCCAGGGAACCTTGGCCGTCGACAGATGAGACCTCCTACTCGAATCAACGAGAGGCGAAGTCTCCTTAGATGAGGAAGGAAGACGTAAGCCTAAGTCTTCTCCGGTCTCATACCACATCGCCGCTTTTCCCGAGAGTCTTGAAGGGGGAAGGGCGAAAGAAGACTTTCCTTGAGCTTTGCGGGAGTCCATCCACAAATGGACTTTCTTGAAGGCCCGCTTAGTGGAGAGCGATTTAGTCATCTTCAGAAATCCCGGGGCTTTCCTAGACTTAGTCGAAGTCAGTTGAGAAGGAGGGGAGAGAGGTACTGCCGGCAGAAACTTGTCAGGAAACAATTCCTTCAACAGCTTGACGAGAATCTGGTAGTCCGACGACGAGGACTGATCCTTAATCTCATCTTCAGACTCCGAGACCTTGAGTCTATCTCCAACATCGGGCGGGGAAGAGCAGAGAGAAGTTGGAGAGGAAACACGCCGCAGGGACCTCTGCTTGGAAGAGGAACTGGCGTGCAAAGCAGCAGGAGAACCAGGAACCACACACGAGCCGACAGCAACGGCAGGTGGAGCGTCTTGAAGGGAGTCAAAAACGTCCATCGGGCGTCACGTCTGGCAGCATGGCGAGCTTCTTGAGCGCCCAATCGGCGTCACGTCTGGCATGGCGAACGTCTGGATCGTCCCTTAGAGCGTCGTCTGGCAGCATGACAAACGTCAGGAGCCTGACGGCGTCATCAACAAAAAGGTGAACGTGGCGTCTAGAACGAGAAGGGAGGAGGGCGTCCTGGGGTGACGCCACGACGATCCTCCCCAACACCCTCCGGGACGAGTCAGGTTCCTTCCACGACGAGCAGGCTGAAGCAGACGAAGGTGACGAACGAGGAGCAGGAGAAGGAGAACGCCTAGATCTCTTCACTGGAAGTCTAACATCCTTCCGACGAGGACGGGACCTGGACTCTCTCTGCAATGAATGAGGAGAGTTGCTGCTGCATGGAGGCAATAAAGGGTCCTCGTTGGTGACGCTCTCTCTGGAGAAATACGGAACCTAGAGGCAGAAGGACGAGGGGCGTCCTAATCCTCTTCTCTTGAGGAGGGAGAGCTCTTGGGCGCTCAAACACGTCTTCTTCGGATGACGTCCGGTACTTCTTTTGGGGGAACATCCACAAACTCTGGCGGGAGCACAGAGTAGGAGAGAGAGGACGTGAAGCGTCCTCCTCCCTAAAGCTTCTCTTAAGAGGGCGAGAGTCTATCTGCCGGTTCCAACCCCTGCGTGGGGAGGACGTGTCAGAAGACGAAGCAGTCCTTCAGGACCCGAACACGAGTTCGCGCCTGGGCAGCCTGGGAAACGTCTTCAGGACCTGCGAAGGGACGCCAGACTGGTGGGGTTCCCCGTCACCCTCCTTCGGCTTTCGACATGCTCTCTCCCTGAGTCCTGGGAGTCCAGCAGAGGTCCAGGCCTAGAGGCATGATGGGGCGGGTCTGACGCCCCCCTCCACTGCACTGGGGGCACTAGTCACTTCACAACACTTTTCTTGGAGAGCTGACACCTTAGATTCTAATGCACGAATCGATTCCATCATAGCGGAAAGCATATTAGTCTCCACTGGCACGATCTCAGGGGCTGGAGACAAAACCACAGGGTTAGGATCTAAAGGTACAGGGGAGTTAGGGCCGACATCAACACTTCAAAGAGAAGCACTCCTGGAGGAAGACCTCCTCAGTCGATCACGCCCAACTTCCTCACATATTTATCATACGCTCTCCATTCATTTTCCGACAAAGAAGCACATTCATCACACCTATCATTCAACATGCATATATGCTTCCTACAGTTAGAACATACAGTGTGAGGGTCAGCCGCAGCTTCGGCAACCTCACCTTACATTCAGACATCACACACGCACGGTAACTAGCAGAGCTAGACCCAGACATAATGATAATCTAAAGCAAAACCCAAAGAAAAGTCAAAAAAAGCGTATGCCGATCTACCGATCCAAAGTCAAAATACCAAAAGACAATGAGATACTCAAGAAAAAGCAAATCCTATGACGGAGGTGCAGACAACAGTTGTTGACAACACTGCGCGACAGAGAAAATCTGAATGGAAAATGGGAATGGTTCCTGATACCGCCTCCCAGCGGCGGGAATGGGTACTAACCACCTGACCGCCACTGCGTGTGCCGCGAAATTTGAAATTCTGTCGGACCTTCGGAGAATACAGCTATATATATATCTGACAGGTAAGTTTCATGAACAAATCTATGTTTGGAATGACACCAAGAACAGTACTGTACCTAAGTCAGTCATGTTATCAGCATACCCAGAGAAGTAGAACTTCAGAGATCATAGCTTTTGACTTAGTACTAGAGTTGTAAGGTTATCCAAATAGGTACTGATATGATTGGTATGGATATAGGCACTCATTTGGAAAGACCAGAGTACATATACTGGTGTTCTGTTAAAGGTGAAATGCTTTATGGTAGAGAAAGAGTTGCCTGACTACTCTGGTGGTTGCCGTCAGATGGCCTGTTGAAAAGTGCCATGTTATCTTGGGTAACAACCTGGAGGTATGAGAAGTACGTGGAATAACAATTTGTAATGTATTTCACATTAACTTGATGTGTTTAAATTGTGTTTGAACAATTTTGAACTGACAGGAACTTGAACTTTACCCTTTTTGAAGCCAGAAGGGAATCAGCTTTACCAGAGGTCTAACAATGAGAAGCTGGGTAAATGACAAAAGGCATAGTAGTGTGGTCTTGTTAACTGAGAACTGAGGTTACATGAGCAATTCCCATCCCACTCCATAGCATCAGGAAAGGAAGGAATGTTGTATAATTCCAACATATCATTCAAATGGCCTGGTTGTTGAGTCTTTATGAAGAAGTTTGGGAAAAATAAGAAACCTTCAAGCTCCTAGTTTCTGGTTGGAGTGAGTTTAGCTGATAACTCATACAGGATCTTGATAAGGATAACCACTGGAAAGGAAAGGGGTTAACTTTATGTGGAGCCAGAACGCTACTGAATCAGTGTCATGAAAGTATGCTACTTACAACATAAAAACAGTTAACAAATGAGGGAAAACTTTCTGAAATATCATATTCAGCTATCATTGTAAAATTTTGTTTACTGGAATCAAAGCTACAGTACTGTCCAAATCAGAGTTGATGCTGCGTGAAAAGTTTCTTTATCACCTGTAACCGAAGGTTCTTGCTCAGATGGTGGTGAGATGTGCCAGTAGCGTTTTAGAGGAAATTTTTGGCTTTTTATTCCCACTGATTTTATACTCGTATCTCAGATCGCTGTTAATTTTGACCAAAATCAATACTATAAAGGGAATGTGTTATGAGTTGGGGAGGAACAAAAGTGTGTTTCCAGCTGTAAAAATTATTCATTGTATATGTATTTAAAGTGCAGTTGGCAAAGGAAGTACAGAACAATAACTTCCTTAAATGTAGAAAGGATTAAAATTTAAATATATAAAATTAATTGCAAATCTATGATTGTATTTTTCCTAATATGAAGATGTATAAAGACAAATAACAGGAAAAACAAATGACTTTGAACTTATTTTTGGGAGGCTAAAAATTGCGTAGCCAGAAAGTATGTCTCTGGTGTAGCCTATGACACATAGGCTATGAATGGAAAGAGAATAAAAGGATGGGAACCATGAATCTTTTATTTTGTTCATGAGACTTACCTGCCAGATATATATATAGCTGTATTCTCCGAAGGTCCGACAGAATTTCAAATTTCGCGGCACACACAGTGGCCGGTCAGGTGGTTAGTACACATTCCCGCCGCTGGGGCGCGGGCATCAGGAACCATTCCCATTTTCTATTCAGATTTTCTCTGTCGCCGGACTGTCAACACCTGTTGTCAGTTCCTCCGCTTTTTGGATTTCAATATTTTGTCACTTGAGTATTTTGGTTGTTTTTGGTATCGACTTGGATCTGTGGCTTGGCATACGCTTTTCTGGACCGTTTTTGAATTTTGCCTTTGACTTTTCTTTATATAATGTCTTCCTCTAGCTATCGTGTTTGTAGCTTGGGTGGTTGTAAGGTGAGGCTATCGAAGGCTTCGGTAGACCCTCACACTTTATGTATGAAATGTAGGGGTATGGAATGTTCTGTGGACAATCGTTGTAATGAATGTGAGGGATTATCTGAGGGAGAATGGAAGAAGTACGAATCCTATATGCGTAAATTGGAGCGTGATAGGGTGAGGAGGTCTTCCTCCAGGAGTGTTTCTGTGGACGGTCGGTCAGGGATTTCTCACGTTAGTAACCCTGTAGCTTGTAGTCCTAACCCTTTAGTGTTGCCTTCGGGCCCTGAGGTTGTTGCAGAAAGTAATGCTCTGACTCTCGTTCTTGAGTCTATTCGCGCTCTTGAAAATAAAGTGAATGCCCTGCAAGCGCAAAGTGTAGTGTGTGTTAATCCCCTAGTGTTGTGGAGGGCGTCAGATCGACCCTATAATGCTTCTAGGCCTGGACCTCTGCCGAACTCCCAAGACCCGGGGAGGGCATGTCGAAAGTCGCATGAAGGTTACGGGGACTCCCCTCCGATCTGACGTCCCTTCGGCAGGTCCTGTTGACTCCACCCAGGCTGCCAGGGATCGTGCTCGGGCACGCATCCATAAGGAATGCTTCTCGTCCTCCGACACGTCCTCCCCTTGTCGGGGTTGGAGCGCTCGGTTGGACTCTCGACCCCTCAAGAGAAGCCTGAGAGGAGAGGACGCTTCACGTCCTCTTCCTCTAGACGTTTTACGCTCGTCACCTGAAAGTTTCGAGGAAGTCCCTCAACGGAAGAAGTTTCGTTCTACGGAGGTTGACGCTGCTCGCGCTAAGACGGGAGCGCTTTCCCCATTGGGAAAGAAGAAGACTTCTCACCGCTCGCCTTCTCGCAAATTCAGTCCGTCTTCTAAGAGAGCTGTGTCCCCTACTTGCCAGATTTTGTTAGGCATGCAACAGCAGCTGGATTCTCTTATGGATCGTAGAAAGGCCAGGCCGCGTCGTAAAGATTTGCATCTGCCTGTGAAGAAGTCTAGGCCTTCCCACTCTCCCGCTTCGTCGTCTTCGTCTGCTGCTTCTCCTGAAGCTTCTCGTCTTGCGCCTAAGGAAGGTTTTAAAGAGATTCCTTCTCTCTTTGAAGATTTTGACGTCTCTCCCGATGCGCGCCAGGTTCGAGTTTCTAGCGCTTCGCGCGCTCCTCACGCTTCTCGCACGCCTCACCCTGTGTCTCGGCGCGCTTCCACCCAGGACGCTTCTCGCGCTCTCCATCGTGAAGCTCCTTCCGTGCCAGTTCACGGAGCTGCGCGCGCTTCCCGCCAGGACGCTCCTCGCTCTCCTCGTGTTCTCTCTTCTCATCCTGCGAATGTTGCTTCCACGCCTGCAGTTTTTCTTGATGATCAACTTCCCGTTTCTTCTGTTCAGGCTCTTCAGGATGTAGCCACTACTTCCAAGCACGTTAGGTCCCGCTGGCGTATCGGCGATTGCGGACTCCTTCCTCCTTGCTCTCCTGACCCTCCAGTTGAGGAAGAAGAACCTCTTCCGTCAGAACCCTCGGACGAAGAGAAACATGTTCCTTCTGCTTCTTCCGATTATCAGACTCTGACTTGTCTGTTTAAGGATTTATTTCCTGAAACCTTTCAAGCTTCAGCTCCTCGCTCCCCCCCGTCGCAGTTGGCTTCGTCTCAGGCGAGGAAATCTCCTGGCTTTCTTAAAATGAAGAAATCCTTCTCTACCAAGAGAGCTTTTAAGAAAGTTCAAGACTGGATGTCGACTAGAAAGAATCAAGGGAAGACTTCTTTTGCTTTGCCTCCTTCTCGGTTGTCGGGTAAATCCGGAATTTGGTACGACACAGGGGAAGATATGGGTTTGACAGTTCCCTCTACTTCTAAAGGGGACTTTGCTAGTCTTGTGGACGCCTCTAGGAGATCCCACTTGTCCTCTTCTAAGGTTTCCTGGACTCTCACTGAAATAGACCACCACCTCAAAGGACTTTTCAAGACGGTGGAAGTCTTTAACTTTTTGGATTGGTGTCTGGGCGTTCTGCACACTAAGGCTAATAGCCCTAGTTCTATTAGTCTGGGGGAGCTGTCCAGCGTACTGCGGTGCATGGACAAGGCCGTCAGAGATGGCTCTGAAGATCTGACTTCGCAGTTTTCGTCAGCTCTTTTAAAGAAGAGAGCATTGTTCTGCTCCTTTTTGGCGAAGTCTGTTTCTCCATCTCAGAAGGGAGAGCTTCAATTCGCGCCTTTCTCTAGCCATCTCTTCCCCCAGACCTTGGTTAAGGATATCGCTTCCAGCCTTCAGGAGAAGGCCACTCAAGACCTCCTTTCCAGGTCCTCTAAGCGTCCCTCAGCGCCTTCTTCGTCGTCTTCTTTGCCTCAGCAAGCTAAGAAGAAGCAGCCCTTTCGTGGAGGATCTTCCACAGGAAGTTTTTCTAAACCCGCACCTCGAGGCAGAGGTTTCCCTAGAGGCAAGGTCGTCCCCAAGAGGGGCGGCAAGTGACTCGTTTCTCCTCCAGATGCCAGTAGGAGCCAGGCTTCTTCATTTTGCTCAAGCCTGGAGAGAGAGAGGGGCAGACTCTTGGTCCCTCCAAGTAGTAGAGAGAGGCTACCTAATTCCTTTCCTGACTCTTCCGCCTTTGTCTTCGACCCCCAGAGATTTATCTCCCAAGTACCACCCTGCCAAGCAGAAGATACTGTTCGACCTTCTCGAACAAATGCTCGAGAAGAGAGCAGTGGAGCCAGTCTTAGACACAAAATCCCCGGGATTTTACAACAGACTGTTTCTGGTTCCGAAACATCCAGAAGGTTGGAGACCTGTCTTGGACGTCAGCAGGCTGAACGACTTTGTCCAGAAGGACAAGTTCAAGATGGAAACGTCTCAGTCAATTTTAGGAGCTCTTCGTCCCGGGGATTGGATGGTGTCTTTAGACCTTCAAGATGCGTACTTCCACGTCCCGATTCATCCGCGCTCGATGAAGTATCTCCGCTTTGTCTTGGGGGGCAAGACTTACCAATTCAGGGCTCTCTGCTTTGGACTCTGCACAGCCCCGAGGGTGTTTACTCTTCTCATGAAGAATATAGCGATGTGGTTGCACCTCTCGGGAGTCAGGATCTCTCTCTACCTGGACGATTGGTTGATCCGTGCTTCTTCGGCACGAAGGTGTCTGGAGGACCTTCATTTTACTCTGGATCTCGTGAAGTCCCTGGGACTTCTGATCAACGTAGAGAAATCGCATCTGATCCCCTCCCAGTCCATCGTTTATCTGGGGATTCAGATGAATTCAGCGGCTTTTCTAGCGTCTCCGTCGCTAGAAAGGCAAGTTCATTGTTGCGAAAAAGTCGCGGTCTTCTTGGAGAAGGAAACATGCTCGGTGAGGGAATGGATGAGTTTGCTGGGGACCATTTCCTCGCTGGAGAAGTTTGTTTCTCTAGGAAGGCTACATCTCAGACCTCTTCAGTTCTTTCTGCTGGAGAACTGGAAGAACAAGGAAGACTTGGAAGAAGAATTAAGGATCCTTCCTTCCATAAAAGACTCCCTCAAGTGGTGGCTCGATCCTGTGAAGTTGGGAAAAGGGATCTCTCTCAAGCTTCTGGGCCCTGACCTAGTGTTGTTTTCCGGCGCATCATTGGCGGGTTGGGGAGCAACACTGGGGGGAAAAGAAGTGTCAGGAACCTGGAAAGGGCAACAGATTTCCTGGCACATCACCATCAAAGAGTTGGCAGCAATCTTCCTAGCCCTCCAAGTCTTGAGTCTCAAGTTGCCAATCACGTTGTTCAAGTGAACTTCCGGACAACACTACGGCATTGGCGTACCTCAAAAAACAGGGCGGAACACACTCGTTCCCTGTTCGGCCTTGCGAGAGAAATTCTCCTCTGGGCTCAAGCTCGCAACATTACAATCCTCACAAGATTTGTTGCAGGGGTAGAGAATGTTGAGCGGACCTGCTCAGTCGGCGCCACCAACTTCTTCCGACGGAGTGGACTCTTCATCAGGAGGTTTGCCGAGACCTCTGGAATCTTTGGGGTCGCCTCTCGTGGATCTCTTCGCGACCTCAAGAACAGCGAGGCTTCCCATCTACTGCTCCCTGTTCTAGACCCAGGCGCAGTGGCGATAGATGCTCTTCTCTGGGATTGGACGGGTCTGGACGTTTATGCCTTTCCTCCGTTCAAAATTCTGGGAGAAGTGCCGCAAGTTCTCGGCCTCTCAAGGAACAAGGATGACGCCTCATCGCCCGTTTTGGCCTTGAACCAATGGTTCTCGGAGATTCTCTTCTGGTTAGTGGACGTTCCCAGGTCACTACCTATGAGAGCAGATCTGCTCAAACAACCCCACTTCGCGAGATACCATCAAAACCTCCCCGCTCTGAACCTGACTGCATTCAGACTATCGAGAAATTGGTCAGAGCGAGGGGGTTTTCTGGCCGAGTGGCACGGGCCATCGCTAGGGCCAGAAGAGCTTCCTCTATCAAAGTGTATCAAGCGAAGTGGGCAACCTTCAGAGGTTGGTGCAGAAAGAAGGGAGTTTCCTCTTCCTCGACCTCTTTGAGCCAAATAGCTGATTTCCTTCTCTTTTTGAGAGAAAAGCTCAAGTTGGCAGTCCCAACTATCAAAGGGTATCGGAGCATGCTTTCCTCTGTTTTCCGACACAGAGGACTGGATTTGTCTAATAATAAGGACCTCCACGATCTCTTGAGATCTTTTGAAACGTCCAAGGTTCCCCGGCCTATTCCCCCTACTTGGAATTTGGATGTTGTCCTCAAGTTTTTAATGTCCAGTCCTTTTGAGCCTCTTCATTCAGCATCTCTAAGGGATGTTACTAGAAAGACGGTCTTTCTCATTGCTCTGGCGACGGCGAAGAGAGTGAGCGAAGTTCAGGCTTTCAGCCGTCATGTGGGCTTCAAGGGACACAATGCTGTCTGCTCGTTGTCCCCTACATTCTTGGCTAAGAATGAAAGGCCTTCTAATCCTTGGCCTAGATCTTTTGAAATTAAAGGTTTGACTGACCTTGCTGGACAGAATCCTGAGAGAGTTCTTTGCCCTGTTAGAGCTCTAAGGTATTACCTTAGAAGGACTCAGGACCTGCGAGGTCCCTCGGACAATTTATGGTGTTCGGTGAAACATCCTGTTAATCCCATGTCGAAGAACGCGCTAGCATTCTTCATTAGGAATGTCATTAAGGAGGCACATTCTTGTTGCGACGACTCCAACTTTAAGTTGTTGAGAGTCAACGCCCATGAAGTTAGGGCAGTCGCTACCTCCATGGCTTTCCAGAGAAATATGGCGCTCAGTGATATTATCAGTGCCACCTTTTGGAGAAGTGAATCGGTGTTTGCCTCACACTACTTAAGAGATGTCAAGGTAGCATACGAAAATTGCTTTTCTCTGGGACCATACGTTGCTGCTGCTACAACCTTGGGGTCAGGGGGTAGCTCTGCTCCTATCCTTTAATCCTGTTTAGGAGGGGTTTTTAATTGTGTTTTGTTGTGTTTTTTATGGATGTTGGGTCGATTGATGGAGTCAGTCTTCCCAATCTTTTCATAAATCTTAAAGTGCTGGTTAGGTGGTTGGTATACTCGTTTGTCCTGGTATTATGATCTATGGTCTAGTCACATTGTGGTCACGCCCCCGTTGACAGATCATCTAGCAGTCGCCAGCTTTATAGGTCACTACCTTGCTGGGGTCTCTAGTAAAGCAGAAGCAGGCTAGGGTGACAGTAACCACTCAGTCAGCTATGCTATCAGGTAAGGAACCAAAATATTTTATCTCTAAAATTGTTTTCCATTATTCTTAGCTGTCTCTACCCCCCTCCAAAGGTGGTATTCAGCTATATATATATCTGGCAGGTAAGTCTCATGAACAAAATGATATTTTTATAATAAAATAAAGTTTGTTCATACTTACCTGGCAGATATATATATTCATATTGCCCTCCCTCCTCCCCTCAGGAGACAGTGGCGTTAGAAAATCTGAATAGAAAATGGGAATGGTTCCTGATGCCCGCGCCCCAGCGGCGGGAATGTGTACTAACCACCTGACCGGCCACTGCGTGTGCCGCGAAATTTGAAATTCTGTCGGACCTTCGGAGAATACAGCTATATATATATCTGCCAGGTAAGTATGAACAAACTTTATTTTATTATAAAAATATCATATTACAAAGAGGAGTAAAGCTTTATGAATAGCAGGAATTAGATCTCGGATGGCTTGCACTTTTAAGAATAAGAATGTTGTAAACATTAATACTTTTATAGCAGCCTTAAACTGGTACTGTAATAGCAAAAGCAAGAGCACTTACCTGTGGTAAGGGTTTTTGAATTAGTCTTTCTTGATGTTTATTGTCAAAGCACTTTTAGAAATGTGATGAGATAAAGGAGATAACTTTTCTCGCCCAGATGGTATAGCATTGTGATACTAAGTTGTCTTATATATTATATGATCCGAACTGGGGCAGGTAGTACAGTATTAGTTTTTCAACAAAAACAAGTTAGATAGGTATTGTAAAGTTATCTCAGTACAGTACTGTATTTATTGAAAAATAGGAAATGATATAAGAATTAAACTCTTTTTGGCCATCTGCAAGGTTCCTGTTCTTCCTTGTATAAAGGGTAATTATTTTGTAGTTATTCTGTATTAGAGGGCAAGTATAATATTTTTAGATTTCGAAATATTGATCCCCAACTCTACTTTGAAAGTATTCCATCAGTTTGCATTTTGTAAAATGTATAATATACCCTCACAAACTATGCTTGTCATTTTACAGAATACAAGCAAACCACGGGCAGAAGTTGTTGCCAAGCGTGGCAAACAGCGAGAAGGGCAAAAGAAGAAGAAGCTTTCTGCTCTAAAGAAAGCTATTAAGAGGGCAAGGCAGCAAGAAGTGGAAAACTTATTATCTGTTCTTCAAGGTTTGTATCTTAGACATTTAAACTACAGCACAGTACAGGCAGTCCCTGGGTTACGACGGGTCCAGCTTACGATGTTAAGAGGTTATGACGCTTTTCAAATATATTCATTAGAAATTATTTCCCGGCTTACAACGCATGTTGCGGGATTGTGATGCTTACAACGCCGATCCGACAGAAGAAATATGTCTCCAAAATGCCGAATAATAAAAATTTGGAGGTTTTTGCAATACACCTAAAGCATTAAAAGTAAAGTTTTCTTAGGATTTATGACAAATTTCAACGATTTTTCGGCTTACAACGTGGCGTAGGAACGGAACCCGTCATAAACTGGGGACTGCCTGTATCTTTTGTATCTTTAAAGATTTGTGAATGAGTGTTAAATGTTATACTTTTCATAACACATTTCAGTTGACAGTGACACAAGTCATTTATATTGTATAAAGCTTACAGTAAAGGCACAATATGATAATGATTTTTGTTGGCAAAATAACTGTATGTGAAACTCTTTAGTATCCTTCAGTATGAAGTGACTATCTGGTGTATTGTGATCTACAGGCGTAACAAGGATTTATTCCCCACTATCTAGTGATAACCTTCAAGGCCAGACATTCCCTAAAGTCTTTTTAATGTTCGTCTTGGTGATTACTGATATTTGATTATTTACTGTCTGTCATAATTAGGATTCTGAGATTTAGAATCAGTCCTACAAATCTGAATGCATTTTTATTAGAATACTTTTTATGTAAAGGTTAAACATCGAATTCACTTTTATAAGTGGAATTTTTGTCTTTTAAAATTGAAAACTTAAAAAAGAATTTCTTAAATCTCCCTTGGATGCCAGTATTATTTCAGATGTTTCTTTCATTTTTAATTTTATCTTTGTAGAATGTCATTGCTCCAGTAGTGAATTTAGTCCTAGCATATGTCATTCAGTGCAAGATAAGTTCCTGCTAACTGGAGTTTTGTAATGTACTCGTAGTTCTTTATGTTTGCCGTGTGTGAATGAGTACCTGGCAACTTTATAGATGTTGTATATACCTGTTGTATTATATATCAGGTAATTGTTACTCAGCTCTCATCATTGTGTTTTGGTAGAGTGAAAATCCTGGTATTTATTGTGTTTAGTTTACAATCACTGGAAATTTCTTCCATCTTTTTTTCTGTGCCTATCCATTAGTTGTCTTGCTTGATTATTGGAATGAGCCACTACACCATTGCCTAGTTAAAGGGAATTACATCTTGACCTGTCATAAAAAGTTATTATGGAAACTGTTAAATATTCTATATCTAGAAGCACTAGATTTTGGGAAGGATGGAAAAACATGGCAACTAGCAAACAAGCAAGGTGACTTAGCTGTAGGCAAATTATTTTGGGGTACCATAGATGTTTTTTCCAAGGTTCCAAGGTTGGCCAACTCAGGGTGTACTGTATTTGTGAAGTAAACTTGAGAAAATGCTGAATCCAGACACCGTGTGCTTATTTATTACCAATATTGTTTATGGGATTAGCTTCAAGCCAAACTCTTGAAATGTTTCTTGTATATCCAGTGCGCTAAGACAGGATCATGAAAAATGTTGCTCAGTTTGTTAAGTTTTGCATAGTTAAAATCTGGCAAGTTGTTTATTACTATACATACAGTAAACCCCCCATATTCCCTTCTCACAATTCGCGGATTTCTCTGTGAAACATATCTACCCATTATTCACGGAAGATTCGCCCATTTGCGGTATTTTTCTCTGAGAAATATTCACTAATTACTGTATTTTCATATCATTTTCATGACTAAATACACTTTTTGTGATAAAACTAGTAAAATACTCAGGTATAAGCATTTTTAGAGGGTTTTTCTTGTGTTTAAGCTATCAAAATAGGCAGTTCTAGGTGTTTTTAGAGGGGTTTTATGTATTCGCAGATTTTAGCTATTCAAGGGGTGGTGCGGTATGCATCCCTTGTGAACGGGGGGTTTACTGTACTTTAAATACTTAATTTTGACTTCATTCATTTTGCAGAAGCCAAGAAATTACAGGAAAGCTCAATGCCTGTAGATGTTCCTGTCACTTGCTCATCACCACTTGAAACATCTGAGACACCTGTATTAGATGAAGCACCAGAAGCAACTACCTGTGACAAAGAGCCAGAAAACTCCACAGAAAAAGTTGAAAATGAAGACTTGAAAGTTGTACCGGGTAGTGATGTACAAGGAGTATCGCTATCAAATGAAAGAGCTTCAGATTGTGTCAAATATGAAAATATGGCAAATGAAATTAATACCAAAGAAATACAGTCTACTAACCCTGATTTTTCCCTTAAGTGCCAGAAGATTTTAGAAGACATGGAATTCCTTCACAATTCTGTTCATAAAAGATCATTTCGAGAGTAAGTGTTTTTGTTACCGTTTTTTGCATATTTGATAATAAATATGACTGATATACAGTTTCACTAGCACATGTGCCTCATCATCTGTAATCAGTATTGTTTGCTTGCCCAAGTTACTCAATTTAGACTGACTAGAAATAGAATCAAAATTTTAAACCTTCAGTACCATTTGCCATTTGTGAATAGCTAACTGCCTTCGGAGAGAATGAGAGAAATGGATTACGGCAACTATTTGACATATCACATAATTGAGGGGTACACCCATCTAATAAGCAGCAATCTCTGATAAGTTATGAAGATGCTGTAGGTGTTGCCTACGCCACAATATTCAAGATATTTTATCCCATAGGGGTTAGTGCTGTCAGTGCATCTCATGTGGTGCAACGCTGGCATTACTTAAGGTTCTTGGCACTGTCCCTTCAGCCCCTAGTTGCAGCCCCTTTCATTCCTTTAACTCTACCTCCTTTTATATTATCTTTCTTCCATCTTACTTTTTACCCTCTCCTAACAGTTTTTCATGGTGCAACTACAAAGTTTTTCTCCTGTTACTGTAAAACTTTTAAAAACTTCTTTACTTTCAATTTCCCTTTCAGTGCTGAAACCTCATAGGCTGTAGCACTTAATTTTGTATTCCAATTCCAATTCAAGATATTTTACAACCAGCAGTAATTTCATATAATTTCTAGCATAAACTAACCTGTCCTTTACATATCTCATAAAAAATCTGGATGTGTATCGGCAATATGCATCATTTATAACCTAGCAAAGAACTGTCATAATAATGTAACTGGTAAGTAAAGAATTCTTTTAATTTGAGATCTTGCACACTAAGGGCTGCCGTATGCAAATTTGTTTAATATTTACATGCACACTTGGAAATCTGATATATAAATTTGAGGGTACTTTACATCATACTACTATATCCTTAATTTGTAGTCTTTTTTTTTTTTTTTTAATCTTCTTCCATGCCATACAGTTAGTATAGACTAGCCTTTGAACAGTATGTGTTCTTCCAGTATGCTGTTGGTTTAGCAAGCCATATTTTTTATAAATATACTGTATTGTTAGCTTGAATGATTAAGATTACCTGATAGTATATTTTAATTTGGTTTCTCTTGATGGATGTGATTTATTATACTCCTTCATTTTTGTCAAGTAGTCAGAGTTAGTGCCATTAACTGAAACAAGAACAAGAAAGTTACATTTGCAGATGTTTTCCAGTCATTGGCAAAATATTATAAAATAAAGATGTTTATACTGTAGTCTGAATAACATGAGTGTGCTTGAATTTAGATTTTTTACCGTAGATGGATACTTCAGTGATTTAAGGTGTTTTGAGTTCAGATTTACATGACTAGTAAGTTTTTACAATTTATATGTAATTTAAATTTCAATATTTTAGGTTTATTTTTGTATTTTTGTAAAAATAGCAGGGTGGCTTTCTGCTTGATGCATAAAATGAAAGAGGACATAAGATATTAAATGTATAAAAAATTGTTTTCAATGAAGCAAATCCCAAGCCAAGTTTTAGACTCAGGATATATATTGCAGGTACTGTAATCATATGATAACTCCTGAAGTTAATGTAGCAGCCAAAGAACTGATCAGTACATTGGTGGCATTTCAAGACAGACAGTACAAACGGGATCCAGTGAAAGCCCGAATGAGGTATGTGGTTTTTTGTTGTAAGTGGTATTTCTGTTATGAAGTTTTAGTGAAACTACCAATATTTAATAGATAGGCTAGTTACTCTCTAAAATACCTTTTCTGTGCTTGCTTACAGTAATTTCTTGTGGCAATGGAGGGGCATATGTTTAGTATTGTGCTTGTTTCTTTTAGTTACCCTACTGACCCACAAAAGAACTGGGGTGTCTTTTGTAATGTGTTCTTAAGAACTACCACTTATGGTGTATGATCTTGTGGTCTTATGGCTAAAGGATGATATACTGAGGGAAGTGGTTTATTTGCAGAAATGCTCTTCAGAGCATATGTCTTTTGTTTCCTTAACTCATTTGTTACTCCTGTATTTTTTGTGATGCCTCTTTCTGAAATGCTTATTTGGACATTTATTTATAATTTGGTAAAGATCTAGAATATAGTTTGTCCATGAGGACTGTATTAACTTGAAAATCAGTATAAGACCATGTTTTTATGAGAGTATGTATTGGCAAAGTAATTCCTACTGCAACCACTGAAGGATTTCTTTCAATGTAAACGAGTTTTGTAAATAAAGAAGAATTATGTAACGAAATGGCAACAATGATCAGAAGGCAGTGAATAGTTTGACCAACTTTAAAATAGCAGCTTTTAAATTTTTGGTTAAAAAGGTTGAATGTCACTTCAGCAAGCCTTATTTATCACTGGACAACCATGTTTGGTTGTATGGGAAGGTCATAGTTGTAGAAATGATGGATGACATCTGTCTTGTAACTTCGCTTCTAGCTTCAGTGGTGTTTCTGAAGATGGAAGGGTTTTATGGAAAGACAGGCTTATGATCCTTAGCCAGTATTAAGACCATGACACTGATAAGGTCAGCTGACCTGTCTCCAACCTGATTAGATGAAGTAGAGAAATAAGCACCCAGTTGGGGATAACCTACTTCATGTATATTTTGCTTCGGCATCTACATTGACAATATTTGTTACATAAGATTCACAATAGTGGATTTACCCTTACATCTTTTCCACAACATCCACTTGCCACCTCCCTCAGTATACTGTTTCCATTGTCTCCTTTGCAATCACCATAATGAAAACGAAGAAATTTTTAAGGAAAGCATAGACAAGATGGTAATTTTACTGGTATTTTAAGCTTGATTGAAAGATTGTGAAAATTTTTCTCCTGTAACAAGAAACTCAAAAGGAAAGAACATCTTGTTGATTAATCCAGTTTTTTAAAAGCAAACTCAGAGGCAAACTCATGTTCTGAACCTTATTTTTGTTACAGGCGCAGGTTTGTTTGTGGTCTGCGGTCAACAGTAAAGGCAATGGGTAAAATGTCTTGCATTGTTGTTGCTCCTGATATTGAGAGATGCAAAGGGCCAGGTAAGATAAATTTTGGTACAAATCGGCTTGTTAAAATTTACTAAAATATTTTGTTCTCAAGTGATTAAATAGTGTATATTAGTAGCAGTCATGAGAGTAATATTTCTTTCATCCTCTTAAAATAGGTTAAACTTAATTGTGAAGTGAAAAATGTTAAGTTGTAAGTTTACGTTTGTAAAAGGAAATGTAAAGAACTTGCAAACTGCTGGAGAAACCTGGATCATATGGCTGAAGAAACAGCTTAAGTTTTTGTAACTACAGTCTTTAGAATAATTTGAATTTCATTGTGCAGAACATGAGTTATTTAAGTATTAATCAGGGTAAGATGATGGTGCTATAATGTTATATTGAGTACTTTCCAGTGCAGTACATTTGATTGGCAATATGGTACTGTATTTGGAAACTTGACCAAATGTTAGTTTTGTAGTTATATGTAGTCAAAGTAACATTATCGTATACAGTCAACCCCTGGTATTTGCAGGGGATAGGGGCCACAACCACTTGCGAATAGCTAAAATCCACAAATACTTGACCCCCCTCTAAGAATGCTTATAACTGCCAATTTTAAGAATTCAAACACCAAAGACCCCTCCTAAAAACTCTTATAAACTGCCTATTTAAATAGTTCAGACACCAAATATACCCTAAACTATCATCCTAAAACACTTTAATATCATTTCAAAGCCATCTTACAACATTACCCTTTAAAAATATATGGCTTACAGGTACTTGTGAAAACTAATCAAGTTCCCCCTATATTCAGGCATAGCCATTTTCTCTCATACAGTATTCAAGCCATACCATTTTCTTTTTACAGTACATATGGGAAACATTGGGAATTCACAAGTAGAGTTGAGTACTATACATAAATATTTAAATATGCATTGAAAAGTGACATTTTTATAATAAGATAAGGTTTTATATATACTTACCAAGTAATTACATAGCTATTAGTTTCTACTTTAATGGCAGCTTTAGATTTGAAATTTGTGGTAGCAGTCTTTGTTTTGGTGCTGCCCTGCTCACTTCCGGGGAAGTACAGTATACTGTAGGTACAACATAGTTAAAGAGCTCAGTTCATCTATGATCTATGTCCATGTGCGGGGAGGTGGGGAAGGCTCCGATCATGTAATTACTTGGTAAGTATATGTAAAACTTTATTTTATTATAAAATGTCATTTTTATATGTGTAACTTATCAAATAATTACATAGCTGAATCCCACATTGACAGGAAGTGGGAAGTATGGACATGTACTACTCAAAAAACATTTATAAATGGAAATGCATTTGAAATAGATAAAAACTAGCATTGTGTTATGCTTGTTGTAACCTTACCTGGGGAGAGAGCTAGAGCAGGAAGACACTGCCTCTAGGTCGTAGCTCATCTCGACCCATAGGGACATGACTGGTAATGTGAGGAGTTGCCCCTACTTCAGTGGGAGTTTTGTAGTTAGGGAATACTCCTATGACTGACAAAGCTAAGCAAAAACAATTGCCCTTGCCCTGGGCGTGAAACAGAATACACCAACCAAAAAACGACCATAAAAAACGTGTTACCTGAACACCAATAAAAAAAAATTACCCATCCATTAAAAGCAAATAACTCAATGACCTTAAACAAGGCGAGGAGATAGAGAAAAATATAAGCTTCTTACTCCTACCCCTCATTCCCTAGTGCCACGCCAGCTGCGGAGAACGGACCCAGCATACTGTAGTCCTCGAACATAGTTTCGACATCACGTAAATAATGGTTGGCAAAGACCGAGCGACACTTCCAATAAGTCGATTGGATAATAGCAGAAAGAGAGAGGTTGCGCTTAAAAGCCAACGATGCGGCTGCCCGCACGTCATGGGCCTTTACCATTAGCAAAGGTAAGTTATCTCCTTTTATCCCCAAGTGAGATTCCACAGTTACATTTCTCAAAAAGGAAAGGGCATTCATGGAGAGAGGGCTCAGAAGATTCCTAACTGACACCGGAGGTTATGAAAATCGTCTCTGATCTTCTTGGTTCTCTCAAGATAATTTTTAATGCTCTCACTGGGCATAAAACTCTCCCTTGGTCCGAAGGTCCAACCAATTCTTTAAGACTCTAAATAGAGAATGAATGAGGCCATGGATTAGAAGTGTTCTCATTCTTTGCTAAGAACTGGAAGATGTACGTACATACTGCATCTCCTTGGGAGAAACCTACTTGTTTATCCAGAGCTTGCAGTTCACCGACTCGTCTTGCTGTGGCTAAGACGATCAAAAACAGAGTCCTCCTGGATAAGTCTCTAAAAGGAGATATGTGAAGCGGTTCAAAAGGAGGGCCTGACGACCAATGCAGTACTACATCTAGGTTCCAAGAAACCAGCATTTGAGTGTTCCGTTTTGTGGTATCAAATGACTTGAGTTCGAAATATCTGGATTTGAAGAAATGTTCAAACCTCTATGTTTGAACACTTAATTCAGCATAGATCTGTAGCCCTTGATCGTAGGTGTCAACAAACCTCAGGAAGATCATGGGTAAAGTAAAAAATCTACTAGTTGGGCTATAGATGTTTCGGAAGAAGAGATGGCATGTCTCTTACACCATCTGCGAAATACTGCCCACTTAGCTTGGTAGAGTTTGGAAGAAGGTTCGCGTCTACATCTAGCAGTAGCGTTTGCAACTTCTTTTGAAAAACTTTTCATTCTGACAAGCTTCCTGATAGTTTGAAGCCTGTCAGAGCGAGAGTGTTTGACAAACCTTGATGAAAGTGATTGAAATGAGGTTGTCTGAGTAGATTTTTCCTCTGTGGAAGGAGCCGTGGAAAGTCTGACAGAAGCTCTAGAAGTTCTGGAAACCATTCCTTTTGAGGCCAAAAGAGGGCCACCAGAATCATCGACGTGTTGTGGGAATTCCTGAACTTGTTTATGACTTCCCTCACTAAACTGAACGGAGAGAAAGCGTAAACCTCCAGGTCTGACCAGTCCTGGAGCATCGCATCTGTTGCCCACGCTTGAGGGTCCGGCGCCGGAGAACAATACAGGGGAAGGCGACGATTCCCGGATGTTACAAACAAGCCTACCAACAGCTTTCCAAACAGTTTCCACAGGTCAGTGCACACCTGTGGATTTAGCAACCATTCTGTGGGTAGAACCTGTTTGCAACAGCTCAGCTTGTCTGCTGATATGTTCAACTTGCCCTGAACAAAGCGGGTGAGGATCTTGGTGTTGTTGCTGCGAGCCCAAAGAAGGAGATCTTTGGCTACTTCGCACAGCGAAAAGGAATGTGTTCCTCCCTGGTTCCGAATATACGCTAGAGTAGATGTGTTGTCCAAATAAATTGCTGCCATTGCGTCGCGAGTCACTGAAACAAAATGCAGAAGCACCAGGTTAATTGCCTTCAGTTCCTTCAGGTTTATATGTATCCTTCTCTCTTGTGGAGACCATGTTCCTGCTACTTCCAAGTCTCCTAGTATTGCTCCCCAACCCAGATCCAATGCATCAGAGAAAAATGTTAGGCTCAGGTTTGGTTGAAGCAGAGATTTTCCCACAAGCAATCTCCCTTCTTCAAGCCACCACCTAAGGTCTTCTTTTATTTCCGGCGTGATGGGGAATACAGAGGAGTCTGGCAGAGTCTTCCTGCTCCAATTGGCCTTTAGGAAGAATTGTAAAGGCCTTGCATGTGGTCTCCCTAGCAGTACAAACATCTCGATGAAGGAGAGGGTTCCCAACGGGCTCATCCAATCATTGGCAGAGCAGGACTCTAGATTTAGGAAGTCACGGATTTTCTGGGTGCACTACTTATTCCCTTGTTGGACTGGATCCTCACTTGCTAGAGGCAGGTCTTGAGGAGGATTTCTTCGTGATAGATTGGACGGATCTAGGGCTCGAGCGTGGACGAGCTTGTGGTCTTCCTCTGCCACCTCAAAAGGGCCTTGGTTGAATAGGAGAGAAAGGTCTAGGGTTGAAAGACACTGAAGCGGCATGGTTCGAATCCTTCAGTCGCTTGGCCAATTGCACTAGAAGGTCATGGGTCGCTTTCTTTTGCAGCTCTGTAACCACCCATTTTACTGTAGCTCAAGGGAAAAGGCTACTCTTGTCCAATGGGGCAAAGAGAAGAGAGGATCTCTGTGAAGGGGTAACTCCTTTGGTCGTGAAGGAGCACCACAACTCCCTTTTCTTTAACATGTCCGTCTCTAATAGCCTTATTAGCGCAAGAGAGTACCTCGAGCCAATCTGCTGCAAAATTATCCTGCAGCGAGGAGCAATCTTCGATTTTTCCATCAGGGCGCCCACCATCCAGTTGAGGAAACTGAAGATTTCAAAGACCTTATACGTGTCCTTCACTAAACGGCCGAGTTATGTTGCAGAAAACAATATCTCAGCTGAGTTGTAAGCTTAGCTACGAGCGGGATCAATCAGGACGGAAAAGTCCCATTGGGAGGAGGTAGAAACCCCCAAGGAGGGCACTTCTCCGGTCGCATAAAACACATACTTCCTCTTAGACAGGTGCGAAGGAGGGGAACAAAACACTGCCTTGCCTAATTCCCTCTTCTCAGACAACCAAGAGTCAATGCCTGCTAAAGCCTTCTTGGAAGAAATTGAAAGATTCATCTTTGGGAGTTTAGTAGATCCTACGGTTTGGCGCAACGTGAAGGAGGACCCAGGTGAAGAAGGTGCTGCGGTGGAGAAATATGAAGGAAAACAAAACAGAAAATAGTTTAAGAGGGAAGCATACGATGACAAAAGTTGCTCTTGTTCTGGTTCCTCTTCTGCTGAAGAAATCACTGAAAGCTCCAAGTCCTGTTGAGTTTCCTCTAAGGTTTCTTCAGAAGTTCCAGGATATTGTTCAACTGTTGATGAATAGGAAGTAGAGAGGAATCTTGAGTCGGAGGTACTAAATGTTGCCTGCGGGCTCTCTGGGACAGGAGGTGAAGGTACAGCCTTCGTATCAAGAGACTTAACAGAGGGTGCAGAAACAGGTTGACCTACTGTTATTGTGACATCTGAATCCGACGAACTTTCGAAAGCATCGACCAAAACTGCTTGAGAGCTAGAAGACATTGGGAGACCGGGAGCCACTGGGCGCTCTGATCCCATTGGGCACTTAGGAGCTACTGGGAGCTCTGATCCCATGGGGCGATCTGCTCCCTCTGTACGTTTGTGAGCCATGTGGTGCCTGGGAGCCAATGGGTGCTCGCGAGCCACTGGGAGCTTTGTATCCAGTGGGAGCTGTCCATCATTCCAATAGCTACAAGAGGGCTCTTGGTCCCTATGGCACTTACGAGGGATCAAGGGGCTCTGATCCTCCAAAACATGCCTCTTTAAAGCCGTGGAGGAATCATGAAAATGCCAACTATGTCCTTTAGGCTCATTTGAATCAGAACCACTGGAAGATAAGGTGTGGTCTACTGGGATACCTTTCTAGTGCGAAGCCATCGAAACCTGGGAAATAGCAACTGACCTCCCTTGGACTTGCGGTTTGCCGCCTCCCAGGTGTAGGGGAGTTTGGCAGGGACCTCCGTCTAGGAACATCGGTGGGACGAGAAGCCACCCCCCTCACTGACACAACACTTGCACTTGCTTCACCACTTGCCCTCTCCAAAAGGACTCTTAATGAAGTTCCTATTTGAGCAACTGTATTCACTAATGCATCGAATTTCTTGTTGATCCGGGCTTTGAGATTGGCAGTGGCATGAACATACTGTAGGTTCAGAGGGATGGAAGCTAGGTAGAGGAGTAGACTGAATTGCGAGAGGGATGGAATCTAGGTAGAGGAGTAGACTGAATTGCGAGAGAAGTAGGAATAGGCGAGCGAGTAGTCACAGGTGTTGAAAGGACTGGTTTAGGAGTGGAAGACTTAGTGTCTTCCACTCCTAAACCGGTCCATTCAACACTTCTAGCCTTGGCTCTGTCGGCTGCCTTTCTATGTATAGCCTTCTCTAGCTTATCTAAATGGGCAGTCAAAATTCTCCATTTAACATTGTCCCAGTCTCTAAATTCTTGACACGTCAAGTCAGGAGAACAAATTTGTCCTCGGCAATGAAAACATATTGAATGAGCGTCATATTTAGAAGTCAACCTAGTACTGCAGCCTTTGCTACAATGCCGGTTACTAGACACACTCAAGTCTGACATAATAAGTAAAATAATTCACAAAAGTCTAAGCTAAGCTTATCTAAACTAAGAAAATATAGTGCAGAGGCTATCAAAGTGCAGAATACTTCACCAAATCCTTCGATAACAATCAAAACCATCCGGTGAATACTCCTGAACATCAAAACAAAGCTGCTGAACAAATGATGTAGGGTCATTGAGTGGCAGAAACGAACTGAGCTCTTTAACTATGTTGTACCTATACTTCCCCGGAAGTGGGTGGGGCACTTACCTGGACCAAACAGAAGAGCACTTCCGCGAATTTTAAATCTAAAGCTGCCATTAAAGTAGAAACCAATTGCTATGCAATTACTTAAAGTTACATATATAAAAAAATACATTTTATTGATATTTTGCTGTGTTTACATTAATGTTAATATTTAAAAAGTAATAAATAATTTTATTTATCATAAAAAATGTATTTAGTCACAAAAATAACATGAAAATGTAGTATAGTAAACCCCACATATTCGTGGGGGATATGTACCGCACCCCCTCGCAAATAGCTAAAATCCTCGAATACTTAAAACTCCTCTAAAACACTTAGAACTGCCTATTTTGATAGTTTAAACACAAGAAAAACCCTCTAAAAATGCTTATACCTGAGTATTTTAATAGTTTTATCACAAAAAGTACATTTAGTCATGAGAATGATATAAAAATACAGTAATTAGTGAATATTTCTCAGTGAAAAATACCACGAATGGGTGAATATTCCACGAATAATGGCTAGATATGTTCCACAGAGAAATCCGCGAATATGTGAGTCCGTGAATCTTGAGAACGCGAGTACCGTTGTACGACAAAATCTGTGATTAGGCAAATTTTCCGCAAACAATTTTGAGATATGTTCCACAGAAAAATCTGTGAATAGGTGAAGCCACGAATGCTGAACCACAAATAAGCGAGGATCAGCTGCACATTTAAAAAAGATTGTTTAAATAAGTTGTCATTAATAAAAATTGTTTAAATAAGTTGTCATTAACAGATAGTGAGCTGTACTTTAAATATAATTTTCATCATTACTGTTTTTAAGTCAGATTTTCCTGTGCAGGGTTAGACATGAAATGGGTTCCCTCCACTCTCTTCTGTCTTGAGCACTTTCTACCTGAATTCCCACCTATTTTATGGCTTTATTTATGTCCTTACTTTGATTTTCTGCGTCCTCCTCCTTTCATATCTGCTCCTTTCTGGCTAACTAATTATATTCCCTTCATATCATAAGCCAAAACCATCTGAATCTGTCAGAGGAAAACTTAAAACTAACCTTTTTCTTAACACAACACTTAAAACTAACTTTTTTCTTAACCAAACAGTAAAACTAACTTTTTTCTTAACCAAACAGTAAGATGCCTCACTCCAAAATCCTTTCTCACTGACTTTTTCAGTGTAGAATGAAAAAAAAAACTAATTCATAATTTCTTGCAGGTGCTTTAGATGAAGTTGTAGAGAATATGCTGAGGCAGGCAGAGAACCATTCTGTACCAGTCATTTTTGCTTTGACATGCAAAAAGATTGGAAACTTGTGCCTCAAGAGAGTAGGTGTCAGTTGCATTGGTATCATCAATTACCATGGTGCTCAGGTAAAATATTTGTTGGTTGTTATTGTTTTAAGCTTAATGATGTTTATGATGATATTCTTATAGGCCTTTCAGAGTTTACTAATGAGTCACAAGCACTCTAAAGTACTCTACATTGAAAATGCAGGATTATGATGAGACTATAATGCTATACAGTAGTTATTGCTGTCTATATTAATTTATAAATTTCAGTCATGTTACTTTAACTGATGCCTGGGGAAGGCACAACACCTCTTTCTCCTCTAACCTTTTCCACCCGTAGATTTTGGCGATAACAACAGCATCCACAAAAACAATTATACATTATATTACTGTCTATATTATTATTCTGGGTATACTGGTATACTCTAACAACATTGAATTTGACACACATATAAATGCAGTCTTTCATGATACTTTTTTCATTAGTATTGCTTTTTCTTCTTATTGAGTCTCTCTCCTCCATTTCTATCACTACTCCACCTACCGATTTCAGGGGTACCACTACAGTATGTAGCCAGTACTAAAGGTTCTGCCATTTGCTGTACATCCATTTCCTTTGGTCACTTTCTAAATAGCTGTCCAACTCCTTTCATTGATGTTGATGTAATTTTCACCACATTTAAAAACAAATCCATTCCACAAGTTGTAGAAGTGTAAAAATTGAGTCCATAAGTTGTTTTACTCTTTGATTATTATTAAAAAAGTACTTGAGAACTGTATGGAATTTTTATGAGGAAATGGATCTTTTATATCAGAGCCTTATGAGGCCTCTTAATATAGTCATGCATTGATTGAGAGACTGGAATTAAATAAATTTTTTTCCCATAAATTTGAAAAGGTCATACTCTGACAATTAAGAGTGGAGAGCTGATTTGATGTACTGGCTCCACCTTTTAAGAAGTTCAAAAGCAAAAAGAACTTTGACTTTCTCTCTCTCTCTCTCCAGGCTCTTAGTGCAAGAGTCCATCTCACAACCAAAAAGATCTGTATATTAGTCAGCATTTGTGGGTTGCAGGCAGGGTGGTGATGAGAGATAAAAAGAGTGGTAAAAATTATAACATGTTAATCAGTGCTCCTCTCAAAATGTATACTAAGCATACATTTAATAAAAAGAAAGGGCCTGAGTTAACTGATTCTCACACCTTCTGAAGTGGAACCATTCAACAAGTTTCTCTCTCTCTCTCTCTCTCTCTCTCTCTCTCTCTCTCTCTCTCTCTCTCTCTCTCTCTCTCTCTCTCTCTCTCTCTCTCTCTCATATCAGCACCTTCATTAGGGAGTCATCAAGGACTGAAAAAATCATCACCAATATACTTAAGACCAAAATGTACAAGCAGAATGTAATTCATTCACCATTATAAGAACATTCAAATACTCTAGTAGAATTGGTTTCAGGCATAACAACATTATGGCATCCAACTTATTTGAGAAATATTTATTCTTATAGTTTATGAGAAAAATCTGTTTAATTACTATAGTTCATCAGTTTTCTTTTACAGGGTGTATTTCAAAAACTGATGGAAATGATACCAGAAGCAAAAGCTCAGTATCAGCAGCGTGTTGCACGTGGATTTTGCTCAATACCAGTTGGAGATGAACCTCCAGATGATGAGCCTGAGTCAGCACAAGACAGTGTCAAACAAGTTGACTCCTCTGATATCAGTAAAGAAGCTACCAAAGACCCTTCTGTGGTAGATCGGCACAGTATTCGAGAAGAGGTAATAGCCTCTACAGTTGCTATTCTTAATGAGCATTCAAGTGAGGAATCTGTTTCATTTTTAGAAAATGGGAAAAAATTAGCCACCAATGAAGAAGGATCATCTTTAATAATGCAGTTTCATGGTGACAGAGAGGCAGAAGTAGTTTCTTCACCTGCAGCTCCTAATAAGGCTTCAGATGAAGAACTAGCCTATTAGCAGTCTCATACCATTGAGGAGTAAATAGTTTCTACAGTTTCTTTTTAATTTCTTCCATAATTAAAATTGTTATAAAATCCTATAAAATGCAAGAGTATGAAATGAAAGGAAGTAAAAGTTGTTTAGTCTTGCAGGAAGAGGAAATGGTGAATATTTGTGAGTTATCATTGATATATGTTTTGCACAGTAGAAAGTGTACTGTATAGCATCACTTTTTCAATATAAAGATCCTTATTTAATTAGCAGATTGGTTTGCGACTGAAGAGTACATGAATTGGAGATTTTTTTGTGTAAGGATGTTGTAAATTTTTCTTCGAATAGTTTATCTTTAGTTTAAGTGTTTTTCTGCATATCAGGACAGTATTTTGTTTACTAGTACTGTTTGTATAATTATATTGATAGATTTGGCCCTTCGAGTTTTCAAGTATTAGATATTGTATCATAGATACATTATCTATTGATGTCAAGACTTGACCACACATTTATAAGGACCAGTATTGTTTGCCAGAGCAAGTACAATAGTTTATGTGATTTTCTTATACCTCTGGACTGAGAGAGGATAATTTTCAAATAAATGTCACAGTTGTTACTAGTAAAAAGTAATAAAACAGTTAAAAAAATGTTATATTTGTCTGTACAGTGTACATGATTTGTAATGTATATGGTCTAACTTATTACAGAATCACAACTTAAAGATATTGGTACTAATCATAGTAGCCAATGATATATACTTGGGAAGTTTGGTATTATGAGTAATAAAAATATCTTAAATCAACTGAACTTTTGAATTTGTATCAGCAGTATAGAGCTTTCACCATATAACTATATTTATATCATATACCATAATGGTGAACTTTTGGTGTGCATTTTGAATATATGCCTGCATAAGGGTTGTTATAAAATTATTAATAGATGTGGTGATTCAATTTTTTTTTTTATGTGACATGGAAGGCCAAAATTTTTCTTGGAATTTTTTTGTCATCTTGATTCTTTCAACACAAGGAAGCCTGTAACCTAAGTGTCATTTGCATGAGAGGTGTTGGAATAGGTTTGATTTTCAAAGTTGATAGCAACCTTATTATTACACTGTTGATTTCAAAAGACAGTCATATGTTGCTCAAAATTTGTAAGACTTTGATGTCCAAGAGCAGTCTTCATAGCACTATTCATAGTATTAAAACCTTCATTGAAGTAAAAAGACACCAGAATATAATTAAGTCCACTTTCCTGACATCTTATATTTAAATATGGTACTGTACTATGTTGAGTAGTCTGGTGAAACTCATTTCTCTGTGTTCAATACAAGTCCTGACTTACGTTTTACGGCCTACACTGCTGAGATTCTGTGAGGAAGATTGTTTAAATTATGTTTGGGAGACTTGTTGTAAATACTTTTTTCCAGTCTTTGCCACTTTTAGAATTTTTAGTTAAGCAGTTTGCAACTCCTGTGAATAATTTTTTGCCACCTGTAGTTTTTGGGAAAGGAAATTGATCATGAATTAAAGTACTGTATTGATTTTACATTACTTAGGAAAAAGCAAGACTTCACATAGAAAAAACTAGAAAATATTGGTAAATCTTATCAGTATAGCAAACAATAGGCATTGTCAAGAAATAAAGTGGTAAATTATTGTTTTCATGGTTTTAAGAATCATTTGATCTGCTATCTAAGTACTATGTACATCAGCACTGTTTTAAAATGTCAGATGAGCGAGGACTTTTGAGAAATTTAGGATGTGTGTATCACTTGACAAAAGTTTTCTATAGCAAACTTGCTTTTTCATGACTTCAGTAGCCAAGGCTTTATGCAAACTGATGGTTTATGTGCTATTAAGTACAGCACAGTATGCTACAGTAGAGAATTAGTCTCGGATTGTTTACTTATTGGTATGGTTGAGCTACCTGATAATGTCAGATTTTTTATCGTCAAAGATGTACAGGTAATACAGTATTACCTTATGATGATATCCATAATACAGTAGTATGATACCCTATATTTCCATACTTTTCAATATATCAAATTATATTTATGATATTACCATTTGAAATGTAGCTAATTACAAGTTAGTTGAGTTGTTTGTATGCACTGTATATAAGAATTTTTTTTTATAGTTTTGTGGTTGAGAAATTAACTGAGGTATACATACATGGTACTGTCAAGTGCCATGTTTAATTGTAATAGTGTATATTTATATATGCAAATGATATATTTTTGTAAATTGATGTTGAAATTTTTCAGAATTAAACTTTTCACTTAATATTTCTTTTGCCTTTCACTCATAAAATACTGAATAGGAAACTGAAAAAGTAAATGTAACCATACACACACAAACACACAATAGTCATCCTGAATGATAGTTGCAATTGTGACAAAATAGAAGTCTTGACACATGAAACTGAAACTGGCTTGAGGAGGAGGGGGGCTGTAGCATTATCTCAGGGGCATGCCTCATTGTTTTCCTGATGGTGGTCAGCAGGAGGAGGGTTTCTTGAGTGAGAGAGTAGGTTTCCTCTGAAGAATGATGAAGACCTCCTTGTAGTGGAGGTGGTGGTAGTGGTCCATGTTGCTGTTGAGGATTGTGGTATTCCTTATGATCTGCTGGCTTTAGGGAACATTGCTGTGTTCCCTCATGCAATGTTGGTACACAGCCCCTTCATGTAGATGGATGGCAATCCTCTTAAGAGGTTGCATCCACTCTTGGGGCACAGCATTTGGTAGACCACTCATCCCCTCTTTATGGGATCACTGCTGACGGAGGGGCTGTTCTTCAAGAGTCTTCCGATCCTTATAATAGATTGTAAGGTTAACTTTTGTGTCTACTGCAGCAATAGTTACATGAGCCCAAGTACTGTTCTTCAGGGCTGCCTTATCCTTCTTATACTCCATATTCATGTGTCCCCTGTAGAGTAAACTTGTGGTCCTTGTTTGGCTCTCCCGCTGAAACTACCTGTTGACACCGTTCCTTGATGCCCTTGTAACTTAATGGTAAGAATATCTGTTAACTAGTGTCTGGGAGACATATTTAAGTTTGTCAAAGGTGGCACTACAAAGAACGTTGGGAGAGGGCGCAGCTGATGTAGGTATTTATTAACAATGTTTTGAATTTATCTAGGCACTCCGTTGCTGTTGAGGCAGAACCTGACGTTGAATGGTTTCCAGTACACCTTCATCTCAAAGCCATGGGGAGTGCTGGTAACATGGATGTCCAAGAAGGGGATGGCATTATCAGCAGTTCTCTTTTGAATAAAGTGACGAAATGATTCATCTTTTAATGTTTGATGAAGTTCCTACGGCTCTTCTCGTAGGCAGCATTGACAAAGGTATTGTCCCTGTACCTTATGTACAGAACAGGCTTTGGGATCCTGCTGAAGACAACCTGCTCGATAACTCCCATGCTGAGGTAGGTAAACAGCACACCTAGGGGAGAACTCATGGTAACTTCATTGATCTGAGTCCATAGTCATCCAGTTTACTGATAAATGGAGCCTCTTTTGTGCAGATCTCCAGCAGGTGGCAGAGGGACTCTTTTGGGATGTTTAAAATCGGGCTAGATTCTTCCCTGTAGACCTTTTCGAGGATCATCTGTATTGTCTCGTTGACAGGTGTGTTGGTGAAACCTAAATGCTCAACGGCATACAGAGTGCCATTATTATTATTATTATTATTATTATTATTATTATTATTTATTATTATTATTATTATTATTATTATGACCACTGAGTCACACTGGACTCAGGAATTGCCTGAAAGCTTTGTTTTATATTAAGCGGTGAAGATTGAAACAAGGTGAAGCCAGAGAGGTTGGACGGCTAAATAAGAACTGTTAACAAAGCAAGGATAAAAGGTTGGTTTAGCTTGGGTTTATGGGTTGTTGCACAAAACTTGCAGCACTACCCAAAAGGCATTCATAGCAGTACTGTGGCTGCAAGAAACAGATAGCACTGAATTTTTCAAGTTATGATCAATATTTTAAGTAAGAGGCATCATGAAGTAATAACTTTAGGATGTGAAGAAATGGAAGAAATACAGAGATGTAATTGAAAAACCCTCATTCTAATTTCTGACTTATACAGGAAAGTACTACAATATTTTATCATTTGCTTTTCCTGATGAAAGTCTGTCGAAATAAAAAGCACGTCCAAAGCAGCGTATAATTTATGGCAAATGTCAAAATGGCTTTTCAGCTAACATCAGCCTCCACTGGAAATTATCAAACCAAGAAAACAAGCAAAAAACACTTGGGGAGTGCATACCCCTCAACCAGTGTCAAATCCTATAGACACATTTTTATCATTCGGAGACAGTTGTTGGAATGCAAAATAAAATATGAATATTTGGAGGTCAAAATACATGGTAGTGATACATAATGTTTCGATTTCTAAAGCCTAGAACATTCGAAAGAATGCTGCTGGGCAATCCAGTCCCTTAAAATGTTCCTTTGCCCCACAAATTACATTCCCATCTATCCCAGTCTAATTACCTATCGCTAATCACACGACCCACCTCTGCTGAAATTTCTGTAAAAATCCACATGACTTTTTGTGTAATTCTACTGACAGAGAGGCAGGCAAACAAGCCAAATATAAACCATAACCTTCTCGGGGAGGGTAATAAACTGGCTTAGATTAGTGTTGCCTTTTTACATAGCCACTGGGATCATTTGCGCTGACAATCATTGCTTCGAAAGGAGATGTGACTATCCATTCTTAAAACAACCAAATTAGCATGAAGTGGCTTTGTAATGATATACAGTAATGCTCATTCAC